>NW_024470817.1:0-372373 GCF_017639515.1 Carcharodon carcharias | reverse complement strand
GGGGATTGAGGGAGATGGGGAGAAAGTGTGTAGGTGGGGATTGAGGGAGACGGTGTGAATTTGGGAAGGTGGGGATTGAGGGAGATGGGTAGAAGGTGGGTAGGTGGGGATTGATGGAGACGGTGTGAAGGTGGGTAGGTGGGGATTGAGGGAGACGGTGTGAAGGTGGGTAGGTGGGGATTGAGGTTGACGGGGTGAAGGTGGGTAGATGGGGATTGAGGGAAACGGGGAGAAGTTGGGTAGGTTGGGATTGAGGGAGATGGAGAGAAGGTTGGTAAGTGGGGATTGAGGGAGACGGAGAGAAGGTGGGTAGGTGGGGATTGAGGGATACGGGGAGGAGATTGGTAATTGGGGATCGAGGGAGACGGGGAGAAGGTGGGTAGGTGGGGATCGAGGGAGACGGGGACAAGTTGTGTAGGTGGGGATCGAGGGAGACGGGGAGAAGGTGGGTAGGTGGGGATTGAGGGAGATGGGGAGAAGGTGGGTAGGTGGGGATTGAGGGAGACGGGGAGAAGGTGGGTAGGTGGGCATTGAGGGAGATGGTGTGAAGTTGGGTAATTGGGGATTGAGCGAGCCGGGGAGAAGGAGGGTAGATGGGGACTTAGGGAGCCGGGGAGCCGTTGGTTAGGTGGGAATTGATGGAGATGGGGAGAAGTTCCATAGGTGGGGATTGAGGGAGTCAGGGAAAAGGTGAGTAGGTGGGGATTGAGGGAGACGGTGTGAAGGTGGGTAGGTGGGGATTGAGGGATACGGGGAGAAGGTGTGTAGGTGGGAATGGAGGGAGACGGGGAGTAGGATTGTAGGTGGGGATTGAGGGAGATGGGGTGAAGGTGGGTAGGTGGGGATTGAGGGAGACGGGGAGAAGGTGGGTAGGTGGGTTTTGAGGGAGACGTGGAGAAGGTGGGGAGGTGGGGATTTTGGGAGATGGGGAGAAGGTGGGTAGGTGGGAATTGAGGGAGCCGGGGAGAATTTGGGTAGGTGGAGATTGAGGGAGATGGAGAGAAAGGGGGTAGGTGGGGATTGAGGGAGACATTGTGAATTAGGTAGGGGGGGATTGAGGGAGACGGTGTGAATGTGTGTAGGTGGGGATTGAGGCAGACGGGGTGAAGGTGGGTAGTTGGGTATTGAGGGAGACGGGGAGAAGGTTGGTATGTTGGGATAGAGGGATACGTTGTGAAGGTGGGTAGGTCGTGATTGAGGGAGACGGTGTGAAGGTTGGTAGGTGAATATTGAGGGAGACTGGGAGAAGATGGGTAGGTGGGGATTGAGGGAGACGGGGTGAAGGTGGGTATGTGGGGATTGAGGGAGACGGGGAGAAAATTGGTAGGTTGGGATTGAGGGAGACGGGGAGAAGGTCCATAGGTGGGGATTGAGGGAGAGAAGGGAAAGGTGGGTAGGTGGGGATTGTGGGAGACGGTGTGAAGGTGGGTAGGAGGGGATTGAGGGATACGGGGAGAAGGCGTGTAGGTGGGGATTGAAGGATCCGGAGAGCAGGTGGGTAGTTGGGGATTGATGGAGACGGGGATAAGTTCCGTTGGTGGGGATTGAGGGAGGCAGGGAAAAGGTGGGTAGGTGAGGATTGAGGGAGACAAAGAGAAGGTGGGTAGGTGGGGAATGAAGGAGACGGGGATAAGGTGGGTAGGTGGGGATTGATGGAGACGGGGAGAAGGTGGGTAGGTGGGGTTTGAGGGAGATGGGGAGAAGGTGTGTAGGTGGGGATCGAGGGAGACGGGGAGAAGTTGTGTAGGTGGGGATTCAGGGAGACGGGGAGAAGGTGGGTAGGTGGGCATTGAGGGAGACGGGGAGAAGTTGGTTAGGTTGGGATTCAGGGAGACGGGGAGAAGGTGGGTAGGTGGGGATTGAGGGAGACGGTGTGAAGGTGGGTAGATGGGGATTGGGTGAGAAGGGGAGAAGGTGGGTAGGTGGGGATTGAGGGAGACGGGGAGAAGGCGGGTAGGTGAATATTGAGGGAGACTGGTAGAAGGTGGGTAGGTTGGGATTGAGGGAGACGTGGAGAAGGTGGGTAGGTGGGGATTGACGGATACGGGGAGGAGGTTGGTAATTGGGGATCGAGGGAGATGGGGAGAAGGTGGGTAGTTGGGGATTGAGGGAGATGGGGAGAAGGTGGGTAGGTGGGGATTGAGAGAGACGGGGAGATGGTGGGTAGTTGGGCATTGAAGGAGACGGTGTGAAGTTGCGTAATTGGGGATTGCGTGAGCCGGGGTGAAGGTGGGTAGATGGGGATTTAGGGAGCCGGGGAGCCGTTGGGTAGGTGGGAATTGATGGAGACAGGGAGAAGTTCCAAAGGTGGGGATTGAGGGAGTCAGGTAAAAGGTGAGTAGGTGGGGATTGAGGGAGACGGTGTGAAGGTGGGTAGGTGGGGATTGTGGGATACGGGGAGAAGGTGGGTAGGTGGGCATTGAGGGATACGGGGAGAAGGTGTGTAGGTCGGGATTGAGGGAGACGGGGAGTAGGATTGTAGGTGGAGATTGAGGGAGATGGGGTGAAGGTGGGTAGGTGGGGTTTGAGGGAGACGGGGAGAAGGTGGGTAGGTGGGTTTTGAGGGAGACGTGGAGAAGGTGGGGAGGTGGGGATTGAGGGAGATGGGGAGAAGGTGGGTAGGTGGGAATTGAGGGAGCCGGGGAGAATTTGGGTAGGTGGGGATTGAGGGAGACGGAGAGAAAGGGGGTAGGTGGGGATTGAGGGAGACGTTGTGAATTAGGTAGGTGGGGATTGAGGGAGACGGTGTGAATGTGTGTAGGTGGGGATTGAGGCAGACGGGGTGAAGGTGGATAGTTGGGTATTGAGGGAGACGGGGAGAAGGTGGGTAGGTGAATATTGAGGGAGACAGGTAGAAGGTGGGTAGGTCGGGATTGAGGGAGAGGGGGAGAAGGTGGGGAGGAGGGGATTGAGGGAGATGGGGAGAAAGTGTGTAGGTGGGGATTGAGGGAGACGGTGTGAATTTGGGAAGGTGGGGATTGAGGGAGATGGGTAGAAGGTGGGTAGGTGGGGATTGATGGAGACGGTGTGAAGGTGGGTAGGTGGGGATTGAGGGAGACGGTGTGAAGGTGGGTAGGTGGGGATTGAGGTTGACGGGGTGAAGGAGGGTAGATGGGGATTGAGGGAAACGGGGAGAAGTTGGGTAGGTTGGGATTGAGGGAGATGGAGAGAAGGTTGGTAGGGGGGGATTGAGGGAGACGGGGATAAGGTGGGTAGGTGGGGATTGAGGGATACGGGGAGGAGGTTGGTAATTGGGGATCGAGGGAGACGGGGAGAAGGTGGGTAGTTGGGGATTGAGGGAGATGGGGAGAAGGTGGGTAGGTGGGGATTGAGAGAGACGGGGAGAAGGTGGGTAGTTGGGCATTGAGGGAGACGGTGTGAAGTTGGGTAATTGGGGATTGCGTGAGCCGGGGAGAAGGTGGGTAGATGGGGATTTATGGAGCTGGGGAGCCGTTGGGTAGGTGGGAATTGATGGAGACAGGGAGAAGTTCCATAGGTGGGGATTGAGGGAGTCAGGGAAAAGGTGAGTAGGTGGGGATTGAGGGAGACGGTGTGAAGGTGGTTAGGTGGGGATTGAGGGATACGGGGAGAAGGTGTGTAGGTGGGGATTGAAGGATCCGGAGAGCAGGTGGGTAGTTGGGGATTGATGGAGACGGGGACAAATTCCGTGGGAGGGGATTGAGGGAGGAAGGGAAAAGGTGGGTAGGTGAGGATTGAGGGAGACAAAGAGAAGGTGGGTAGGTGGGGAATGAAGGAGACGAGGATAAGGTCGGTAGGTGGGGATTGATGGAGACGGGGAGAAGGTGGGTAGGTGGGGTTTGAGGGAGATGGGAGAAGGTGTGTAGGTGGGGATCGAGGGAGACGGGGAGAAGTTGTGTAGGTGGGGATTCAGGGAGACGGGGAGAAGGTGGGTAGGTGGGCATTGAGGGAGACGGGGAGAAGTTGGTTAGGTTGGGATTCAGGGAGACGGGGAGAAGGTGGGTAGGTGGGGATTCAGGGAGACGGTGTGAAGGTGGGTAGATGGGGATTGGGTGAGAAGGGGAGAAGGTGGGTAGGTGGGGATTGAAGGAGACGGGGAGAAGGCGGGTAGGTGAATATTGAGGGAGACTGGTAGAAGGTGGGTAGTTGGGAATTGAGGGAGACGGGGAGAAGGTGGGTAGGTGGGGATTGAGGGAGACGGGGAGAAGGTGGGTAGGTGGGGATTGAGGGAGACGGGGAGAAGGTGGGTAGGGGGATATTGAGGGAGACATGTAGAAGGTGGGTAGGAGGGGATTGAGGGAGAGGGGGAGAAGGTGGGGAGGAGGGGATTGAGGGAGATGGGGAGAAAGTGTGTAGGTGGGGATTGAGGGAGACGGTGTGAATTTGGGAAGGTGGGGATTGAGGGAGATGGGTAGAACGTGGGTAGGAGGGGATTGATGGAGACGGTGTGAAGGTGGGTAGGTGGGGATTGAGGGAGACGGTGTGAAGGTGGGTAGGTGGGGATTGAGGTTGACGGGGTGAAGGAGGGTAGATGGGGATTGAGGGAAACGGGGAGAAGTTGGGTAGGTGGGGATTGAGAGAGACGGGGAGAAGGTGGGTAGTTGGGCATTGAGGGAGACGGGGAGAAGTTGGTTAGGTTGGGATTCAGGGAGACGGGGAGAAGGTGGGTAGGTGGGGATTGAGGGAGACGGTGTGAAGGTGGTAGATGGGGATTGGGTGAGAAGGGGAGAAGGTGGGTAGGTGGGGATTGAAGGAGACGGGGAGAAGGCAGGTAGGTGAATATTGAGGGAGACTGGTAGAAGGTGGGTAGTTGGAAATTGAGGGAGACGGGGAGAAGGTGGGTAGGTGGGGATTGAGGGAGACGGGGAGAAGGTGGGTAGGTGGGGATTGAGGGAGACGGGGACAAGTTGTGTAGGTGGGGATTGAGGGAGACGGTGTGAAGGTGGGTAGGTGGGGATTGAGGTTGACGGGGTGAAGGTGGGTAGATGGGGATTGAGGGAAACGGGGAGAAGTTGGGTATTTTGAGATTGAGGGAGATGGAGAGAAGGTTGGTAGGTGGGGATTGAGAGAGACGGGGAGAAGGTGGGTAGATGGGGATTGAGGAACACGGGGAGGATGTTGGAAATTGGGGATCGAGGGAGACGGGGAGAAGGTGGGCAGGTAGGGATCGAGGTGAGACGGGGACAAGTTGTGTAGGTGGGTTCGAGGGAGACGGGGAGAAAGTGGGTAGGTGGGGATTGAGGGAGATGGGGAGAAGGTGGGTAGGTTGGCATTGAGGGAGACGTTGTGAAGTTGTGTTATTGGGGATTGAGTGAGCCGGGGCGAAGGTGGGTAGATGGGGATTTAGGGAGCCGGGGAGCCGTTGGGTAGGTGGGAATTGATGGAGACGGGGAGTAGTTCCATAGGTGGGGTTTGAGGGTTCAGGGAAAAGGTGAGTAGGTGGGGATTGAGGGAGACGGTGTGAAGGTGGGTAGGTGGGGATTGAGGGATACGGGGAGAAGGTGTGTAGGTGGGGATTGAGGGAGACTGGGAGTAGGTTTGTAGGTGGGGATTGAGGGAGATGGGGTGAAGGTGGGTGGGTGGGGATTGAGGCAGACGGGGAGAAGGTGGGTAGGTGGGTTTTGAGGGAGACGTGGAGAAGGTGGGGAGGTGGGGATGGTGGGAGATGGGGAGAAGGTGGGTAGGTGGGAATTGAGGGAGCTGGGAAGAATTTGGGTAGGCTGGGATTGAGGGAGATGGAGAGAAGGTTGGTAGGGGGGGATTGAGGGAGACGGGGATAAGGTGGGTAGGTGGGGATTGAGGGATACGGGGAGGAGGTTGGTAATTGGGGATCGAGGGAGACGGGGAGAAGGTGGGTAGTTGGGTATTGAGGGAGATGGGGAGAAGGTGGGTAGGTGGGGATTGAGAGAGACGGGGAGAAGGTGGGTAGTTGGGCATTGAGGGAGACGGTGTGAAGTTGGGTAATTGGGGATTGCGTGAGCCGGGGAGAAGGTGGGTAGATGGGGATTTATGGAGCTGGGGAGCCGTTGGGTAGGTGGGAATTGATGGAGACAGGGAGAAGTTCCATAGGTGGGGATTGAGGGAGTCAGGGAAAAGGTGAGTAGGTGGGGATTGAGGGAGACGGTTTGAAGGTGGGTAGGTGGGGATTGAGGGTTACGGGGAGAAGGTGTGTAGGTGGGGATTGAAGGATCCGGAGAGCAGGTGGGTAGTTGGGGATTGATGGAGACGGGGACAAATTCCGTGGGAGGGGATTGAGGGAGGAAGGGAAAAGGTGGGTAGGTGAGGATTGAGGGAGACAAAGAGAAGGTTGGTAGGTGGGGAATGAAGAAGACGAGGATAAGGTCGGTAGGTGGGGATTGATGGAGACGGGGAGAAGGTGGGTAGGTGGGGTTTGAGGGAGATGGGGAGAAGGTGTGTAGGTGGGGATCGAGGGAGACGGGGAGAAGTTGTGTAGGTGGGGATTCAGGGAGACGGGGAGAAGGTGGGTAGGTGGGCATTGAGGGAGACGGGGAGAAGTTGGTTAGGTTGGGATTCAGGGAGACGGGGAGAAGGTGGGTAGGTGGGGATTGAGGGAGACGGTGTGAAGGTGGGTAGATGGGGATTGGGTGAGAAGGGGAGAAGGTGGGTAGGTGGGGATTGAAGGAGACGGGGAGAAGGCGGGTAGGTGAATATTGAGGGAGACTGGTAGAAGGTGGGTAGTTGGGAATTGAGGGAGACGGGGAGAAGGTGGGTAGGTGGGGATTGAGGGAGACGGGGAGAAGGTGGGTAGGTGGGGATTGAGGGAGACATGGAGAAGGTGGGTAGGGGGATATTGAGGGAGACAGGTAGAAGGTGGGTAGGAGGGGATTGAGGGAGAGGGGGAGAAGGTGGGGAGGAGGGGATTGAGGGAGATGGGGAGAAAGTGTGTAGGTGGGGATTGAGGGAGACGGTGTGAATTTGGGAAGGTGGGGATTGAGGGAGATGGGTTGAACGTGGGTAGGAGGGGATTGATGGAGACGGTGTGAAGGTGGGTAGGTGGGGATTGAGGGAGACGGTGTGAAGGTGGGTAGGTGGGGTTTGACGTTGACGGGGTGAAGGAGGGTAGATGGGGATTGAGGGAAACGGGGAGAAGTTGGGTAGGTGGGGATTGAGAGAGACGGGGAGAAGGTGGGTAGTTGGGCATTGAGGGAGACGGGGAGAAGTTGGTTAGGTTGGGATTCAGGGAGACGGGGAGAAGGTGGGTAGGTGGGGATTGAGGGAGACGGTGTGAAGGTGGGTAGATGGGGATTGGGTGAGAAGGGGAGAAGGTGGGTAGGTGGGGATTGAAGGAGACGGGGAGAAGGCGGGTAGGTGAATATTGAGGGAGACTGGTAGAAGGTGGGTAGTTGGGAATTGAGGGAGATGGGGAGAAGGTCGGTAGGTGGGGATTGAGGGAGACGGGGAGAAGGTGGGTAGGTGGGGATTGAGGGAGACGGGGACAAGTTGTGTAGGTGGGGATTGAGGGAGACGGTGTGAAGGTGGGTAGGTGGGGATTGAGGTTGACGGGGTGAAGGTGGGTAGATGGGGATTGAGGGAAACGGGGAGAAGTTGGGTAGGTTGAGATTGAGGGAGATGGAGAGAAGGTTGGTAGGTGGGGATTGAGAGAGACGGGGAGAAGGTGTGTAGATGGGGATTGAGGAACACGGGGAGGATGTTGGAAATTGGGGATCGAGGGAGACGGGGAGAAGGTGGGCAGGTAGGGATCGAGGTGAGACGGGGACAAGTTGTGTAGGTGGGTTCGAGGGAGACGGGGAGAAAGTGGGTAGGTGGGGATTGAGGGATATGGGGAGAAGGTGGGTAGGTGGGGATTGAGGGAAAAGGGGAGAAGGTGGGTAGGTGGGAATTGAGGGAGCTGGGAAGAATTTGGGTAGGCTGGGATTGAGGGAGACAGAGAGAAAGGGGGTAGGTGGGGATTGAGGGAGACGTTGTGAATTAGGTAGGTGGGGATAGAGGGAGATGGTGTGAATGTGTATAGGTGGGGATTGAGGCAGACGGGGTGAAGGTGGGTATCTGGGTATTGAGGGAGACGGGGAGAAGGTTGGTATGTTGGGATAGAGGGATACGTTGTGAAGGTGGGTAGGTCGTGATTGAGGGAGACGGTGTGAAGGTTGGTAGGTGAATATTGAGGGAGACTGGGAGAGGTGGGTAGGTGGGGACTGAGGGAGACGGGGAGAAGGTTGGTAGGAGGGGATTGAGGGAGATGGGGAGAAAGTCCATAGGGGGAGATTGAAGGAGCCGGGGAGCAGGTGGGTAGTTGGGGATTGATGGAGACGGGGAGAAGCTCCGTGGGTGGGGATTGATGGAGACGGGGAGAAGGTGGGTAGGTGGGGATTGAGGTAGACGTTGTGAAGGTGGGTAGGTGGGGATTGAGGGAGACGGTGTGAATGTGGGTAGGTGGGGATTGAGGTTGACGGGGTGAAGGTGGGTAGGTGGGGATTGAGCGAGATGGGGAGAAGGTTGTTAGGTTGGGATTGATGGAGATGCAGAGAAGATTGGTAGGTGGGGATTGAGGGAGCCGGGGAGAAGGTGGATAGATGGGGATTTAGGGAGCCGGGGAGCCATTGGGTAGGTGGGGATTGATGGAGACGGGGAGAAGTTCCATATGTTTGGATTGACGGAGACAGGGAAAAGGTGGGTAAGTGGGGATAGAGGGAGACGGTGTGAAGGTGGGTAGGTGGGGATTGAGGGATATGGGGAGAAGGTGCGTACGTGGGGATTGAGGGAGAGGGGGAGCATGTTTGTAGGTGGGGATTGAGGGAGATGGTGTGAAGGTGGGTAGGAGGGGATTGAGGTTGTCGGGTTGAAGGTGGTGAAGTTGGGATTGAGGGAGACGTGGAGAAGGTGGGGAGGGGGGGATAGAGGGAGCCGGGGAGAAGTTGGGTAGGTGGGGATTGAAGGAGACGGGGAGAAGGTTGGTTTTTGGAGATCGAGGGAGACGGGGAGATGTTGGGTAGGTGGGGATTCAGGGAGACAGGGAGAAGGTGGGTAGTTGGGCATTTTTGGAGACGTTGTGAAGATGGGTAGTAGGGGATTGAGGGAGACAGGGAGAAGGTGGATAGGTGGGGATTGTGGGAGACGGGGAGAAGGTGGGTAGGTGAAAATTGAGGGAGCCGGGGAGAAGGTGGGTACGGGGGAATGAGGGAGCCTTGGATCTGTTGGGTAGGTGGGGATTGATGGAGATGTGGAGAAGGTCTGTAGGAGGGGATTGAGGGAGACAGGGGAAAGGGGGGTAGGTGAGGATTGAGGGAGACTAAGAGAAGGTGGGTAGGTGGGGATTGAGGGAGACTGGGTGAAGGTGTGTAGGTGGGGATCGAGGGAGACGGGGAGTAGTTTTGTAGGTGGGGATTGAGGGAGATGGGGTGAAGGTGGGCAGGTGGGGATTGAGGTTGACGGGTTGAAGGTGGGTATGTGGGGATTGAGGGAGACATGGAGAAGGTGGGTTGCTTGGGGATTGTGGGAGACGGGGAGAATGTGCGTTGGTTGGGATTGAGGGAGACGGGGAGAAGGTGTGTAGGTGAGGATTGTGGGAAATGGGGAGAAGGTGGGTAGGTGGGGATTGAGGGAGCCGGGGAGCCGTTGGGTAGGTGGGGACTGATGGAGACGGGGAGAAGTTCCATAGGTTTGGATTGAGGGAGACAGGGAAAAGGTGGGTAAGTGGGGATTGAGAGAGACGGTTTGAACGTGGGTAGGTGGGGATTGAGGGATACGGGAAGAAGGTGTGTAGGTGGGGATTGAGGGAGACGGGGAGTAGGTTTGTAGGTGGGGATTGAGGGAGGTGGGGCGAAGGTGGGTAGGTTGGGATTGATGTTGACGGGTTGAAGGTGGGTCAGTTGGGATTGAGGGAGACGTGGAGAAGGTGGGTAGTTGGGGATTGAAGCAGCCGGGGAGAAGTTGGGTAGGTGGGGATTGATGGAGACAGGGAGAAGGTGTGTAGGTTGGGATTGAGGGAGATGGAGAGAAGGTTGGTGGGTGGGGTTTGAGGGAGACGGGGAGAAGGTTTGTTTTTGGGGATCGAGGGAGAAGGGGAGATTTTGGGTAGGTGGGAATTCAGGGAGACGGGGAGAAGGTGGGTAGGTGGGCATTTTTGGAGACGTTGTGAAGGTGGGTAGTTGGGGATTGAGGGAGACTGGGAGAAGGTGGGTAGGTGGGGATTGTGGGAGACGGGGAGAAGGTGTGTAGGTGAAAATTGAGGGAGCCAGGGAGAAGGTGGGTAGGGGGGAATGAGGGAGCCGTGGAGCCGTTGGGTAGGTGGGGATTGATGGAGATGGGGAGAAGGTCTGTAGGTGGGGATTGAGGGAGAGAGGGAAAAGGTGGGTAGGTGAGGATTGAGGGAGACTAAGAGAAGGTGGGTAGGTGGGGATTGAGGGAGACGGGGAGAAGGTGTGTATTTGGGGATTGAGGGAGACGGGGTGTAGGTTTGTAGGTTGGGACTGAGGGAGATGGGGTTAAGGTGGGTAGGTGGGGATTGAGGTTGACGTGTTGAAGGTGGGTATGTGGGGATTGAGGGAGATGAGGAGAAGGTGGGTAGGTGGGGATTGTGGGAGCCGTGGAGCTGTTGGGTAGGTGGGGATTGAGGAAGCCGGGGAGAAGTTGGGTAGGTGGGGATTGAGGGAGACGGAGCGAAAGGGGGTAGGTGGGGATTGAGGGAGACGTTGTGAAGTTGGGTAGTTGGGGATTGAGGCAGACGGTGTGAAGGTGGGTAGGTGGGGATTGAGGCAGACGGGGTGAAGGTGGGTAGGTGGGTATTGTGGGAGACGGGGAGAAGGTTGGTAGGTTGGGATTGAGGGAGACGGGGTGAAGGTCCATAGGTGGGGATTGAGGGAGACAGGGAAAAGGTGTGTAGGTGGGGATTGAGGGATACGGGGAGAAGGTGTGTAGGTGGGGATTGAAGGAGACGGAGAGCAGGTTGGTAGTTGGGGATTGATGGAGACGGTGATAAGTTACGTAGGTGGGGATTGAGGGAGACAGGGAAAAGGTGGGTAGGTGAGGATTGAGGGAGACTAAGAGAAGGTGGGTAGGTGGGGATTGAGGGAGACTGGGGGAAGCTGGGTAGGTGGGGATTGATGGAGACGGGGAGAAGGTGGGTAGGTGGGGATTGAGGGAGACGGGGAGAAGGTGGGTTTTTGCGGATCGAGAAGGATGGGGAGAAGGTGGGTAGGTGGGGATCGAGGGAGACGGGGAGAAGTTGTCTAGGTGGGGATTCAGGGAGACGGGGACAATGTTGGTAGGTAGGCATTGAGGGAGACGGGGAGAAGTTGGGTAGGGTGGGATTCAGGCAGACGGGGAGAAGGTGGGTAAGTGGGGATTGAGGGAGACGGTGTGATGGTGGGTGGTTGGGGATTGGGGGAAAGGGGAGAAGGTGGGTAGGTGGGGATTGAGGGAGACGGGGAGAAGGTGGGTAGGTGAATATTGAGGGAGACTGGTAGAAGGTGGGTAGGTGGTGATTAAGGGAGACGGGGAGAAGTTGGGAAGGAGGGGATTGAGGGAGACGGGGAGAAAGTGTGTAGGTGGGGATTGAGGGAGACGGTGTGAAGGTGGGTAGGTGGGGATAGAGGGAGACTGGGTCAAGGTGGGTAGGTGAGGATTGAGGGAGACGGGGTGAAGGTGGGAAGGTGGGGATTGAGGGAGATGGGTAGAAGGTGTGTAGGTGGGGATTGATGGAGACGGTGTGAAGGTGGGTAGGTGGGGATTGAGGGAGACGGTGTGAAGTTGGGTAGGTGGGGATTGATGGAGACGGTGTGAAGGTGGGTAGATGGGGATTGAGGGAGACGGGGAGAAAGTGGGTAGGTTGGAATTGAGGGAGACGGGGAGGAGGTTGGTAATTGGGGATCGAGGGAGACGGGGAGAAGGTGGGTAGGTGGGGATGGAGGGAGACGGGGACAACTTGTGTAGGTGGGGATTCAGGGAGATGGGGAGAAGGTGGGTAATTGGGGATTGAGGGAGTCGAAGAGAAGGTGGGTAGGTGGGGATTGAGGGCGACGGGGAGAAGGTGGGTAGGTGAGGATGGAGGGAGTCTGGGAAAAGGTGGGTAGTTGGGGATTGAGGGAGACGGGGAGAAGGTGGTTAGGTGGGGATTGAGTGAGCCGGGGAGAAGGTGGGTAGATAGGGATTTAGGGAGCCGGGGAACCGTTGGGTAGGTGGGAATTGATGGAGACGGGGAGAAGTTCCATAGGTGGCGATTGAGGGAGAAAGGGAAAAGGTGGGTAGGTGGGGATTGAGGGAGACGGTGTGAAGGTGGGTAGGTGGGGATTGAGGGATACGGGGAGAAGGTGTGTAGGTGGGGATTCAGGGAAAAGGGGAGTAGGTTTGCAGGTGGGGATTGAGGGAGATGGGGTGAAGGTGGGTATGTCGAGATTGATGTTGACGGTTTGAAGGTGGGTATGTGGGAATTGAGGTAGAGGTGGAGAAGGTGGGGAGGTGGGGATTGTGGGAGATGGGGAGAAGGTGGGTAGGTGGGGATTGAGGGAGCCGGGGAGAATTTGGCTAGGTGGGGTTTGATGGAGACGGGGAGAAGGTGGGTAGGTGGGGATTGAGGGAGACGGGGAGAAGGTTGGTATGTTGGGATTGAGGGATACGTTGTGAAGGTGGGTAGGTCGTGATTGAGGGAGACGGTGTGAAGTTTGGTAGAGAATATTGAGGGAGACTGGGAGAGGTGGGTAGGAGGGGATTGAGGGAGATGGGGAGAAAGTCCTTAGGGGGGGATTGAAGGAGCCGGGGAGCAGGTGGGTAGTTGGGAAATGATGGAGACGGGGAGAAGCTCCGTGGGTGGGGATTGATTGAGACGGGGAGAATGTGGGTAGATGGGGATTGAGGATGACGGGGTCAAGGTGGGTAGGTGAGGATTGAGGGAGATGGGGAGAAGGTGGGTAGGTTGGGATTGAGGGAGATGGAGAGAAGGTTGGTAGTTGGGGATTGAGGGAGACAGGGAGAAGGTGTGTAGGTGGGGATTGATGGAGACGGGGAGAAGGTGGGTAGGTGGGGATTGAGGGATATGGGGAGAAGGTGGGTAAATTGGGATTTAGGGAGCCAGGGAGCCGTTGGGTAGGTGGGGATTGATGGAAACGGGGAGAAGTTCCATAGGTTTGGATTGAGGGACAGAGGGAAAAGGTGGGTAGGTGTGGATTGAGGGCGACGGTGTGAAGGTGGGTAGGTGGGGATTGAGGGATACGGGGAGAAGGAGGGTAGGTTGGGATTGAGGGAGACGGGGTGAAGGTCCATAGGTGGGGATTGAGGGAGACAGGGAAAAGGTGTGTAGGTGGGGATTGAGGGATACGGGGAGAAGGTGTGTAGGTGGGGATTGAAGGAGACGGAGAGCAGTTTGGTAGTTGAGGATTGATGGAGACGGTGATAAGTTACGTAGGTGGGGATTGAGGGAGACAGGGAAAAGGTGGGTAGGTGAGGATTGAGGGAGACCAAGAGAAGGTGGGTAGGTGGGGATTGAGGGAGACTGGGGGAAGGTGGGTAGGTGGGGATTGATGGAGACGGGGAGAAGGTGGGTAGGTGGGGATTGAGGGAGACGGAGAGAAAGTGGCTTGGTGGGGATTGTGGGAGACGGGGAGAAGGTGGGTAGGTGGGGATTGAGGGAGACGGGGAGAAGGTGGTTTTTTGCGGATCGAGGGAGATGGGGAGAAGGTGGGTAGGTGGGGATCGAGGGAGACGGGGAGAAGTTGTGTAGGTGGGGATTCAGGGAGATGGGGAGAAGGTGGGTAGGTGGGGATTCAGGGAGACGGGGAGAAGGTGAGTAGGTGGGGATTGAGGGAGACGGTGTGAAGGTGGGTAGTTGGGGATTGGGGGAGACGGGGAGAAGGTGGGTAGGTGGGGATTGAGGGAGATGGGGAGGAAGTGGGTAGTTGAATATTGAGGGAGACTGGTAGAAGGTGGGTAGGTGGGGATTGAGGGAGATGGGGAGAAGGTGGGTAGGAGGGGATTGAGGGAGACGGGGAGTAAGTGTATAGGTGGGGATTGAGGGAGACGGTGTGAAGGTGGTTAGGAGGGGATTGAGGGAGACGGTGTGAAGGTGGGTAGGTGAGGATTGAGGGAGACGGGGTGAAGGTGGGTAGGTGGGGATTGAGGGAGACTGGGGGAAGCTGGGTAGGTGGGGATTGATGGAGACGGGGAGAAGGTGGGTAGGTGGGGATTGAGGGAGACGGAGAGAAAGTGGGTTGGTGGGGAATGTGGGAGACGGGGAGAAGGTGGGTAGGTGGGGATTGAGGGAGACGGGGAGAAGGTGGTTTTTTGCGGATCGAGGGAGATGGGGAGAAGGTGGGTAGGTGGGGATCGAGGGAGACGGGGAGAAATTGACTAGGTGGGGATTCAGGGAGACGGGGACAATGTTGGTAGGTAGGCATTGAGGGAGAACGGGGAGAAGTTGGGTAGGGTGGGATTCAGGCAGACGGGGAGAAGGTGGGTAAGTGGGGATTGAGGGAGACGGTGTGATGGTGGGTGGTTGGGGATTGGGGGAAAGGGGAGAAGGTGGGTAGGTGGGGATTGAGGGAGACGGGGAGAAGGTGGGTAGGTGAATATTGAGGGAGACTGGTAGAAGGTGGGTAGGTGGTGATTAAGGGAGACGGGGAGAAGTTGGGAAGGAGGGGATTGAGGGAGACGGGGAGAAAGTGTGTAGGTGGGGATTGAGGGAGACGGTGTGAAGGTGGGTAGGTGGGGATAGAGGGAGACTGGGTAAAGGTGGGTAGGTGAGGATTGAGGGAGATGGGGTGAAGGTGGGAAGGTGGGGATTGAGGGAGATGGGTAGAAGGTGTGTAGGTGGGGATTGATGGAGACGGTGTGAAGTTGGGTAGGTGGGGATTGAGGGAGACGGTGTGAAGTTGGGTAGGTGGGGATTGATGGAGACGGTGTGAAGGTGGGTAGATGGGGATTGAGGGAGACGGGGAGAAGGTGGGTAGGTTGGAATTGAGGGAGACGGGGAGAAGGTGGGTAATTGGGGATTGAGGGAGTCGAAGAGAAGGTGGGTAGGTGGGGATTGAGGGCGACGGGGAGAAGGTGGGTAGGTGAGGATGGAGGGAATCTGGGAAAAGGAGGGTAGTTGGGGATTGAGGGAGACGGGGAGAAGGTGGTTAGGTGGGGATTGAGTGAGCCGGGGAGAAGGTGGGTAGATAGGGATTTAGGGAGCCGGGGCAACCGTTGGGTAGGTGGGAATTGATGGAGACGGGGAGAAGTTCCATAGGTGGCGATTGAGGGAGAAAGGGAAAAGGTGGGTAGGTGGGGATTGAGGGAGACGGTGTGAAGATGGGTAGGTGGGGATTGAGGGATACGGGGAGAAGGTGTGTAGGTGGGGATTCAGGGAAAAGGGGAGTAGGTTTGCAGGTGGGGATTGAGGGAGATGGGGTGAAGGTGGGTATGTCGAGATTGATGTTGACGGTTTGAAGGTGGGTATGTGGGAATTGAGGTAGAGGTGCAGAAGGTGGGGAGGTGGGGATTGTGGGAGATGGGGAGAAGGTGGGTAGGTGGGGATTGAGGGAGCCGGGGAGAATTTGGGTAGGTGGGGATTGATGGAGACGGGGAGAAGGTGGGTAGGTGGGGATTGAGGGAGACGGGGAGAAGGTTGGTATGTTGGGATTGAGGGATACGTTGTGAAGGTGGGTAGGTCGTGATTGAGGGAGACGGTGTGAAGTTTGGTAGAGAATATTGAGGGAGACTGGGAGAGGTGGGTAGGAGGGGATTGAGGGAGATGGGGAGAAAGTCCTTAGGGGGGGATTGAAGGAGCCGGGGAGCAGGTGGGTAGTTGGGAAATGATGGAGACGGGGAGAAGCTCCGTGGGTGGGGATTGATTGAGACGGGGAGAAGGTGGGTAGGTGGGGATTGAGGGAGACAGTGTGAATGTGGGTAGATGGGGATTGAGGATGACGGGGTCAAGGTGGGTAGGTGAGGATTGAGGGAGATGGGGAGAAGGTGGGTAGGTTGGGATTGAGGGAGATGGAGAGAAGGTTGGTAATTGGGGATTGAGGGAGACAGGGAGAAGGTGTGTAGGTGGGGATTGATGGAGACGGGGAGAAGGTGGGTAGGTGGGGATTGAGGGATATGGGGAGAAGGTGGGTAAATTGGGATTTAGGGAGCCAGGGAGCCGTTGGGTAGGTGGGGATTGATGGAAACGGGGAGAAGTTCCATAGGTTTGGATTGAGGGACAGAGGGAAAAGGTGGGTAGGTGTGGATTGAGGGCGACGGTGTGAAGGTGGGTAGGTGGGGATTGAGGGATACGGGGAGAAGGAGGGTAGGTTGGGATTGAGGGAGACGGGGTGAAGGTCCATAGGTGGGGATTGAGGGAGACAGGGAAAAGGTGTGTAGGTGGGGATTGAGGGATACGGGGAGAAGGTGTGTAGGTGGAGATTGATGGAGACGGTGTGAAGGTGGGTAGGTGGGGATTGAGCGAGACGGTGTGAAGTTGGGTAGGTGGGGATTGAGGTTGACGGTGTGAAGGTGGGTAGAATGGGATTGAGGGAGATGGGGAGAAGGTGGGTAGATTGGGATTGAGGGAGACGGGGAGGAGGTTGGTAATTGGGGATGGAGGGAGACGGGGAGAAGGTGGGTAGGTGGGGATGGAGGGAGACGGGGACAAGCTGTGTAGGTGGGGATTCAGGGAGACGGGGAGAAGGTGGGTAATTGGGGATTGAGGGAGTCGAAGAGAAGGTGGGTAGGTGGGGATTGAGGGAGACGGGGAGAAGGTGGGTAGGTGAGGAATGAGGGAGTCTGGGAGAAGGTGGGTAGGTGGGGATTGAGGGCGACGCAGAGAAGTTGGGTAGGTGGGGATTGAGGGAGTCTGGGAGAAGGTGGGTAGGTGGGGATTGAGGGAGACGGGGAGAAGTTGGGTAGGTGGGGATTGAGTGAGCAGGTGGGTAGGTGGGGATTGAGGGAGTCTGGGAGAAGGTGGGTAGATAGGGACTTAGGGAGCCGGGGAGCCGTTGGGTAGGTGGGAAATGATGGAGACGGGGAGAAGTTCCATAGGTGGTGATTGAGGGAGACAGGGAAAAGGTGGGTAGGTGGGGATTGAGGGAGACGGTGTGAAGGTGGGTAGGTGGGGATTGAGGGATACGGGGAGAAGGTGTGCAGGTGGGGATTGAGGGAGGAGGGGAGTAGGTTTGCAGGTGGGGATTGAGGGAGATGAGGTGAAGGTGGGTATGTGGGGATTGATGTTGACGGTTTGAAGGTGGGTATGTGGGAATTGAGGGAGAGGTGGAGAAGGTGGGTAGGTGAGGATTGTGGGAAATGGGGAGAAGGTGGGTAGGTGGGGATTGAGGGAGCCGGGGAGAATTTGGGTAGGTGGGGATTGATGGAGATGGGGAGAAGGTGGGTAGATGGGGATTGAGGGAGACGGAGAGAAAGGTGGTACGTGGGGATTGAGGGAGACGGTGTGAATTTGTGTAGGTGGGGATTGAGGCAGACGGGGTGAAGGTGGGTAGGTGGGTATTGAGAGAGACGGGGAGAAGGTTGGTATGTTGGGATTGAGGGATACGTTGTGAAGGTGGGTAGGTCGTGATTGAGGGAGACGGTGTGAAGTTTGGTAGGTGAATATTGAGGGAGACTGGGAGAAGTTGGGTCGGTGGGGATTGAGGGAGATGGGGAGAAAGTCGATAGGGGGTGATTGAAGGAGCCGGGGAGCAGGTGGGTAGTTGGGGATTTATTGGAGACGGGGAGAAGCTCCGTGGGTGGGGATTGATTGAGAGGGGGAGAAGGTGGGTAGGTGGGGATTGAGGTAGACGGTGTGCAGGTGGGTAGGTGGGGATTGAGGTAGACGGTGTGCAGGTGGGTAGGTGGGGATTGAGGGAGACGGTGTGAATGTGGGTAGATGGGGATTGAGGATGACGGGGTCAAGGTGGGTAGGTGAGGATTGAGGGAGACGGGGAGAAGATGGGTAGGTTGGGATTGAGGGAGATGGAGAGAAGGTTGGTAGTTGGGGATTGAGGGAGACAGGGAGAAGGTGGGTAGGTGGGGATTGAGGGAGCCGGGGAGCAGTTGGGTAGGTGGGGACTGATGGAAACGGGGAGAAGTTCCATAGGTTTGGATTGAGGGAGACAGGGAAAAGGTGGGTAGGTGGGGATTGAGGGAGACGGTGTGAAGGAGGGTAGGTGGGGATTGAGGGATACGGGGAGAAGGTGGGTAGGTGGGTATTGAGGGAGACGGGGAGAATGTTGGTAGGTTGGGATTGAGGGAGACGGGGTGAAGGTGTGTAGGTGGGGATTGAAGGAGACGGAGAGCAGGTTGGTAGTTGGGGATTGATGGAGACGGTGATAAGTTACGTAGGTGGGTATTGAGGGAGACAGGGAAAAGGTGGGTAGGTGAGGATTGAGGGAGACTAAGAGAAGGTGGGTAGGTGGGGATTGAGGGAGACTGGGGGAAGGTGGGTAGTTGGGGATTGATGGAGACAGGGAGAAGGTGGGTAGGTGGGGATTGAGGGAGACGGAGAGAAAGTGGCTTAGTGGGGATTGTGGGAGACGGGGAGAAGGTGGGTAGGTGGGGATTGAGGGAGAGGGGAGAAGGTGGTTTTTTGCGGATTGAGGGACATGGGGAGAAGGTTGGTAGTTGGAGATTGATGGAGACGGTGATAAGTTACGTAGGTGGGTATTGAGGGAGACAGGGAAAAGGTGGGTAGGTGAGGATTGAGGGAGACTAAGAGAAGGTGGGTAGGTGGGGATTGAGGGAGACTGGGGGAAGGTGGGTAGTTGAGGATTGATGGAGACAGGGAGAAGGTGTGTAGGTGGGGATTGAGGGAGACGGAGAGAAAGTGGCTTAGTGGGGATTGTGGGAGACGGGGAGAAGGTGGGTAGGTGGGGATTGAGGGAGAGGGGAGAAGGTGGTTTTTTGCGGATTGAGGGAGATGGGGAGAAGGTGGGTAGGTGGGGATCGAGGGAGACGGGGAGAAGTTGTGTAGGTGGGGATTCAGGGAGACGGGGAGAAGGTGGGTAGGTTGGGATTCAGGGAGACGGGGAGAAGGTGGGTATGTGGGGATTGAGGGAGACGGTGTGAAGGTGGGTAGGTGGGGATTGGGGGAGAAGGGGAGAATGTGGGTAGGTGGGGATTGAGGGAGACGGGGAGAAGGTGGGTAGGTGAATATAGAGTGAGACTTGTAGAAGGTGGGTAGGTGGTGTTTGAGGGAGACGGGGAGAAGGTGGGAAGGAGGGGATTGGGGGAGACGGGGAGAAAGTGTGTAGGTGGGGATTGAGGGAGATGGTGTGAAGGTGGGTAGGTGGTGATTGAGTGAGACGGGGTGAAGGTGGATAGGTGAGGATTGAGGGAGACGGGGTGAAGGTGGGAAGGTGGGGATTGAGGGAGATGGGTAGATGGTGTGTAGGTGGGGATTGATGGAGACGGTGTGAAGGTGGGTAGGTTGGGATTGAGGGAGACGGGGAGGAGGTTTGTAATTGGGGATCGAGAGAGACGGGGAGAAGGTGGGTAGGTGGTGATGGAGGGAGACGGGGACATGTTGTGTAGGTGGGGATTGAGGGATACGGGGAGAAGGAGGGTAGGTTGGGATTGAGGGAGACGGGGTGAAGGTCCATAGGTGGGGATTGAGGGAGACAGGGAAAAGGTGTGTAGGTGGGGATTGAGGGATACGGGGAGAAGGTGTGTAGGTGGGGATTGAAGGAGACGGAGAGCAGTTTGGTAGTTGAGGATTGATGGAGACGGTGATAAGTTACGTAGGTGGGGATTGAGGGAGACAGGGAAAAGGTGGGTAGGTGAGGATTGAGGGAGACCAAGAGAAGGTGGGTAGGTGGGGATTGAGGGAGACTGGGGGAAGGTGGGTAGGTGGGGATTGATGGAGACGGGGAGAAGGTGGGTAGGTGGGGATTGAGGGAGACGGAGAGAAAGTGGCTTGGTGGGGATTGTGGGAGACGGGGAGAAGGTGGGTAGGTGGGGATTGAGGGAGACGGGGAGAAGGTGGTTTTTTGCGGATCGAGGGAGATGGGGAGAAGGTGGGTAGGTGGGGATCGAGGGAGACGGGGAGAAGTTGTGTAGGTGGGGATTCAGGGAGACGGGGAGAAGGTGGGTAGGTAGGCATTGAGGGAGACGGGGAGAAGTTGGGTAGGTGGGGATTGAGGGAGACGGTGTGAAGGTGGGTGGTTGGGGATTGGGGGAGAAGGGGAGAAGGTGGGTAGGTGGGGATTGAGGGAGATGGGGAGAAGGTGGGTAGGTGAATTTTGAGGGAGACTGGTAGAAGGTGGGTAGGTGGTGATTGAGGGAGACGGGGAGAAGGTGGGAAGGTGGGGATTGAGGGAGACGGGGCGAAAGTGTGCAGGTGGGGATTGAGGGAGACGGTGTGAAGGTGGTTAGGAGGGGATTGAGGGAGACGGTGTGAAGGTGGGTAGGTGAGGATTGAGGGAGACGGGGTGAAGGTGGGTAGGTGGGGATTGAGGGAGACTGGGGGAAGCTGGGTAGGTGGGGATTGATGGAGACGGGGAGAAGGTGGGTAGGTGGGGATTGAGGGAGACGGAGAGAAAGTGGGTTGGTGGGGAATGTGGGAGACGGGGAGAAGGTGGGTAGGTGGGGATTGAGGGAGACGGGGAGAAGGTGGTTTTTTGCGGATCGAGGGAGATGGGGAGAAGGTGGGTAGGTGGGGATCGAGGGAGACGGGGAGAAATTGACTAGGTGGGGATTCAGGGAGACGGGGACAATGTTGGTAGGTAGGCATTGAGGGAGACGGGGAGAAGTTGGGTAGGGTGGGATTCAGGCAGACGGGGAGAAGGTGGGTAAGTGGGGATTGAGGGAGACGGTGTGATGGTGGGTGGTTGGGGATTGGGGGAAAGGGGAGAAGGTGGGTAGGTGGGGATTGAGGGAGACGGGGAGAAGGTGGGTAGGTGAATATTGAGGGAGACTGGTAGAAGGTGGGTAGGTGGTGATTAAGGGAGACGGGGAGAAGTTGGGAAGGAGGGGATTGAGGGAGACGGGGAGAAAGTGTGTAGGTGGGGATTGAGGGAGACGGTGTGAAGGTGGGTAGGTGGGGATAGAGGGAGACTGGGTAAAGGTGGGTAGGTGAGGATTGAGGGAGACGGGGTGAAGGTGGGAAGGTGGGGATTGAGGGAGATGGGTAGAAGGTGTGTAGGTGGGGATTGATGGAGACGGTGTGAAGTTGGGTAGGTGGGGATTGAGGGAGACGGTGTGAAGTTGGGTAGGTGGGGATTGATGGAGACGGTGTGAAGGTGGGTAGATGGGGATTGAGGGAGACGGGGAGAAGGTGGGTAGGTTGGAATTGAGGGAGACGGGGAGAAGGTGGGTAATTGGGGATTGAGGGAGTCGAAGAGAAGGTGGGTAGGTGGGGATTGAGGGCGACGGGGAGAAGGTGGGTAGGTGAGGATGGAGGGAATCTGGGAAAAGGAGGGTAGTTGGGGATTGAGGGAGACGGGGAGAAGGTGGTTAGGTGGGGATTGAGTGAGCCGGGGAGAAGGTGGGTAGATAGGGATTTAGGGAGCCGGGGAACCGTTGGGTAGGTGGGAATTGATGGAGACGGGGAGAAGTTCCATAGGTGGCGATTGAGGGAGAAAGGGAAAAGGTGGGTAGGTGGGGATTGAGGGAGACGGTGTGAAGATGGGTAGGTGGGGATTGAGGGATACGGGGAGAAGGTGTGTAGGTGGGGATTCAGGGAAATGGGGAGTAGGTTTGCAGGTGGGGATTGAGGGAGATGGGGTGAAGGTGGGTATGTCGAGATTGATGTTGACGGTTTGAAGGTGGGTATGTGGGAATTGAGGTAGAGGTGCAGAAGGTGGGGAGGTGGGGATTGTGGGAGATGGGGAGAAGGTGGGTAGGTGGGGATTGAGGGAGCCGGGGAGAATTTGGGTAGGTGGGGATTGATGGAGACGGGGAGAAGGTGGGTAGGTGGGGATTGAGGGAGACGGGGAGAAGGTTGGTATGTTGGGATTGAGGGATACGTTGTGAAGGTGGGTAGGTCGTGATTGAGGGAGACGGTGTGAAGTTTGGTAGAGAATATTGAGGGAGACTGGGAGAGGTGGGTAGGAGGGGATTGAGGGAGATGGGGAGAAAGTCCTTAGGGGGGGATTGAAGGAGCCGGGGAGCAGGTGGGTAGTTGGGAAATGATGGAGACGGGGAGAAGCTCCGTGGGTGGGGATTGATTGAGACGGGGAGAAGGTGGGTAGGTGGGGATTGAGGGAGACAGTGTGAATGTGGGTAGATGGGGATTGAGGATGACGGGGTCAAGGTGGGTAGGTGAGGATTGAGGGAGATGGGGAGAAGGTGGGTAGGTTGGGATTGAGGGAGATGGAGAGAAGGTTGGTAGTTGGGGATTGAGGGAGACAGGGAGAAGGTGTGTAGGTGGGGATTGATGGAGACGGGGAGAAGGTGGGTAGGTGGGGATTGAGGGATATGGGGAGAAGGTGGGTAAATTGGGATTTAGGGAGCCAGGGAGCCGTTGGGTAGGTGGGGATTGATGGAAACGGGGAGAAGTTCCATAGGTTTGGATTGAGGGACAGAGGGAAAAGGTGGGTAGGTGTGGATTGAGGGCGACGGTGTGAAGGTGGGTAGGTGGGGATTGAGGGATACGGGGAGAAGGAGGGTAGGTTGGGATTGAGGGAGACGGGGTGAAGGTCCATAGGTGGGGATTGAGGGAGACAGGGAAAAGGTGTGTAGGTGGGGATTGAGGGATACGGGGAGAAGGTGTGTAGGTGGAGATTGATGGAGACGGTGTGAAGGTGGGTAGGTGGGGATTGAGCGAGACGGTGTGAAGTTGGGTAGGTGGGGATTGAGGTTGACGGTGTGAAGGTGGGTAGAATGGGATTGAGGGAGATGGGGAGAAGGTGGGTAGATTGGGATTGAGGGAGACGGGGAGGAGGTTGGTAATTGGGGATGGAGGGAGACGGGGAGAAGGTGGGTAGGTGGGGATGGAGGGAGACGGGGACAAGCTGTGTAGGTGGGGATTCAGGGAGACGGGGAGAAGGTGGGTAATTGGGGATTGAGGGAGTCGAAGAGAAGGTGGGTAGGTGGGGATTGAGGGAGACGGGGAGAAGGTGGGTAGGTGAGGAATGAGGGAGTCTGGGAGAAGGTGGGTAGGTGGGGATTGAGGGCGACGCAGAGAAGTTGGGTAGGTGGGGATTGAGGGAGTCTGGGAGAAGGTGGGTAGGTGGGGATTGAGGGAGACGGGGAGAAGTTGGGTAGGTGGGGATTGAGTGAGCAGGTGGGTAGGTGGGGATTGAGGGAGTCTGGGAGAAGGTGGGTAGATAGGGACTTAGGGAGCCGGGGAGCCGTTGGGTAGGTGGGAAATGATGGAGACGGGGAGAAGTTCCATAGGTGGTGATTGAGGGAGACAGGGAAAAGGTGGGTAGGTGGGGATTGAGGGAGACGGTGTGAAGGTGGGTAGGTGGGGATTGAGGGATACGGGGAGAAGGTGTGCAGGTGGGGATTGAGGGAGGAGGGGAGTAGGTTTGCAGGTGGGGATTGAGGGAGATGAGGTGAAGGTGGGTATGTGGGGATTGATGTTGACGGTTTGAAGGTGGGTATGTGGGAATTGAGGGAGAGGTGGAGAAGGTGGGTAGGTGAGGATTGTGGGAAATGGGGAGAAGGTGGGTAGGTGGGGATTGAGGGAGCCGGGGAGAATTTGGGTAGGTGGGGATTGATGGAGATGGGGAGAAGGTGGGTAGATGGGGATTGAGGGAGACGGAGAGAAAGGTGGTACGTGGGGATTGAGGGAGACGGTGTGAATTTGTGTAGGTGGGGATTGAGGCAGACGGGGTGAAGGTGGGTAGGTGGGTATTGAGAGAGACGGGGAGAAGGTTGGTATGTTGGGATTGAGGGATACGTTGTGAAGGTGGGTAGGTCGTGATTGAGGGAGACGGTGTGAAGTTTGGTAGGTGAATATTGAGGGAGACTGGGAGAAGTTGGGTCGGTGGGGATTGAGGGAGATGGGGAGAAAGTCGATAGGGGGTGATTGAAGGAGCCGGGGAGCAGGTGGGTAGTTGGGGATTTATTGGAGACGGGGAGAAGCTCCGTGGGTGGGGATTGATTGAGAGGGGGAGAAGGTGGGTAGGTGGGGATTGAGGTAGACGGTGTGCAGGTGGGTAGGTGGGGATTGAGGTAGACGGTGTGCAGGTGGGTAGGTGGGGATTGAGGGAGACGGTGTGAATGTGGGTAGATGGGGATTGAGGATGACGGGGTCAAGGTGGGTAGGTGAGGATTGAGGGAGACGGGGAGAAGATGGGTAGGTTGGGATTGAGGGAGATGGAGAGAAGGTTGGTAGTTGGGGATTGAGGGAGACAGGGAGAAGGTGGGTAGGTGGGGATTGAGGGAGCCGGGGAGCAGTTGGGTAGGTGGGGACTGATGGAAACGGGGAGAAGTTCCATAGGTTTGGATTGAGGGAGACAGGGAAAAGGTGGGTAGGTGGGGATTGAGGGAGACGGTGTGAAGGAGGGTAGGTGGGGATTGAGGGATACGGGGAGAAGGTGGGTAGGTGGGTATTGAGGGAGACGGGGAGAATGTTGGTAGGTTGGGATTGAGGGAGACGGGGTGAAGGTGTGTAGGTGGGGATTGAAGGAGACGGAGAGCAGGTTGGTAGTTGGGGATTGATGGAGACGGTGATAAGTTACGTAGGTGGGTATTGAGGGAGACAGGGAAAAGGTGGGTAGGTGAGGATTGAGGGAGACTAAGAGAAGGTGGGTAGGTGGGGATTGAGGGAGACTGGGGGAAGGTGGGTAGTTGGGGATTGATGGAGACAGGGAGAAGGTGGGTAGGTGGGGATTGAGGGAGACGGAGAGAAAGTGGCTTAGTGGGGATTGTGGGAGACGGGGAGAAGGTGGGTAGGTGGGGATTGAGGGAGAGGGGAGAAGGTGGTTTTTTGCGGATTGAGGGACATGGGGAGAAGGTTGGTAGTTGGAGATTGATGGAGACGGTGATAAGTTACGTAGGTGGGTATTGAGGGAGACAGGGAAAAGGTGGGTAGGTGAGGATTGAGGGAGACTAAGAGAAGGTGGGTAGGTGGGGATTGAGGGAGACTGGGGGAAGGTGGGTAGTTGGGGATTGATGGAGACAGGGAGAAGGTGTGTAGGTGGGGATTGAGGGAGACGGAGAGAAAGTGGCTTAGTGGGGATTGTGGGAGACGGGGAGAAGGTGGGTAGGTGGGGATTGAGGGAGAGGGGAGAAGGTGGTTTTTTGCGGATTGAGGGAGATGGGGAGAAGGTGGGTAGGTGGGGATCGAGGGAGACGGGGAGAAGTTGTGTAGGTGGGGATTCAGGGAGACGGGGAGAAGTTGGGTAGGTTGGGATTCAGGGAGACGGGGAGAAGGTGGGTATGTGGTGATTGAGGGAGACGGTGTGAAGGTGGGTGGTTGGGGATTGGGGGAGAAGGGGAGAAGGTGGGTAGGTGGGGATTGAGGGAGACGGGGAGAAGGTGGGTAGGTGAATATAGAGTGAGACTTGTAGAAGGTGGGTAGGTGGTGTTTGAGGGAGACGGGGAGAAGGTGGGAAGGAGGGGATTGGGGGAGACGGGGAGAAAGTGTGTAGGTGGGGATTGAGGGAGATGGTGTGAAGGTGGGTAGGTGGTGATTGAGTGAGACGGGGTGAAGGTGGATAGGTGAGGATTGAGGGAGACGGGGTGAAGGTGGGAAGGTGGGGATTGAGGGAGATGGGTAGAAGGTGTGTAGGTGGGGATTGATGGAGACGGTGTGAAGGTGGGTAGGTTGGGATTGAGGGAGACGGGGAGGAGGTTTGTAATTGGGGATCGAGAGAGACGGGGAGAAGGTGGGTAGGTGGTGATGGAGGGAGACGGGGACATGTTGTGTAGGTGGGGATTCAGGGAGACGGGGAGAATGTGGGTAATTGGGGATTGAGGGAGTCGAAGAGAAGGTGGGTAGGTGGGGATTGAGGGAGACGGGGAGAAGGTGGGTAGGTGAGGATTGAGGGAGTCTGGGAGAAGGTGGGTAGGTGGGGATTGAGGGAGCCGGGGAGAAGGTGGGTAGATAGGGATTTAGGGAGCCGGGGAGCCGTTGGGTAGGTGGGAAATGATGGAGACGTGGAGGAGTTCCATAGGTGGTGATTGAGGGAGACAGGGAAAAGGTGGGTAGGTGGGGGTTGAGGGAGACGGTGTAAAGGTGGGTAGGTGGGGATTGAGGGATACGGGGAGAAGGTGTGTAGGTGGGGATTCAGGGAGGAGGGGAGTAGGTTTGCAGGTGGGGATTGAGGGAGATGGGGTGAAGGTGGGTAAATGGGGATTGATGTTGACGGTTTGAAGGTGGGTATGTGGGAATTGAGGGAGAGGTGGAGAAGGTGGGGAGGTGGGGATTGTGGGAGATGGGGAGAAGGTGGGTAGGTGGGGATTGAGGGAGCCGGGGAGAATTTGGGTAGGTGGGGATTGATGGAGACGGGGAGAAGGTGGGTAGGTGGGGATTGAGGGAGACGGAGAGAAAGGTGGTAGGTTGGGATTGAGGGAGACGGTGTGAGTTTGTGTAGGTGGGGATTGAGGCAGACGGGGTCAAGGTGGGTAGGTGGGTATTGAGGGAGACGGGGAAAAGGTTGGTATGTTGGGATTGAGGGATACGTTGTTAAGGTGGGTAGGTCGTGATTGAGGGAGACGGTGTGAAGTTTGGTAGGTGAATATTGAGGGAGACTGGGAGAAGGTGGGTAGGTGGGCATTGAGGGAGACGGGGAGAAGGTGGGTAGGAGGGGATTGAGGGAGATGGGGAGAAAGTCCATAGGGGGGGATTGAAGGAGCCGGGGAGCAGGTGGGTAGTTGGGGATTGATGGAGACGGGGAGAAGCTCCGTGGGTAGGGATTGATTGAGACGGGGAGTAGGTGGGTAGGCGGGGATTGAGGTAGACGGTGTGCAGGTGGGTAGGTGGGAATTGAGGGAGACAGTGTGAATGTGGGTAGGTGGGGATTGAGGATGAGGGGGTCAAGTTGTGTAGGTGAGGATTGTGGGAGACGGGGAGAATGTGTGTAGGTTGGGATTGAGGGAGACAGGGAGAAGGTGGGTAGGTGGGGATTGATGGAGACGGGGAGAAGGTGGGTAGATGGGGATTTAGGGAGCCAAGGAGCCGTTGGGTAGGTGGGGATTGATGGAAACGGGGAGAAGTTCCATAGGTTTGGATTGAGGGAGACAGGGAAAAGGTGGGTAGGTGTGAATTGAGGGAGACGGTGTGAAGGTGGGTAGGTGGGGATTGAGGGAGACGGTGTGAAGGTGGGTAGGTGGGGATTGAGGGATACGGGGAGAAGGTGTTTAGGTGGGGATTGAGGGAGACGGTGAGTAGGTTTGTAGGTGGGGATTGAGGGAGATGGTGTGAAGGTGGGTAGGTGGGGATTGAGGTTGACGGTTTGAAGGTGGGTAAGTTGGGATTGAGGTAGAGGTGGAGAAGGTGGGTAGGTGGGGATTGAGGGAGCCGGGGCGAAGTTGGGTAGGTGGGGATTGATGGAGACAGGGAGAAGGTGGGTAGGTGGGGATTGGGGTTGACGGGGTGAAGGTTGGTAGGTGGGGATTGAGGGAGACGGGGAGAAGGTGGGTATGTTGGGATTGAGGGAGATGGGGAGAAGGTGGGTAGGTGGGGATTGAGGGAGACAGGGAGAAGGTGGGTAGGTGGGGATTCAGGGAGACGGGGAGAATGTGGGTAGGTGGGGATTGAGGGAGCCGGGGAGAAGGAGGGTAGATGGGGATTTAGGGAGCCGGGGAGCCGTTGGGTAGGTGGCGATTGATGGAGACGCGCAGAAGTTCCAGAGGTTTGGATTGAGGGAGACAGGGAAAAGGTGGGAAGGAGGGAATTGAGGGAGATGGTAAGAAGGTGGGTAGGTGGGGATTGAGGGATACGTGGAGAATGTGTGTAGGTGGGGATTGAGGGAGATGGGGAGTAGGTTTGTAGGTGGGGATTGAGGGAGATGCGGTGAAGGTGGGTAGGTGGGGATTGAGGTTGACGGGTTGAAGGTGGGTAATTTGGGATTGAGCGAGACGTGGAGAAGGTGGGTAGGTGGGGATTGAGGGAGCAGGGGAGAAGTTGGGTAGGTGTGGATTGATGGAGACAGGGAGAATGTGTGTAGGTGGGGAATGAGGGAGACGGAGAGAAAGGGTTTAGGTGGGGATTGAGGGAGACGTTTTGAAGTAGGGTAGGTGGGGATTGAGGGAGACGGTGTGAAGGTGGGTAGGTGGGTATTGAGGGAGACGTGGAGAAGGTTGGTAGGTTGGGATTGAGGGATACGTTGTGAAGGTGGGTAGGTCGTGATTGAGCGAGACGGTGCGAAGGTTGGTAGGTGAATATTGAGGCAGACTGGGAGAAGGTGGGTAGGTGGGGATTGAGGGAGATGGAGTGAAGGTCGGTAGGTGGGGATTGAGGGAGACGGAGTGAAGGTGGGTAGGTGGGGATTGAGGTTGATGGGGTGAAGGTGGGTAGGTGTGTATTGAGGGACACGGGGAGAAGGTGGGTAGGTTGGGATTAAGGGAGATGGAGAGAAGGTTGGTAGGTGCGGATTGTGGGAGACGGGGAGAAGTTGGGTAGGTGGGGATTGAGGGCGACGGGGAAGAGGTGGGTTTTTGTGGATCGAGGTAGACGGGGAGAAGTTGGGTAGGTGGGGATCGTGGGAGACGGGGAGAAGGTGGGTAGGTGGGGATTGAGGGAGACGGGGAGAAGGTGAGTAGGTGGGGATCCAGGGAGACGGGGAGAAAGTGGTGAGGTGGGGATGGAGGGAGACGGTGTGAAGGCGTGTAGATGGGGATTGAGGTTGACGTTGTGAAGTTGGGGAGGTGGGGATTGAGGGATACGGGGAGAAGGTGGGTAGGTTGGGATTGATGGAGATGGAGAGAAGGTTGGTAGTTGGGGATTGAGGGAGACGGGGAGAAGGTGGGTAGGTGGGGATTGAGGGAGACGGGGAAAAGGTTGCTTTTTGGGGATCGAGGGAGACGGGGAGAAGGTGGGTAAGTGGGGATCGAGGGAAAGGGGGAGAAGTTGCGTCGGTTGGGATCCAGGGAGACGTGGAGAAAGTGGGTAGGTGGGGATTGATGGAGCCGGGGAGAAGGTGTGTAGGTGGGGATTGTTGGAGACGGGGAGAAGTTGGGTAGGTGGGGATTGAGGGAGACGGAGAGAAAGGTGGTAGGAGGTGATTGAGGGAGATGTTGTGAAGGTGGTTAGGTGGGGATTGAGGGAGACGGTGTGAAGGTGGGTTGGTTGGGGATTGAGGGAGACGGTGTGAAGGTGGCTAGGTGGGGATTGAGGTTGACGGGGTGCAGGTGGGTAGGTGGGTATTGAGGGAGACGGGGAGAAGGTGGGTAGTTTGGGATTGAGGGAGATGGGGAGAAGGTGGGTAGGTTCGGATTGAGGGAGATGGAGAGAAGGTTGGTAGGTGGTGATTGTGGGAGATGGGGAGAAGTTGGGTAGGTGGGGATTGAGGGAGATGGGGAGAAGTTGGGTTTTTGCCGATCGTGGGTGACGGGGAGAAGGTGGGTAGGTGGTGATGGTGGGAGACGGGGACAAGTTGTGTAGGTGGGGATTCAGGGAGACGGGGAGAAGGTGGGTAGGTGAATATTGAGGGAGACTTGTAGAAGGTGGGTAGGTGGTGATTGAGGGAGACGGGGAAAAGGTGGGAAGGAGGGGATTGAGGGAGACAGGGAGAAAGTGTGTAGGTGGGGATTGAGGGAGATGATCTGAAGGTGGGTAGGTGGTGATTGAGGGAGACGGGGTGAAGGTGGATCGGTGAGGATTGATGGAGACGGGGTGAAGGTGGGTAGTTTGGGATTGAGGAAGATGGGGAGAAGGTGGGTAGGTGGGAATTGAGGGAGACGGTGTGAAGGTGGGTAGGTGGGGATTGAGGGATACGGGGAGAAGGTGTTTAGGTGGGGATTGAGGGAGACGGGGAGTAGGTTTGTAGGTGGGGATTGAGGGAGATGCTGTGAAGTTGGTAGGTGGGGATTGAGGTTGAGGGGTTGAAGGTGGGTAAGTTGGGATTGAGGGAGAGGTGGAGAAGGTGGGTAGGTGGGGATTGAGGGAGCCGGGGAGAAGTTGGGTAGGTTGGGATTGATGGAGACAGGGAGAAGGTGGGTAGGTGGGGATTGGGGTTGACGGGGTGAAGGTTGGTAGGTGGGGATTGAGGGAGACGGGGAGAAGGTGGGTAGGTTGGGATTGAGGAAGATGGAGAGAAGTTTGGTATGTGGGGATTGAGGGAGACAGGGAGAAGGTGGGTAGGTGGGGATTGAGGGAGATGGGGAGAATGTGAGTAGGTGGGGATTGAGGGAGCCGGGGAGAAGGTGGGTAGATGGGTATTTAGTGAGCCGGGGAGCCGTTGGGTAGGTGGGGATTGATGGAGACGCGGTGAAGTTCCAAAGTTTTGGATTGAGGGAGACAGGGAAAAGTTGGGAAGGTGGTAATTGAGGGAGATGGTGTGAAGGTGGGTAGGTGGGGATTGAGGGATACGGGGAGAATGTGTGTAGGTGGGGATTGAGGGAGATGGGGTGTAGGTTTGTAGGTGGGGATTGAGGGAGATGCGGTGAAGGTGGGTAGGTGGGGATTGAGGTTGACGGGTTGAAGGTGGGTAATTTGGGATTGAGCGAGACGTGGAGAAGGTGGGTAGGTGGGGATTGAGGGAGCAGGGCAGAAGTTGGGTAGGTGGGGACTGATGGAGACAGGGAGAATGTGGGTAGGTGGGGAATGAGGGAGACGGAGAGAAAGGGTTTAGGTGGGGATTGAGGGAGACGTTGTGAAGTTGGGTAGGTGGGGATTGAGGGAGACGGTGTGAAGGTGGGTAGGTGGGTATTGAGGGAGACGGGGAGAAGGTTGGTAGGTTGGGATTGAGGGATAAGTTGTGAAGGTGGGTAGGTCGTGATTGAGCGAGACGGTGTGAAGGTTGGTAGGTGAATATTGAGGCAGATTGGGAGAAGGTGGGTAGGTGGGGATTGAGGGAGATGGAGTGAAGGTCTGTAGGTGGGGATTGAGGGAGACGGGCAGAAGGTGGGTAGGTGGGGATTCAGGGAGATGGGGAGAAGGTGGGTAGGCGGGCATTGAAGGAGATGGTGTGAAGGTTGGTAATTGGTGATTGAGGGAGATGGGGAGAAGGTTGGTAGGTGGGGATTGAGGGAGACGGGGAGAAGGTGGGTAGGTGAGGATTGAGGGAGACTGGGAGAAGGTGGTTAGGTGAGGATTGAGGGAGACGTTGTGAAGGTGGGTAGGTGGGGATTGAGAAAGACGGAGTGAAGGTCGGTAGGTTGGGATTGAGGGAGACGGAGCGAAGGTGGAAGGTGGGATTGAGATTGACGGGTGATGGTGGGGTAGGTGTGTATTGAGGGACACGGGGAGAAGGTGGGTAGGTTGGGATTAAGGGAGATGGAGAGAAGGTTGGTAGGGTGGGGATTGTGGGAGACGGGGAGAAGGTTGCTTTTTGGGGATCGAGGGAGACGGGAAGAAGGTGGGTAAGTGGGGATCGAGGGAAAGGGGGAGAAGTTGCGTCGGTTGGGATCCAGGGAGACGTGGAGAAAGTGGGTAGGTGGGGATTGATGGAGCCGGGGAGAAGGTGTGTAGGTGGGGATTGTTGGAGACGGGGAGAAGTTGGGTAGGTGGGGATTGAGGGAGACTGAGAGAAAGGTGGTAGGAGGTGATTGAGGGAGATGTTGTGAAGGTGGGTAGGTGGGGATTGAGGGAGACGTTGTGAAGGTGGGTAGGTGGGGATTGAGGGAGACGGTGTGACGGTGGGTAGGTGGGGATTGAGGTTGACGGGGTTCAGGTGGGTAGGTGGGTATTGAGGGAGACGGGGAGAAGGTGGGTAGTTTGGGATGTAGGGAGATGGGGAGAAGGTGGGTAGGTTAGGATTGAGGGAGATGGAGAGAAGGTTGGTAGGTGGTGATTGTGGGAGACGGGGAGAAGTTGGGTAGGTGGGGATTGAGGGAGATGGGGAGAAGTTGGGTTTTTGCCGATCGTGGGTGACGGGGAGAAGGTGGGTATGGGGGGATCGAGGGAGACGGGGAGAAGGTGGGATAGGTGGGGCTTGAGGGAGACGGGGCAGAAGGTGGGTGAGGTGGGGATTCAGGAGATGGAAAGGGGTAGGTGGGATTGAGGGAGACGGAGAAGGTGGTAGGAGGAATTGAGGAGACTGGGAGAAGGTGGTTAGGTGAGTTGAGAGAACGTTGTGAAGTGGGTAGGTGGGATTGAGAAGACGGAGTTGGGAGAGGGTGTAGGTTGGGATTGAGGAGACGAGCGAAGGTGGGAAGGTTGGGGATTGAGATGGACGGGGTGATGGGGTAGGTGGTATTGAGGACACGGGGAGAAGGTGGTAGGTTGGGGATAAGAATGGAGAGAAGGTTGGTAGGTGGGTATTGTGGAGAACGAGAAGGTGGGTAGGTGGGGATCGAGAGAGACGGGGAGAAGGTGGGTAGGTGGGGATTGAGGGAGACGGGGAGAAGATGGGTAAGTGGGGATCGAGGGAACGGGGAGAAGTTGGGTAGGTGGGGATTGTTGGAGACGGGGAGAAGTTGGGTAGTTGGGGATTGAGGGAGACGGAGAGAAAGGTGGTAGGAGGGGATTGAGGGAGACGGGGTGAAGGTGGGTAGGTGGGGATTGAGGGAGACGGGGTGAGGGAGGGTAGGTGGGTAATGAGGGACACGGGGAGAAGTTGGGTAGGTTGGGATTGAGGGAGATGGAGAGAAGGTTGGTAGGTGGGGATTGTGGGAGATGGGGAGAAGGTGGGTAGGTGGGGATTGAGGGTGAAAGGGAAGAGGTGGGTTTTTGGGGTTCGAGGGAGACGGGGAGAAGGTGGGTAGGTGGGGATTGAGGGAGACGGGGAGAAGGTGGGTAGGTGGGGATTGAGGGAGATAGCGTGAAGGTGGGTAGGTGGGGATTCAGGGAGATGGGGTGAAGTTGGGTAGGTGGGGATCGAGGGAGACGGGGAGATGGTGGGTAGGTGGGGATTGAGGGAGACGGGGAGGAGGTGGGTAGGTGGGGATTAAAGGAGACGGGGAGAAGGTGGGTAGGTGGGGATTGAGCAAGACGCTGTGAAGGTGGGTAGTTTGGGATTGGGGGAGACAGGGGAGAATGTGGGTATGTGGGGAATAAGGGAGACGGGGAGAAGGTGGGTAGGTGAATATTGAGGGAGACTGGGAGAAGGTGGGTAGGTGTGGATGGAGGGAGACGGGGAGAAGCTGGGTAGGAGGGGATTGAGGCAGACGGGGAGAAGGTCCATAGGTGGGGATTGAGGGAGCCGGGAGCAGGTGGGTAGGTGGGGATTGATGGAGACGGGGAGAAGGTGGGTAGGTGGGGATTGAGGGAGACGGGGAGAAGGTGGGTAGGTGGGGATTGAGGGAGACGGGGAGAAGGTGGTTAGGTCGGGATTGAGGGAGATGGAGCGAAGGTTTGTAGGTGGGAATTGAGGTTTACGTGGTGAAGGTGGGTAGGTGGGGATTGAGGGAGACGGGGAGAAGGTGGGTAGGTGGGGATTGAGGGAGACGAGAGAAGGAGGGGGTAGGTGGGGTTTGTGGGAGACGGGGAGAAGGTGGGTAGGTGGGGATTGAGGGAGGCGGGGAGAATGTGGGTTTATCGGATCGAGGGAGACGGGGAGAAGGTGTGTAGGTGGAGATCGATGGAGACGGGGTGAAGGTGGGTAGGTGGGGTTTGAGGGAGATGGGAGAAGTTGGGTAGGTGGCGATTGAGGGAGGCGGGGAGAAGGTCCACAGGAGGATATTGAGGGAGCCGGGGAGCAGGTGGGTAGGTTTGGGATTCATGGAGACGGGGAGAAGGTCCGTGGGTGGGGATTGAGGGAGACGGGGAGAAGGTGGGTTGGTGGGGATTGAGGTAGACGGTGTGAAGGTGGGTAGGTGGGGATTGAGGTTGACTGGGTGAACGTGGGTAGGTGGGGATTGAGGGAGACGGGGAGAAGTTGGGAAGGTGGGGATTGAGGGAGACGGGGAGAAGGTCCATAGGAGGATATTGAGGGAGCCGGGGAACAGGTGGGTAGGTTGGGATTGATGGAGACGGGGAGAAGGTCCGTGGGTGGGGAGTGAGGGAGACGGGGAGAAGGTGGGTTGGTGGGGATTGAGGTAGACAGTGTTAAGGTGGGTAGGTGGGGATTGAGGTTGACTGGGTGAAGGTGGGTAGGTGGGGATTGAGGGAGACAGGGAGAAGGTGGGTAGGTGTGGTTTAAGGGAGACGGGGAGAAGGTTGGTAATTGGGGATCGAGGGAGACGGGGAGAAGGTGGGTAGGTGGGGATCGAGGGAGATGGTGAGAGGTTGTGTAGGTGGGGATTCAGGGACACGGGGGAGAAGGTGGGTAGGAGGGGATTGAGGGAGCCGGGGAGAAGGTGGGTAGATGGGGATTGAGGGATATGGGGTGAATGTGGGTAGGAGGGGATTGAGGTTGACGGGTTGAAGGTGGGTATGTTGGGATTGAGGAAGACGGGGAGAAGGTGGGTAGGTGGGGATAGTGGGAGAGGGGAGAAGGTGGGTTGGTGGGGATTGAGGGAGCCGGGGAGTAGGTGTGTAGGTGGCGATTGAGGGAGACGGTGTGAAGGTGTGTAGGTGGGGATTGAGGTTGACGCTGTGAAGTTGGGTAGGTGGGGATTGAGGGAGAGCGAGAGAAGGTTGGTAGGTGGGGATTGAGAGAGACGGGGAGAAGGTGGGTAGGTGGGGATTGAGGGAGAGGGGGAGAAGGTTGCTTTTTGGGGAACGAGGGAGACGGGGAGAAGGTGGGTAGGTGGGGATTGAGGGAGACGGAGAGAAAGGTGGTAGGAGGTGATTGAGGGAGATGTTGTGAAGGTGGTTAGGTGGGGATTGAGGGAGACGGTGTGAAGGTGGGTTGGTTGGGGATTGAGGGAGACGGTGTGAAGGTGGCTAGGTGGGGATTGAGGTTGACGGGGTGCAGGTGGGTAGGTGGGTATTGAGGGAGACGGGGAGAAGGTGGGTAGTTTGGGATTGAGGGAGATGGGGAGAAGGTGGGTAGGTTCGGATTGAGGGAGATGGAGAGAAGGTTGGTAGGTGGTGATTGTGGGAGATGGGGAGAAGTTGGGTAGGTGGGGATTGAGGGAGATGGGGAGAAGTTGGGTTTTTGCCGATCGTGGGTGACGGGGAGAAGGTGGGTAGGTGGTGATGGTGGGAGACGGGGACAAGTTGTGTAGGTGGGGATTCAGGGAGACGGGGAGAAGGTGGGTAGGTGAATATTGAGGGAGACTTGTAGAAGGTGGGTAGGTGGTGATTGAGGGAGACGGGGAAAAGGTGGGAAGGAGGGGATTGAGGGAGACAGGGAGAAAGTGTGTAGGTGGGGATTGAGGGAGATGATCTGAAGGTGGGTAGGTGGTGATTGAGGGAGACGGGGTGAAGGTGGATCGGTGAGGATTGATGGAGACGGGGTGAAGGTGGGTAGTTTGGGATTGAGGAAGATGGGGAGAAGGTGGGTAGGTGGGAATTGAGGGAGACGGTGTGAAGGTGGGTAGGTGGGGATTGAGGGATACGGGGAGAAGGTGTTTAGGTGGGGATTGAGGGAGACGGGGAGTAGGTTTGTAGGTGGGGATTGAGGGAGATGCTGTGAAGTTGGTAGGTGGGGATTGAGGTTGACGGGTTGAAGGTGGGTAAGTTGGGATTGAGGGAGAGGTGGAGAAGGTGGGTAGGTGGGGATTGAGGGAGCCGGGGAGAAGTTGGGTAGGTTGGGATTGATGGAGACAGGGAGAAGGTGGGTAGGTGGGGATTGGGGTTGACGGGGTGAAGGTTGGTAGGTGGGGATTGAGGGAGACGGGGAGAAGGTGGGTAGGTTGGGATTGAGGAAGATGGAGAGAAGTTTGGTATGTGGGGATTGAGGGAGACAGGGAGAAGGTGGGTAGGTGGGGATTGAGGGAGATGGGGAGAATGTGAGTAGGTGGGGATTGAGGGAGCCGGGGAGAAGGTGGGTAGATGGGTATTTAGTGAGCCGGGGAGCCGTTGGGTAGGTGGGGATTGATGGAGACGCGGTGAAGTTCCAAAGTTTTGGATTGAGGGAGACAGGGAAAAGTTGGGAAGGTGGTAATTGAGGGAGATGGTGTGAAGGTGGGTAGGTGGGGATTGAGGGATACGGGGAGAATGTGTGTAGGTGGGGATTGAGGGAGATGGGGTGTAGGTTTGTAGGTGGGGATTGAGGGAGATGCGGTGAAGGTGGGTAGGTGGGGATTGAGGTTGACGGGTTGAAGGTGGGTAATTTGGGATTGAGCGAGACGTGGAGAAGGTGGGTAGGTGGGGATTGAGGGAGCAGGGCAGAAGTTGGGTAGGTGGGGACTGATGGAGACAGGGAGAATGTGGGTAGGTGGGGAATGAGGGAGACGGAGAGAAAGGGTTTAGGTGGGGATTGAGGGAGACGTTGTGAAGTTGGGTAGGTGGGGATTGAGGGAGACGGTGTGAAGGTGGGTAGGTGGGTATTGAGGGAGACGGGGAGAAGGTTGGTAGGTTGGGATTGAGGGATAAGTTGTGAAGGTGGGTAGGTCGTGATTGAGCGAGACGGTGTGAAGGTTGGTAGGTGAATATTGAGGCAGATTGGGAGAAGGTGGGTAGGTGGGGATTGAGGGAGATGGAGTGAAGGTCTGTAGGTGGGGATTGAGGGAGACGGAGTGAAGGTGGGTAGGTGGGGATTGAGGTTGACGGGGTGAAGGTGGGTAGGTGTGTATTGAGGGACACGGGGAGAAGGTGGGTAGGTTGGGATTAAGGGAGATGGAGAGAAGGTTGGTAGGTGCGGATTGTGGGAGACGGGGAGAAGTTGGGTAGGTGGGGATTGAGGGCGACGGGGAAGAGGTGGATTTTTGTGGATCGAGGGAGACGGGGAGAAGGTGGGTAGGTGGGGATCGTGGGAGACGGGGAGAAGGTGGGTTGGTGGGGATTGAGGGAGACGGGGAGAAGGTGGTGAGGTGGGGATTGAGATTCACGGTGTGAAGGCATGCAGGTGGGGATTGAGGTTGACGGTGTGAAGTTGGGGAGGTGGGGATTGAGGGATACGGGGAGAAGGTGGGTAGGTTGGGATTGAGGGAGACGGGGAAAAGGTTGCTTTTTGGGGATCGAGGGAGACGGGAAGAAGGTGGGTAAGTGGGGATCGAGGGAAAGGGGGAGAAGTTGCGTCGGTTGGGATCCAGGGAGACGTGGAGAAAGTGGGTAGGTGGGGATTGATGGAGCCGGGGAGAAGGTGTGTAGGTGGGGATTGTTGGAGACGGGGAGAAGTTGGGTAGGTGGGGATTGAGGGAGACTGAGAGAAAGGTGGTAGGAGGTGATTGAGGGAGATGTTGTGAAGGTGGGTAGGTGGGGATTGAGGGAGACGTTGTGAAGGTGGGTAGGTGGGGATTGAGGGAGACGGTGTGACGGTGGGTAGGTGGGGATTGAGGTTGACGGGGTTCAGGTGGGTAGGTGGGTATTGAGGGAGACGGGGAGAAGGTGGGTAGTTTGGGATGTAGGGAGATGGGGAGAAGGTGGGTAGGTTAGGATTGAGGGAGATGGAGAGAAGGTTGGTAGGTGGTGATTGTGGGAGACGGGGAGAAGTTGGGTAGGTGGGGATTGAGGGAGATGGGGAGAAGTTGGGTTTTTGCCGATCGTGGGTGACGGGGAGAAGGTGGGTAGGTGGGGATCGAGGGATACGGGGAGATGGTGGATAGGTGGGCATTGAGGGAGACGGGCAGAAGGTGGGTAGGTGGGGATTCAGGGAGATGGGGAGAAGGTGGGTAGGTGGGGATTGAGGGAGACGGGGAGAAGGTGGGTAGGTGAGGATTGAGGGAGACTGGGAGAAGGTGGTTAGGTGAGGATTGAGGGAGACGTTGTGAAGGTGGGTAGGTGGGGATTGAGAAAGACGGAGTGAAGGTCGGTAGGTTGGGATTGAGGGAGACGGAGCGAAGGTGGGAAGGTGGGGATTGAGATTGACGGGGTGATGGTGGGTAGGTGGGTATTGAGGGACACGGGGAGAAGGTGGGTAGGTTGGGATTAAGGGAGATGGAGAGAAGGTTGGTAGGTGGGGATTGTGGGAGACGGGGAGAAGGTGGGTAGGTGGGGATCGAGAGAGACGGGGAGAAGGTGGGTAGGTGGGGATTGAGGGAGACGGGGAGAAGATGGGTAAGTGGGGATCGAGGGAACGGGGAGAAGGTGGTTAGGTGGGGATTGTTGGAGACGGGGAGAAGTTGGGTAGTTGGGGATTGAGGGAGACGGAGAGAAAGGTGGTAGGAGGGGATTGAGGGAGACGTTGTGAAGGTGGGTAGGTGGGGATTGAGGGAGACGGGGTGAAGGTGGGTAGGTGTGTATTGAGGGACACGGGGAGAAGGTGGGTAGGTTGGGATTAAGGGAGATGGAGAGAAGGTTGGTAGGTGGGGATTGTGGGAGATGGGGAGTAGGTGGGTAGGTGGGGATTGAGGGTGAAAGGGAAGAGGTGGGTTTTTGCGGTTCGAGGGAGACGGGGAGAAGGTGGGTAGGTGGGGATCGAGAGAGACGGGGAGAAGGTGGGTAGGTGGGGATTGAGGGAGACGGGGAGAAGATGGGTAGGTGGGGATCCAGGGAGACGGGGAGAAAGTGGGTAGGTTGGGATTGAGGGAGATGGAGGGAAGGTTGGTAGGTGGGGAATGAGGGAGACGGGGAGCAGGTGGGTAGATGGGGATTGAGGGAGACGGGGAGAAGGTTGCTTTTTGGGGATCGAGGGAGATGTGGAGAAGGTGGGTAAGTGGGGATCGAGGGAAAGGGGGAGAAAATGGGTAGGTTGGGATCCAGGGAGACATGGAGAAATTGGGTAGGTGGGGATTGAGGGAGCCGGGGAGAAGTTGGGTAGGTGGGGATTGTTGGAGACGGGGAGAAGTTGGGTAGGTGGGGATTGAGGGAGACGGAGAGAAAGGTGGTAGGAGGGGATTGAGGGAGACGTTGTGAAGGTGGGTAGGTGGGGATTGAGGGAGACGGTGTGAAGGTGGGTAGGTGGGGATTGAGGGAGACGGTGTGAAGGTGGGTAGGTGGGGATTGAGGTTGACAGGGTGAAGGTGGGTAGGTGGGTTTTGAGGGAGAGGGGAGAATGTGGGTAGGTGGGGATTGAGGGAGATGGAGTGAAGGTTGGTAGGTGGGGATTGTGGTAGACAGGGAGAAGGTGGGTAGGTGGGGAATGAGTGAGACAGGGAGATGGTGGGTAGGTGGGGATTGAGGGAGACGGGGAGAAGGTGGGTAGGTGGGGATCGAGGGAGACGGGGAGATGGTGGGTATGTGGGGATTGAGGGAGACGGGGAGGAGGTGGGTAGGTGGGGATTAAAGGAGACGGGGAGAAGGTGGGTAGGTGGGGATTGAGCAAGACGCTGTGAAGGTGGGTAGTTTGGGATTGGGGGAGACAGGGGAGAATGTGGGTATGTGGGGAATAAGGGAGACGGGGAGAAGGTGGGTAGGTGAATATTGAGGGAGACTGGGAGAAGGTGGGTAGGTGTGGATGGAGGGAGACGGGGAGAAGCTGGGTAGGAGGGGATTGAGGCAGACGGGGAGAAGGTCCATAGGTGGGGATTGAGGGAGCCGGGAGCAGGTGGGTAGGTGGGAATTGATGGAGACGGGGAGAAGGTGGGTAGGTGGGGATTGAGGTAAACGGGGTGAAGGTGGCTAGGAGGGGATTGAGGGAGACGGGGAGAAGGTGGGTAGGTTGGGATTGAGGGAGATGGAGAGAAGGTTTGTAGGTGGGGATTGAGGGAGATGGGGAGAAGGTGGGTAGGTGGGGATTGATGGAGACGGCGAGAAGGTGCGTAGGTGGGGATTGAGGGACACGGAGAGATAGGGGGTAGGTGGGGATTGTGGGAGACGGGGAGAAGGTGGATAGGTGGGGATTGAGGGAGGCGGGGAGATGGTGGGTTTATCGGATCGAGGGAGACGCGGAGAAGGTGTGTAGGATTAGATCGAGGGAGACGGGGTGAAGGTGGGTTGGTGGGGATTGAGGGAGATGGGGAGATTGTGGTTAGGTGGGGATTGAGGGAGACGGGGAGAAGGTCCATAGGAGGGGATTGAGGGAGCCGGGGAGCAGGTTGGTAGGTTGGGATTGATTGAGACCGGGAGAAGGTCCGTGGGTGGGGATTGAGGGAGACGGGGAGAAATTTGGTATGTGGGGATTGAGGTAGACGGTGTGAAGGTGGGTAGGTGGGGATTGAGGTTGACGGGGTGAAGGTGGGTAGGTGGGGATTGAGGGAGACGGGGAGAAGGAGGGTAGGTTGGGATTGAGGGAGTTGGAGAGAAGGGTGGTAGGTGGGGATTGAGGGAGACAGGGAGAAGTTGGGTAGAAGGGGATTGAGGGAGACGGGGAGAAGTTTGGTAATTGGGGATCGAGGGAGACGGGGAGAAGGTGGGTAGGTGAGGAACGAGGGAGATGGGGAGAGGTTGTGTAGGTGGGGATTCAGGGAGACGGGGAGAATGTGGGTAGGTGGGCAATGAAGGATAAGGTGTGAAGGTGGGTAATTGGCATTTGAGGGAGATGGAGAGAAGGTGGGTAGGTGGGGATTGAGGGAGACGGAGAGAAGGTGGGTAGGTGAGGATTGAGGGAGACTGGGAGAAGGTGGGTAGGTGGGGATTGAAGGAGACGGGGAGAAGGTGGGTAGGTGGGGATTGACGGAGATGGAGAGAAGGTTGGTAGGTGAGGATTGAGGGAGACGGGGTGAAGGTTGGTAATTGGGGATCGAGGGAGACGGGGAGAAGGTAAGTAGGTGGTGATCGAGGGAGATGGAGCGAAGTTGTGTAGGTGGGGATTCAGGGAGACGGGGAGAAGGTGGGTAGGAGGGGACTGAGGGAGCTGGGGAGAAGGTGGATAGATTGGGATTGAGGGAGATGGGGTGAAGGTGGGTAGGTGTGGATTGAGGTTGACGCGTTGAAGGTGGGTATGTTGGGATTGAGGGAGACGGGGAGAAGGTGGGAAGGTGGGGATAGTGGGAGACGGGGAGAAGGTGGGTATGTGGGGATTGAGGGAGGCGGGGAGAAGGTGGGTAGGTGGCGATTGAGGGAGACGGGGAGAAGGTGGATAGGTGAGGATTGAGGGAGACGGTGTGAAGGTGGGTAGGTGTGTATAGAGGGACACCGTGAGAAGGTGGGTAGGTGGGGATCGTGGGTGACGGGGAGAAGGTGGGTAGGTGGGGATTGAGGGAGACGGGGAAGAGGTGGGTTTTTGCGGTTCGAGGGAGACGGGGAGAAGGTGGGTAGGTGGGGATCGAGGGAGACGGGGAGAAGGTGGGTAGTTGGGGATTGAGGGAGATGGGGAGAAGGTGGGTAGGTGGGGATCCAGGGAGACGGGGAGAAAGTGGGGAGGTGGGGATTGAGGGAGACGGTGTGAAGGTGTGTAGGTGGGGATTGAGGTTGACGGTGTGAAGTTGGGTAGGTGGGGATTGAGGGAGACGGGGAGAAGGTGGGTAGGTTGGGATTGAGGGAGATGGAGAGAAGGTTGGTAGGTGGGGATTGAGGGAGACGGGGTGAAGGTGGGTAGGTGGGGATTGAGGGAGACGGGGAGAAGGTGGGTAGGTGGGGATTGAGGGAGACGGAGAGAGAGGGGGTAGGTGGGGTTTGTGGGAGACGGGGAGAAGGTGGGTAGGTGGGGATTGAGGGAGGCGGGGAGAAGGTGGGTTTATCGGATCGAGGGAGACGGGGAGAAGGTGTGTAGGTGGAGATCGATGGAGACGGGGTGAAGGTGGGTAGGTGGGGTTTGAGGGAGATGGGAGAAGTTGGGAAGGTGGCGATTGAGGGAGGCGGGGAGAAGGTCCACAGGAGGATATTGAGGGAGCCGGGGAGCAGGTGGGTAGTTTGGGATTCATGGAGACGGGGAGAAGGTCCGTGGGTGGGGATTGAGGGAGACGGGGAGAAGGTGGGTAGGTGGGGATCGAGGGAGACGGGGAGAAGGTGGGTAGTTGGGGATTGAGGGAGATGGGGAGAAGGTGGGTAGTTGGGGATCCAGGGAGACGGGGAGAAAGTGGGGAGGTGGGGATTGAGGGAGACGGTGTGAAGGTGTGTAGGTGGGGATTGAGGTTGACGGTGTGAAGTTGGGTAGGTGGGGATTGAGGGAGACGGGGAGAAGGTGGGTAGGTTGGGATTGAGGGAGATGGAGAGAAGGTTGGTAGGTGGGGATTGAGGGAGACGGGGTGAAGGTGGGTAGGTGGGGATTGAGGGAGACGGGGAGAAGGTGGGTAGGTGGGGATTGAGGGAGACGAAGAGAGAGGGGGTAGGTGGGGTTTGTGGGAGACGGGGAGAAGGTGGGTAGGTGGGGATTGAGGGAGGCGGGGAGAATGTGGGTTTATCGGATCGAGGGAGACGGGGAGAAGGTGTGTAGGTGGAGATCGATGGAGACGGGGTGAAGGTGGGTAGGTGGGGTTTGAGGGAGATGGGAGAAGTTGGGAAGGTGGCGATTGAGGGAGGCGGGGAGAAGGTCCACAGGAGGATATTGAGGGAGCCGGGGAGCAGGTGGGTAGTTTGGGATTCATGGAGACGGGGAGAAGGTCCGTGGGTGGGGATTGAGGGAGACGGGGAGAAGGTGGGTTGGTGGGGATTGAGGTAGACGGTGTGAAGGTGGGTAGGTGGGGATTGAGGTTGACTGGGTGAACGTGGGTAGGTGGGGATTGAGGGAGACGGGGAGAAGTTGGGAAGGTGGGGATTGAGGGAGACGGGGAGAAGGTCCATAGGAGGATATTGAGGGAGCCGGGGAACAGGTGGGTAGGTTGGGATTGATGGAGACGGGGAGAAGGTCCGTGGGTGGGGAGTGAGGGAGACGGGGAGAAGGTGGGTTGGTGGGGATTGAGGTAGACAGTGTGAAGGTGGGTAGGTGGGGATTGAGGTTGACTGGGTGAAGGTGGGTAGGTGGGGATTGAGGGAGACAGGGAGAAGGTGGGTAGGTGTGGTTTAAGGGAGACGGGGAGAAGGTTGGTAATTGGGGATCGAGGGAGACGGGGAGAAGGTGGGTAGGTGGGGATCGAGGGAGATGGTGAGAGGTTGTGTAGGTGGGGATTCAGGGACACGGGGAGAAGGTGGGTAGGAGGGGATTGAGGGAGCCGGGGAGAAGGTGGGTAGATGGGGATTGAGGGATATGGGGTGAATGTGGGTAGGAGGGGATTGAGGTTGACGGGTTGAAGGTGGGTATGTTGGGATTGAGGAAGACGGGGAGAAGGTGGGTAGGTGGGGATAGTGGGAGAGGGGAGAAGGTGGGTTGGTGGGGATTGAGGGAGCCGGGGAGTAGGTGTGTAGGTGGCGATTGAGGGAGACGGTGTGAAGGTGTGTAGGTGGGGATTGAGGTTGACGCTGTGAAGTTGGGTAGGTGGGGATTGAGGGAGAGCGAGAGAAGGTTGGTAGGTGGGGATTGAGAGAGACGGGGAGAAGGTGGGTAGGTGGGGATTGAGGGAGAGGGGGAGAAGGTTGCTTTTTGGGGAACGAGGGAGACGGGGAGAAGGTGGGTAGGTGGGGATTGTTGGAGACGGGGAGAAGGTGGGTAGGTGGGGATTGAGGGAGACGGAGAGAAAGGGGGTAGGTGGGGATTGGTGGAGACGTTGTGAAGTTGTTTAGGTGTGATTGAGGGAGACGGTGTGAAGGTGGGTAGGTGGGAATTGAGGGAGACGGTGTGAAGGTGGGTAGGTGGGGATTGAGGTTGACGGGGTGAAGGAGGTTAGGTGGGTATTGAGGGAGACGGGGAGAAGGTGGGTAGGTGGGGATTGAGGGAGATGGAGAGAAGGTGGGTAGGTGGGGATTGAGGGAGACGGAGAGAAGGTGGGTAGGTGAGGATTGAGGGAGACTGGGAGAAGGTGGGTAGGTGGGGATTGAGGGAGACGGGGAGAAGGTGGGTAGGTGGGGATTGACGGAGATGGAGAGAAGGTTGTTAGGTGAGGATTGAGGGAGACGGGGTGAAGGTTGGTAATTGGGGATCGAGGGAGACGGGGAGAAGGTAAGTAGGTGGTGATCGAGGGAGATGGAGCGAAGTTGTGTAGGTGGGGATTCAGGGAGACGGGGAGAAGGTGGGTAGGAGGGGACTGAGGGAGCTGGGGAGAAGGTGGATAGATTGGGATTGAGGGAGATGGGGTGAAGGTGGGTAGGTGTGGATTGAGGTTGACGCGTTGAAGGTGGGTATGTTGGGATTGAGGGAGACGGGGAGAAGGTGGGTAGGTGGGGATAGTGGGAGACGGGGAGAAGGTGGGTATGTGGGGATTGAGGGAGCCGGGGAGAAGGTGGGTAGGTGGCGATTGAGGGAGACGGGGAGAAGGTGGGTAGGTGAATAGTGAGGGAGACGGTGTGAAGGTGGGTAGGTGTGTATAGAGGGACACCGTGAGAAGGTGGGTAGGTGGGGATTGTGGGTGACGGGGAGAAGGTGGGTAGGTGGGGATTGAGGGAGACGGGGAAGAGGTGGGTTTTTGCGGTTCGAGGGAGACGGGGAGAAGATGGGTAGGTGGGGATCGAGGGAGACGGGGAGAAGGTGGGTAGTTGGGGATTGAGGGAGATGGGGAGAAGGTGGGTAGGTGGGGATCCAGGGAGACGGGGAGAAAGTGGGGAGGTGGGGATTGAGGGAGACGGTGTGAAGGTGTGTAGGTGGGGATTGAGGTTGACGGTGTGAAGTTGGGTAGGTGGGGATTGAGGGAGACGGGGAGAAGGTGGGTAGGTTGGGATTGAGGGAGACGGGGAGAAGGTGGGTAGGTGGGGATTGAGGGAGACGGAGAGAGAGGGGGTAGGTGGGGTTTGTGGGAGACGGGGAGAAGGTGGGTAGGTGGGGATTGAGGGAGGCGGGGAGAAGGTGGGTTTATCGGATCGAGGGAGACGGAGAGAAGGTGTGTAGGTGGAGATCGATGGAGACGGGGTGAAGGTGGGTAGGTGGGGTTTGAGGGAGATGGGAGAAGTTGGGAAGGTTGGGATTGAGGGAGGCGGGGAGAAGGTCCACAGGAGGATATTGAGGGAGCCGGGGAGCAGGTGGGTAGGTTGGGATTCATGGAGACGGGGAGAAGGTCCGTGGGTGGGGATTGAGGGAGACGGGGAGAAGGTGGGTTGGTGGGGATTGAGGTAGACGGTGTGAAGGTGGGTAGGTGGGGATTGCGGTTGACTGGGTGAACGTGGGTAGGTGGGTATTCAGGGAGACGGGGAGAAGTTGGGTAGGTGGGGATTGAGGGAGACGGGGAGAAGGTGGGTAGGTGGGGATTGAGGGAGAGGGGGAGAAGGTTGCTTTTTGGGGAACGAGGGAGACGGGGAGAAGGTGGGTATTTGGGGATTGTTGGAGACGGGGAGAAGGTGGGTAGGTGGGGATTGAGGGAGACGGAGAGAAAGGGGGTAGGTGGGGATTGGTGGAGACGTTGTGAAGTTGTTTAGGTGTGATTGAGGGAGACGGTGTGAAGGTGGGTAGGTGGGAATTGAGGGAGACGGTGTGAAGGTGGGTAGGTGGGGATTGAGGTTGACGGGGTGAAGGAGGTTAGGTGGGTATTGAGGGAGACGGGGAGAAGGTGGGTAGGTGGGGATTGAGGGAGATGGAGAGAAGGTGGGTAGGTGGGGATAGTGGGAGACGGGGAGAAGGTGGGTATGTGGGGATTGAGGGAGGCGGGGAGAAGGTGGGTAGGTGGCGATTGAGGGAGACGGGGAGAAGGTGGGTAGGTGAGGATTGAGGGAGACGGTGTGAAGGTGGGTAGGTGTGTATAGAGGGACACCGTGAGAAGGTGGGTAGGTGGGGATTGTGGGTGACGGGGAGAAGGTGGGTAGGTGGGGATTGAGGGAGACGGGGAAGAGGTGGGTTTTTGCGGTTCGAGGGAGACGGGGAGAAGGTGGGTAGGTGGGGATCGAGGGAGACGGGGAGAAGGTGGGTAGTTGGGGATTGAGGGAGATGGGGAGAAGGTGGGTAGGTGGGGATCCAGGGAGACGGGGAGAAAGTGGGGAGGTGGGGATTGAGGTAGACGGTGTGAAGGTGGGTAGGTGGGGATTGAGGTTGACTGGGTGAACGTGGGTAGGTGGGGATTGAGGGAGACGGGGAGAAGATGGGAAGGTGGGGATTGAGGGAGACGGGGAGAAGGTCCATAGGAGGATATTGAGGGAGCCGGGGAACAGGTGGGTAGGTTGGGATTGATGGAGACGGGGAGAAGGTCCGTGGGTGGGGAGTGAGGGAGACGGGGAGAAGGTGGGTTGGTGGGGATTGAGGTAGACAGTGTGAAGGTGGGTAGGTGGGGATTGAGGTTGACTGGGTGAAGGTGGGTAGGTGGGGATTGAGGGAGACAGGGAGAAGGTGGGTAGGTGTGGTTTAAGGGAGACGGGGAGAAGGTTGGTAATTGGGGATCGAGGGAGACGGGGAGAAGGTGGGTAGGTGGGGATCGAGGGAGATGGTGAGAGGTTGTGTAGGTGGGGATTCAGGGACACGGGGAGAAGGTGGGTAGGAGGGGATTGAGGGAGCCGGGGAGAAGGTGGGTAGATGGGGATTGAGGGATATGGGGTGAATGTGGGTAGGAGGGGATTGAGGTTGACGGGTTGAAGGTGGGTATGTTGGGATTGAGGAAGACGGGGAGAAGGTGGGTAGGTGGGGATAGTGGGAGAGGGGAGAAGGTGGGTTGGTGGGGATTGAGGGAGCCGGGGAGTAGGTGTGTAGGTGGCGATTGAGGGAGACGGTGTGAAGGTGTGTAGGTGGGGATTGAGGTTGACGCTGTGAAGTTGGGTAGGTGGGGATTGAGGGAGAGCGAGAGAAGGTTGGTAGGTGGGGATTGAGAGAGACGGGGAGAAGGTGGGTAGGTGGGGATTGAGGGAGAGGGGGAGAAGGTTGCTTTTTGGGGAACGAGGGAGACGGGGAGAAGGTGGGTAGGTGGGGATTGTTGGAGACGGGGAGAAGGTGGGTAGGTGGGGATTGAGGGAGACGGAGAGAAAGGGGGTAGGTGGGGATTGGTGGAGACGTTGTGAAGTTGTTTAGGTGTGATTGAGGGAGACGGTGTGAAGGTGGGTAGGTGGGAATGGAGGGAGACGGTGTGAAGGTGGGTAGGTGGGGATTGAGGTTGACGGGGTGAAGGAGGTTAGGTGGGTATTGAGGGAGACGGGGAGAAGGTGGGTAGGTGGGGATTGAGGGAGATGGAGAGAAGGTGGGTAGGTGGGGATTGAGGGAGACGGAGAGAAGGTGGGTAGGTGAGGATTGAGGGAGACTGGGAGAAGGTGGGTAGGTGGGGATTGAGGGAGACGGGGAGAAGGTGGGTAGGTGGGGATTGACGGTGATGGAGAGAAGGTTGTTAGGTGAGGATTGAGGGAGACGGGGTGAAGGTTGGTAATTGGGGATCGAGGGAGACGGGGAGAAGGTAAGTAGGTGGTGATCGAGGGAGATGGAGCGAAGTTGTGTAGGTGGGGATTCAGGGAGACGGGGAGAAGGTGGGTAGGAGGGGACTGAGGGAGCTGGGGAGAAGGTGGATAGATTGGGATTGAGGGAGATGGGGTGAAGGTGGGTAGGTGTGGATTGAGGTTGACGCGTTGAAGGTGGGTATGTTGGGATTGAGGGAGACGGGGAGAAGGTGGGTAGGAGGGGATAGTGGGAGACGGGGAGAAGGTGGGTATGTGGGGATTGAGGGAGCCGGGGAGAAGGTGGGTAGGTGGCGATTGAGGGAGACGGGGAGAAGGTGGGTAGGTGAATAGTGAGGGAGACGGTGTGAAGGTGGGTAGGTGTGTATAGAGGGACACCGTGAGAAGGTGGGTAGGTGGGGATTGTGGGTGACGGGGAGAAGGTGGGTAGGTGGGGATTGAGGGAGACGGGGAAGAGGTGGGTTTTTGCGGTTCGAGGGAGACGGGGAGAAGATGGGTAGGTGGGGATCGAGGGAGACGGGGAGAAGGTGGGTAGTTGGGGATTGAGGGAGATGGGGAGAAGGTGGGTAGGTGGGGATCCAGGGAGACGGGGAGAAAGTGGGGAGGTGGGGATTGAGGGAGACGGTGTGAAGGTGTGTAGGTGGGGATTGAGGTTGACGGTGTGAAGTTGGGTAGGTGGGGATTGAGGGAGACGGGGAGAAGGTGGGTAGGTTGGGATTGAGGGAGACGGGGAGAAGGTGGGTAGGTGGGGATTGAGGGAGACGGAGAGAGAGGGGGTAGGTGGGGTTTGTGGGAGACGGGGAGAAGGTGGGTAGGTGGGGATTGAGGGAGGCGGGGAGAAGGTGGGTTTATCGGATCGAGGGAGACGGAGAGAAGGTGTGTAGGTGGAGATCGATGGAGACGGGGTGAAGGTGGGTAGGTGGGGTTTGAGGGAGATGGGAGAAGTTGGGAAGGTTGGGATTGAGGGAGGCGGGGAGAAGGTCCACAGGAGGATATTGAGGGAGCCGGGGAGCAGGTGGGTAGGTTGGGATTCATGGAGACGGGGAGAAGGTCCGTGGGTGGGGATTGAGGGAGACGGGGAGAAGGTGGGTTGGTGGGGATTGAGGTAGACGGTGTGAAGGTGGGTAGGTGGGGATTGCGGTTGACTGGGTGAACGTGGGTAGGTGGGGATTGAGGGAGACGGGGAGAAGTTGGGAAGGTGGGGATTGAGGGAGACGGGGAGAAGGTGGGTAGGTGGGGATTGAGGGAGAGGGGGAGAAGGTTGCTTTTTGGGGAACGAGGGAGACGGGGAGAAGGTGGGTATTTGGGGATTGTTGGAGACGGGGAGAAGGTGGGTAGGTGGGGATTGAGGGAGACGGAGAGAAAGGGGGTAGGTGGGGATTGGTGGAGACGTTGTGAAGTTGTTTAGGTGTGATTGAGGGAGACGGTGTGAAGGTGGGTAGGTGGGAATTGAGGGAGACGGTGTGAAGGTGGGTAGGTGGGGATTGAGGTTGACGGGGTGAAGGAGGTTAGGTGGGTATTGAGGGACACGGGGAGAAGGTGGGTAGGTGGGGATTGAGGGAGATGGAGAGAAGGTGGGTAGGTGGGGATTGAGGGAGACTGCGAGAATGTGGGTAGGTGAGTATTGAGGGAGACTGGGAGAAGGTGGGTAGGTGGGGATTGAGGGAGACGGGGAGAAGGTGGGTAGGTGGGGATTGACGGAGATGGAGAGAAGGTTGTTAGGTGAGGATTGAGGGAGACGGGGTGAAGGTTGGTAATTGGGGATCGAGGGAGACGGGGAGAAGGTAAGTAGGTGGTGATCGAGGGAGATGGAGCGAAGTTGTGTAGGTGGGGATTCAGGGAGACGGGGAGAAGGTGGGTAGGAGGGGACTGAGGGAGCTGGGGAGAAGGTGGATAGATTGGGATTGAGGGAGATGGGGTGAAGGTGGGTAGGTGTGGATTGAGGTTGACGCGTTGAAGGTGGGTATGTTGGGATTGAGGGAGACGGGGAGAAGGTGGGTAGGTGGGGATAGTGGGAGACGGGGAGAAGGTGGGTATGTGGGGATTGAGGGAGCCGGGGAGAAGGTGGGTAGGTGGCGATTGAGGGAGACGGGGAGAAGGTGGGTAGGTGAGTATTGAGGGAGACGGTGTGAAGGTGGGTAGGTGTGTATAGAGGGACACCGTGAGAAGGTGGGTAGGTGGGGATTGTGGTAGACGGGGAGAAGGTGGGTAGGTGGGGATTGAGGGAGACGGGGAAGAGGTGGGTTTTTGCGGTTCGAGGGAGACGGGGAGAAGATGGGTAGGTGGGGATCGAGGGAGACGGGGAGAAGGTGGGTAGTTGGGGATTGAGGGAGATGGGGAGAAGGTGGGTAGGTGGGGATCCAGGGAGACGGGGAGAAAGTGGGGAGGTGGGGATTGAGGGAGACGGTGTGAAGGTGTGTAGGTGGGGATTGAGGTTGACGGTGTGAAGTTGGGTAGGTGGGGATTGAGGGAGACGGGGAGAAGGTGGGTAGGTTGGGATTGAGGGAGATGGAGAGAAGGTTGGTAGGTGGGGATTGAGGGAGACGGGGTGAAGGTGGGTATGTGGGGATTGAGGGAGACGGGGAGAAGGTGGGTAGGTGGGGATTGAGGGAGACGGAGAGAGAGGGGGTAGGTGGGGTTTGTGGGAGACGGGGAGAAGGTGGGTAGGTGGGGATTGAGGGAGGCGGGGAGAAGGTGGGTTTATCGGATCGAGGGAGACGGAGAGAAGGTGTGTAGGTGGAGATCGATGGAGACGGGGTGAAGGTGGGTAGGTGGGGTTTGAGGGAGATGGGAGAAGTTGGGAAGGTTGGGATTGAGGGAGGCGGGGAGAAGGTCCACAGGAGGATATTGAGGGAGCCGGGGAGCAGGTGGGTAGGTTGGGATTCATGGAGACGGGGAGAAGTTCCGTGGGTGGGGATTGAGGGAGACGGGGAGAAGGTGGGTTGGTGGGGATTGAGGTAAACGGTGTGAAGGTGGGTAGGTGGGGATTGCGGTTGACTGGGTGAACGTGGGTAGGTGGGGATTGAGGGAGACGGGGAGAAGTTGGGAAGGTGGGGATTGAGGGAGACGGGGAGAAGGTCCATAGGAGGATATTGAGGGAGCCGGGGAACAGGTGTGTAGGTTGGGATTGATGGAGACGGGGAGAAGGTCCGTGGGTGGGGATTGAGGGAGACGGGGAGAAGGTGGGTTGGTGGGGATTGAGGTAGACAGTGTGAAGGTGGGTAGGTGGGGATTGAGGTTGACTGGGTGAAGGTGGGTAGGTGGGGATTGAGGGAGACAGGGAGAAGGTGGGTAGGTGTGGTTTAAGGGAGACGGGGAGAAGGTTGGTAATTGGGGATCGAGGGAGACGGGGAGAAGGTGGGTAGGTGGGGATCGAGGGAGATGGTGAGAGGTTGTGTAGGTGTGGATTCAGGGACACGGGGAGAAGGTGGGTAGGAGGGGATTGAGGGAGCCGGGGAGAAGGTGGGTAGATGGGGATTGAGGGAGATGGGGTGAATGTGGGTAGGAGGGGTTTGAGGTTGACGGGTTGAAGGTGGGTATGTTGGGATTGAGGAAGACGGGGAGAAGGTGGGTAGGTGGGGATAGTGGGAGAGGGGAGAAGGTGGGTTGGTGGGGATTGAGGGAGCCGGGGAGTAGGTGTGTAGGTGGCGATTGAGGGAGACGGTGTGAAGGTGTGTAGGTGGGGATTGAGGTTGACGCTGTGAAGTTGGGTAGGTGGGGATTGAGGGAGAGCGAGAGAAGGTTGGTAGGTGGGGATTGAGAGAGACGGGGAGAAGGTGGGTAGGTGGGGATTGAGGGAGAGGGGGAGAAGGTTGCTTTTTGGGGAATGAGGGAGACGGGGAGAAGGTGGGTAGGTGGGGATTGTTGGAGACGGGGAGAAGGTGGGTAGGTGGGGATTGAGGGAGACGGAGAGAAAGGGGGTAGGTGGGGATTGGTGGAGACGTTGTGAAGTTGTTTAGGTGTGATTGAGGGAGACGGTGTGAAGGTGGGTAGGTGGGAATTGAGGGAGACCGTGTGAAGGTGGGTAGGTGGGGATTGAGGTTGACGGGGTGAAGGAGGTTAGGTGGGTATTGAGGGAGACGGGGAGAAGGTGGGTAGGTGGGGATTGAGGGAGATGGAGAGAAGGTTGGTAGGTGGGGACTGTGGCAGACGGGGAGCAGGTGGGTAGTTGGGGATTGAGGGAGACGGGGAGAAGGTGGGTAAGGGTGGGATCGAGGAAGACGGGGAGATGGTGGGTAGGTGGGGATTGAGGGAGACGGGGAGAAGGTGGGTAGGTGGGGATTGAGGGAGACGCTGTGAAGGTGGGTAGTTCGGGATTGGGGGAGACGGGGAGAATGTGGGTACGTGGGGAATAAGGGAGACGGGGAGAAGTTGGGTAGGTGAATATTGAGGGAGACTGGGAGAAGGTCGGTAGGTGGGGAGGGAGACGGGGAGAAGCTGGGTAGGAGGGGATTGAGGGAGATGGGGAGAAGGTCCGTAGGTGGGGATTGAGCGAGCCGGGAAGCAGGTGGGTAGTTGGGATTGAGGGAGACGTGGAGAAGGTGGGTAGGTAGGGATTGAGGTAGATGGTGTGATGGTGGGTATGTGGGGATTGAGGGAGATGGGGAGAAGGTGTGTAGGTGGGGATTGAGGGAGACGGTGTGAAGGTGGGTAGGTGGGGATTGAGGGAGACGTGGAGAGGTCGGTAGTTGGGGATTGAGGGAGACGGAGAGAAGGTGGGTAGGTGGGGATTGAGGTAGACAGGGAGAAGGTGGATAATTGGGAATCGAGGGAGACAGGGAAAAGGTGGGTATGAGGGGATTCAGGGAGACAGGCAGAATGAGGGTAGGTGGGGATTGAGGGAGACAGGGATATGGTGTGTAGGTTGGGATAGAGGGAGACGGGGAGAAGGTTTGTAGGTGTGTATTGAGGGAGACAGGGAGAAGGTGTTTAGGTGGGGATTGAGGGAGACGGGGAGAAGGTGTGCAGGTGGGGATTGAGGGAGACGGGGAGAAAGTGGGTAGGTGGGGATTGAGGGAGATGGGGTGATGGTGGTTAGGTGGGGATTGAGGGAGACGGAGAGAAGGTGTGTTGGTGGGGATTGAGGGAGAACGGGAGAAGGTGGATAAATGGGGATCGAGGGAGACAGGGAGAAGTTGGGTATGAGGGGACTGAGGGAGATGGGGAAAATATGGGTAGGTGGGGATTGAGGGAGATGGTGTGAAGTTGGGTAGGTGGGGATTGAGGGAGACGGGGAGAATGTCGGTAGGTGGGGATTGAGGGACACGGGGAGAAGGTGGGTTGGTGGGGATTGAGGGAGACGGGGAGAAGGTGGGTAGGTGAAATTGAGAGAGACTGGGAGAAGGTGGGTAGGTGGGGATTGAGGGAGACGGGGAGAATGTGGGTAGGTGGGGATTGAGGGAGATGGGGTGATGGTGGTTAGGTGGGGATTGAGGGAGACGGAGAGAAGGTGTGTTGGTGGGGATTGAGGGAGAACGGGAGAAGGTGGATAAATGGGGATCGAGGGAGACAGGGAGAAGTTGGGTATGAGGGGACTTAGGGAGATGGCGAAAAGATGGGTAGGTGGGGATTGAGGGAGATGGTGTGAAGTTGGGTAGGTGGGGATTGAGGGAGACGGGGAGAATGTCGGTAGGTGGGGATTGAGGGAGACGGGGTGAAGGTGGGTAGATGGGGATTGAGGGACACGGGGAGAAGGTGGGTTGGTGGGGATTGAGGGAGACGGGGAGAAGGTGGGTAGGTGAAATTGAGAGAGACTGGGAGAAGGTGGGTAGGTGGGGATTGAGGGAGACGGGGAGAATGTGGGTAGGTGGGGATTGAGGGAGATGGGGTGATGGTGGTTAGGAGGGGATTGAGGGAGACGGGGAGAAGGTGGGTTGGTGAAATTGAGAGAGACTGGGAGAAGGTGGGTAGGTGGGGATAGAGGGAGACGGTGTGAAGGTGGGTAGGTGGGGATTGTGGGTGACGGGGAGAAGGTGGGCAGGTGGGGTTTGAGGGAGACGGGGAGAAGGTGGGTAGGTGGGGATTGAGGGAGATGGGGAGAAGGTGGGTAGGTGGGGTTCGAGGGAGATGGGGGAAGGTGGGTAGGTGGGGATTGAGGGAGCCAGGGAGCAGGTTTGTCGGTGGGGATTGAGGGAGACAGGGAGAAGAAGGGTAGGTGGGGATTGAGGGATACGGGGAGAAGGTTTGTAGGTGGGGATTGAGGGAGCCAGGGAGTAGGTTTGTAGGTCGGGTTTGATCGAGACAGGGAGAAAGTGGGTAGGTGAATATTGGAGGAGACTGGGAGAAGGTGGGTAGGTGGGTTTTGAGGGAGAGGGAGAGAAGGTGGGTAGGTGGGGATTGAGGGAGAGGGGGAGAAGGTTGCTTTTTGGGGAACGAGGGAGACGGGGAGAAGGTGGGTAGGTGGGGATTGTTGGAGACGGGGAGAAGGTGGGTAGGTGGGGATTGAGGGAGACGGAGAGAAAGGGGGTAGGTGGGGATTGGTGGAGACGTTGTGAAGTTGTTTAGGTGTGATTGAGGGAGACGGTGTGAAGGTGGGTAGGTGGGAATTGAGGGAGACGGTGTGAAGGTGGGTAGGTGGGGATTGAGGTTGACGGGGTGAAGGAGGTTAGGTGGGTATTGAGGGAGACGGGGAGAAGGTGGGTAGGTGGGGATTGAGGGAGATGGAGAGAAGGTGGGTAGGTGGGGATTGAGGGAGACGGAGAGAAGGTGGGTAGGTGAGGATTGAGGGAGACTGGGAGAAGGTGGGTAGGTGGGGATTGAGGGAGAAGGGGAGAAGGTGGGTAGGTGGGGATTGACGGAGATGGAGAGAAGGTTGTTAGGTGAGGATTGAGGGAGACGGGGTGAAGGTTGGTAATTGGGGATCGAGGGAGACGGGGAGAAGGTAAGTAGGTGGTGATCGAGGGAGATGGAGCGAAGTTGTGTAGGTGGGGATTCAGGGAGACGGGGAGAAGGTGGGTAGGAGGGGACTGAGGGAGCTGGGGAGAAGGTGGATAGATTGGGATTGAGGGAGATGGGGTGAAGGTGGGTAGGTGTGGATTGAGGTTGACGCGTTGAAGGTGGGTATGTTGGGATTGAGGGAGACGGGGAGAAGGTGGGTAGGTGGGGATAGTGGGAGACGGGGAGAAGGTGGGTATGTGGGGATTGAGGGAGCCGGGGAGAAGGTGGGTAGGTGGCGATTGAGGGAGACGGGGAGAAGGTGGGTAGGTGAATAGTGAGGGAGACGGTGTGAAGGTGGGTAGGTGTGTATAGAGGGACACCGTGAGAAGGTGGGTAGGTGGGGATTGTGGGTGACGGGGAGAAGGTGGGTAGGTGGGGATTGAGGGAGACGGGGAAGAGGTGGGTTTTTGCGGTTCGAGGGAGACGGGGAGAAGATGGGTAGGTGGGGATCGAGGGAGACGGGGAGAAGGTGGGTAGTTGGGGATTGAGGGAGATGGGGAGAAGGTGGGTAGGTGGGGATCCAGGGAGACGGGGAGAAAGTGGGGAGGTGGGGATTGAGGGAGACGGTGTGAAGGTGTGTAGGTGGGGATTGAGGTTGACGGTGTGAAGTTGGGTAGGTGGGGATTGAGGGAGACGGGGAGAAGGTGGGTAGGTTGGGATTGAGGGAGACGGGGAGAAGGTGGGTAGGTGGGGATTGAGGGAGACGGAGAGAGAGGGGGTAGGTGGGGTTTGTGGGAGACGGGGAGAAGGTGGGTAGGTGGGGATTGAGGGAGGCGGGGAGAAGGTGGGTTTATCGGATCGAGGGAGACGGAGAGAAGGTGTGAGGGTGGAGATCGATGGAGACGGGGTGAAGGTGGGTAGGTGGGGTTTGAGGGAGATGGGAGAAGTTGGGAAGGTTGGGATTGAGGGAGGCGGGGAGAAGGTCCACAGGAGGATATTGAGGGAGCCGGGGAGCAGGTGGGTAGGTTGGGATTCATGGAGACGGGGAGAAGGTCCGTGGGTGGGGATTGAGGGAGACGGGGAGAAGGTGGGTTGGTGGGGATTGAGGTAGACGGTGTGAAGGTGGGTAGGTGGGGATTGCGGTTGACTGGGTGAACGTGGGTAGGTGGGGATTGAGGGAGACGGGGAGAAGTTGGGAAGGTGGGGATTGAGGGAGACGGGGAGAATGTGGGTAGGTGGGGATTGAGGGAGATGGGGTGATGGTGGTTAGGTGGGGATTGAGGGAGACGGAGAGAAGGTGTGTTGGTGGGGATTGAGGGAGAACGGGAGAAGGTGGATAAATGGGGATCGAGGGAGACAGGGAGAAGTTGGGTATGAGGGGACTTAGGGAGATGGCGAAAAGATGGGTAGGTGGGGATTGAGGGAGATGGTGTGAAGTTGGGTAGGTGGGGATTGAGGGAGACGGGGAGAATGTCGGTAGGTGGGGATTGAGGGAGACGGGGTGAAGGTGGGTAGATGGGGATTGAGGGACACGGGGAGAAGGTGGGTTGGTGGGGATTGAGGGAGACGGGGAGAAGGTGGGTAGGTGAAATTGAGAGAGACTGGGAGAAGGTGGGTAGGTGGGGATTGAGGGAGACGGGGAGAATGTGGGTAGGTGGGGATTGAGGGAGATGGGGTGATGGTGGTTAGGAGGGGATTGAGGGAGACGGGGAGAAGGTGGGTTGGTGAAATTGAGAGAGACTGGGAGAAGGTGGGTAGGTGGGGATAGAGGGAGACGGTGTGAAGGTGGGTAGGTGGGGATTGTGGGTGACGGGGAGAAGGTGGGCAGGTGGGGTTTGAGGGAGACGGGGAGAAGGTGGGTAGGTGGGGATTGAGGGAGATGGGGAGAAGGTGGGTAGGTGGGGTTCGAGGGAGATGGGGGAAGGTGGGTAGGTGGGGATTGAGGGAGCCAGGGAGCAGGTTTGTCGGTGGGGATTGAGGGAGACAGGGAGAAGAAGGGTAGGTGGGGATTGAGGGATACGGGGAGAAGGTTTGTAGGTGGGGATTGAGGGAGCCAGGGAGTAGGTTTGTAGGTCGGGTTTGATCGAGACAGGGAGAAAGTGGGTAGGTGAATATTGGAGGAGACTGGGAGAAGGTGGGTAGGTGGGTTTTGAGGGAGAGGGAGAGAAGGTGGGTAGGTGGGGATTGAGGGAGAGGGGGAGAAGGTTGCTTTTTGGGGAACGAGGGAGACGGGGAGAAGGTGGGTAGGTGGGGATTGTTGGAGACGGGGAGAAGGTGGGTAGGTGGGGATTGAGGGAGACGGAGAGAAAGGGGGTAGGTGGGGATTGGTGGAGACGTTGTGAAGTTGTTTAGGTGTGATTGAGGGAGACGGTGTGAAGGTGGGTAGGTGGGAATTGAGGGAGACGGTGTGAAGGTGGGTAGGTGGGGATTGAGGTTGACGGGGTGAAGGAGGTTAGGTGGGTATTGAGGGAGACGGGGAGAAGGTGGGTAGGTGGGGATTGAGGGAGACGGAGAGAAGGTGGGTAGGTGAGGATTGAGGGAGACTGGGAGAAGGTGGGTAGGTGGGGATTGAGGGAGACGGGGAGAAGGTGGGTAGGTGGGGATTGACGGAGATGGAGAGAAGGTTGTTAGGTGAGGATTGAGGGAGACGGGGTGAAGGTTGGTAATTGGGGATCGAGGGAGACGGGGAGAAGGTAAGTAGGTGGTGATCGAGGGAGATGGAGCGAAGTTGTGTAGGTGGGGATTCAGGGAGACGGGGAGAAGGTGGGTAGGAGGGGACTGAGGGAGCTGGGGAGAAGGTGGATAGATTGGGATTGAGGGAGATGGGGTGAAGGTGGGTAGGTGTGGATTGAGGTTGACGCGTTGAAGGTGGGTATGTTGGGATTGAGGGAGACGGGGAGAAGGTGGGTAGGTGGGGATAGTGGGAGACGGGGAGAAGGTGGGTATGTGGGGATTGAGGGAGCCGGGGAGAAGGTGGGTAGGTGGCGATTGAGGGAGACGGGGAGAAGGTGGGTAGGTGAATAGTGAGGGAGACGGTGTGAAGGTGGGTAGGTGTGTATAGAGGGACACCGTGAGAAGGTGGGTAGGTGGGGATTGTGGGTGACGGGGAGAAGGTGGGTAGGTGGGGATTGAGGGAGACGGGGAAGAGGTGGGTTTTTGCGGTTCGAGGGAGACGGGGAGAAGATGGGTAGGTGGGGATCGAGGGAGACGGGGAGAAGGTGGGTAGTTGGGGATTGAGGGAGATGGGGAGAAGGTGGGTAGGTGGGGATCCAGGGAGACGGGGAGAAAGTGGGGAGGTGGGGATTGAGGGAGACGGTGTGAAGGTGTGTAGGTGGGGATTGAGGTTGACGGTGTGAAGTTGGGTAGGTGGGGATTGAGGGAGACGGGGAGAAGGTGGGTAGGTTGGGATTGAGGGAGACGGGGAGAAGGTGGGTAGGTGGGGATTGAGGGAGACGGAGAGAGAGGGGGTAGGTGGGGTTTGTGGGAGACGGGGAGAAGGTGGGTAGGTGGGGATTGAGGGAGGCGGGGAGAAGGTGGGTTTATCGGATCGAGGGAGACGGAGAGAAGGTGTGTAGGTGGAGATCGATGGAGACGGGGTGAAGGTGGGTAGGTGGGGTTTGAGGGAGATGGGAGAAGTTGGGAAGGTTGGGATTGAGGGAGGCGGGGAGAAGGTCCACAGGAGGATATTGAGGGAGCCGGGGAGCAGGTGGGTAGGTTGGGATTCATGGAGACGGGGAGAAGGTCCGTGGGTGGGGATTGAGGGAGACGGGGAGAAGGTGGGTTGGTGGGGATTGAGGTAGACGGTGTGAAGGTGGGTAGGTGGGGATTGCGGTTGACTGGGTGAACGTGGGTAGGTGGGGATTGAGGGAGACGGGGAGAAGTTGGGAAGGTGGGGATTGAGGGAGACGGGGAGAAGGTGGGTAGGTGGGGATTGAGGGAGAGGGGGAGAAGGTTGCTTTTTGGGGAACGAGGGAGACGGGGAGAAGGTGGGTATTTGGGGATTGTTGGAGACGGGGAGAAGGTGGGTAGGTGGGGATTGAGGGAGACGGAGAGAAAGGGGGTAGGTGGGGATTGGTGGAGACGTTGTGAAGTTGTTTAGGTGTGATTGAGGGAGACGGTGTGAAGGTGGGTAGGTGGGAATTGAGGGAGACGGTGTGAAGGTGGGTAGGTGGGGATTGAGGTTGACGGGGTGAAGGAGGTTAGGTGGGTATTGAGGGAGACGGGGAGAAGGTGGGTAGGTGGGGATTGAGGGAGATGGAGAGAAGGTGGGTAGGTGGGGATTGAGGGAGACGGAGAGAAGGTGGGTAGGTGAGGATTGAGGGAGACTGGGAGAAGGTGGGTAGGTGGGGATTGAGGGAGACGGGGAGAAGGTGGGTAGGTGGGGATTGACGGAGATGGAGAGAAGGTTGTTAGGTGAGGATTGAGGGAGACGGGGTGAAGGTTGGTAATTGGGGATCGAGGGAGACGGGGAGAAGGTAAGTAGGTGGTGATCGAGGGAGATGGAGCGAAGTTGTGTAGGTGGGGATTCAGGGAGACGGGGAGAAGGTGGGTAGGAGGGGACTGAGGGAGCTGGGGAGAAGGTGGATAGATTGGGATTGAGGGAGATGGGGTGAAGGTGGGTAGGTGTGGATTGAGGTTGACGCGTTGAAGGTGGGTATGTTGGGATTGAGGGAGACGGGGAGAAGGTGGGTAGGTGGGGATAGTGGGAGACGGGGAGAAGGTGGGTATGTGGGGATTGAGGGAGCCGGGGAGAAGGTGGGTAGGTGGCGATTGAGGGAGACGGGGAGAAGGTGGGTAGGTGAGTATTGAGGGAGACGGTGTGAAGGTGGGTAGGTGTGTATAGAGGGACACCGTGAGAAGGTGGGTAGGTGGGGATTGTGGTAGACGGGGAGAAGGTGGGTAGGTGGGGATTGAGGGAGACGGGGAAGAGGTGGGTTTTTGCGGTTCGAGGGAGACGGGGAGAAGATGGGTAGGTGGGGATCGAGGGAGACGGGGAGAAGGTGGGTAGTTGGGGATTGAGGGAGATGGGGAGAAGGTGGGTAGGTGGGGATCCAGGGAGACGGGGAGAAAGTGGGGAGGTGGGGATTGAGGGAGACGGTGTGAAGGTGTGTAGGTGGGGATTGAGGTTGACGGTGTGAAGTTGGGTAGGTGGGGATTGAGGGAGACGGGGAGAAGGTGGGTAGGTTGGGATTGAGGGAGATGGAGAGAAGGTTGGTAGGTGGGGATTGAGGGAGACGGGGTGAAGGTGGGTATGTGGGGATTGAGGGAGACGGGGAGAAGGTGGGTAGGTGGGGATTGAGGGAGACGGAGAGAGAGGGGGTAGGTGGGGTTTGTGGGAGACGGGGAGAAGGTGGGTAGGTGGGGATTGAGGGAGGCGGGGAGAAGGTGGGTTTATCGGATCGAGGGAGACGGAGAGAAGGTGTGTAGGTGGAGATCGATGGAGACGGGGTGAAGGTGGGTAGGTGGGGTTTGAGGGAGATGGGAGAAGTTGGGAAGGTTGGGATTGAGGGAGGCGGGGAGAAGGTCCACAGGAGGATATTGAGGGAGCCGGGGAGCAGGTGGGTAGGTTGGGATTCATGGAGACGGGGAGAAGTTCCGTGGGTGGGGATTGAGGGAGACGGGGAGAAGGTGGGTTGGTGGGGATTGAGGTAAACGGTGTGAAGGTGGGTAGGTGGGGATTGCGGTTGACTGGGTGAACGTGGGTAGGTGGGGATTGAGGGAGACGGGGAGAAGTTGGGAAGGTGGGGATTGAGGGAGACGGGGAGAAGGTCCATAGGAGGATATTGAGGGAGCCGGGGAACAGGTGTGTAGGTTGGGATTGATGGAGACGGGGAGAAGGTCCGTGGGTGGGGATTGAGGGAGACGGGGAGAAGGTGGGTTGGTGGGGATTGAGGTAGACAGTGTGAAGGTGGGTAGGTGGGGATTGAGGTTGACTGGGTGAAGGTGGGTAGGTGGGGATTGAGGGAGACAGGGAGAAGGTGGGTAGGTGTGGTTTAAGGGAGACGGGGAGAAGGTTGGTAATTGGGGATCGAGGGAGACGGGGAGAAGGTGGGTAGGTGGGGATCGAGGGAGATGGTGAGAGGTTGTGTAGGTGTGGATTCAGGGACACGGGGAGAAGGTGGGTAGGAGGGGATTGAGGGAGCCGGGGAGAAGGTGGGTAGATGGGGATTGAGGGAGATGGGGTGAATGTGGGTAGGAGGGGTTTGAGGTTGACGGGTTGAAGGTGGGTATGTTGGGATTGAGGAAGACGGGGAGAAGGTGGGTAGGTGGGGATAGTGGGAGAGGGGAGAAGGTGGGTTGGTGGGGATTGAGGGAGCCGGGGAGTAGGTGTGTAGGTGGCGATTGAGGGAGACGGTGTGAAGGTGTGTAGGTGGGGATTGAGGTTGACGCTGTGAAGTTGGGTAGGTGGGGATTGAGGGAGAGCGAGAGAAGGTTGGTAGGTGGGGATTGAGAGAGACGGGGAGAAGGTGGGTAGGTGGGGATTGAGGGAGAGGGGGAGAAGGTTGCTTTTTGGGAATGAGGGAGACGGGGAGAAGGTGGGTAGGTGGGGATTGTTGGAGACGGGGAGAAGGTGGGTAGGTGGGGATTGAGGCAGACGGAGAGAAAGGGGGTAGGTGGGGATTGGTGGAGACGTTGTGAAGTTGTTTAGGTGTGATTGAGGGAGACGGTGTGAAGGTGGGTAGGTGGGAATTGAGGGAGACCGTGTGAAGGTGGGTAGGTGGGGATTGAGGTTGACGGGGTGAAGGAGGTTAGGTGGGTATTGAGGGAGACGGGGAGAAGGTGGGTAGGTGGGGATTGAGGGAGATGGAGAGAAGGTTGGTAGGTGGGGACTGTGGCAGACGGGGAGCAGGTGGGTAGTTGGGGATTGAGGGAGACGGGGAGAAGGTGGGTAAGGGTGGGATCGAGGAAGACGGGGAGATGGTGGGTAGGTGGGGATTGAGGGAGACGGGGAGAAGGTGGGTAGGTGGGGATTGAGGGAGACGCTGTGAAGGTGGGTAGTTCGGGATTGGGGGAGACGGGGAGAATGTGGGTACGTGGGGAATAAGGGAGACGGGGAGAAGTTGGGTAGGTGAATATTGAGGGAGACTGGGAGAAGGTCGGTAGGTGGGGAGGGAGACGGGGAGAAGCTGGGTAGGAGGGGATTGAGGGAGATGGGGAGAAGGTCCGTAGGTGGGGATTGAGCGAGCCGGGAAGCAGGTGGGTAGTTGGGATTGAGGGAGACGTGGAGAAGGTGGGTAGGTAGGGATTGAGGTAGATGGTGTGATGGTGGGTATGTGGGGATTGAGGGAGATGGGGAGAAGGTGTGTAGGTGGGGATTGAGGGAGACGGTGTGAAGGTGGGTAGGTGGGGATTGAGGGAGACGTGGAGAGGTCGGTAGTTGGGGATTGAGGGAGACGGAGAGAAGGTGGGTAGGTGGGGATTGAGGTAGACAGGGAGAAGGTGGATAATTGGGAATCGAGGGAGACAGGGAAAAGGTGGGTATGAGGGGATTCAGGGAGACAGGCAGAATGAGGGTAGGTGGGGATTGAGGGAGACAGGGATATGGTGTGTAGGTTGGGATAGAGGGAGACGGGGAGAAGGTTTGTAGGTGTGTATTGAGGGAGACAGGGAGAAGGTGTTTAGGTGGGGATTGAGGGAGACGGGGAGAAGGTGTGCAGGTGGGGATTGAGGGAGACGGGGAGAAAGTGGGTAGGTGGGGATTGAGGGAGATGGGGTGATGGTGGTTAGGTGGGGATTGAGGGAGACGGAGAGAAGGTGTGTTGGTGGGGATTGAGGGAGAACGGGAGAAGGTGGATAAATGGGGATCGAGGGAGACAGGGAGAAGTTGGGTATGAGGGGACTGAGGGAGATGGGGAAAATATGGGTAGGTGGGATTGAGGGAGATGGTGTGAAGTTGGGTAGGTGGGGATTGAGGGAGACGGGGAGAATGTCGGTAGGTGGGGATTGAGGGACACGGGAGAAGGTGGGTTGGTGGGGATTGAGGGAGACGGGGAGAAGGTGGGTAGGTGGCGATTGAGGGAGACGGGGTGAATGTGTGTAGGTGGGGATTGAGGGAGATGGGGAGACGTTGGGTAGGTGGGGATTGTTGAGGATGGGGAGATGGTGGTTAGGTGGGGATTGAGGGAGACGGAGAGAGAAGGTGTGTTGGTGGGGATTGAGGGAGAACGGGAGAAGGTGGATAAATGGGGATCGAGGGAGACAGGGAGAAGTTGGGTATGAGGGGACTTAGGGAGATGGCGAAAAGATGGGTAGGTGGGGATTGAGGGAGATGGTGTGAAGTTGGGTAGGTGGGGATTGAGGGAGACGGGGAGAATGTCGGTAGGTGGGGATTGAGGGAGACGGGGTGAAGGTGGGTAGATGGGGATTGAGGGACACGGGGAGAAGGTGGGTTGGTGGGGATTGAGGGAGACGGGGAGAAGGTGGGTAGGTGAAATTGAGAGAGACTGGGAGAAGGTGGGTAGGTGGGGATTGAGGGAGACGGGGAGAATGTGGGTAGGTGGGGATTGAGGGAGATGGGGTGATGGTGGTTAGGAGGGGATTGAGGGAGACGGGGAGAAGGTGGGTTGGTGAAATTGAGAGAGACTGGGAGAAGGTGGGTAGGTGGGGATAGAGGGAGACGGTGTGAAGGTGGGTAGGTGGGGATTGTGGGTGACGGGGAGAAGGTGGGCAGGTGGGGATTGAGGGAGATGGGGAGAAGGTGGGTAGGTGGGGATTGAGGGAGATGGGGAGAAGGTGGGTAGGTGGGGTTCGAGGGAGATGGGGGAAGGTGGGTAGGTGGGGATTGAGGGAGCCAGGGAGCAGGTTTGTCGGTGGGGATTGAGGGAGACAGGGAGAAGAAGGGTAGGTGGGGATTGAGGGATACGGGGAGAAGGTTTTTAGGTGGGGATTGAGGGAGACAGGGAGTAGGTTTGTAGGTCGGGTTTGATCGAGACAGGGAGAAAGTGGGTAGGTGAATATTGGAGGAGACTGGGAGAAGGTGGGTAGGTGGGTTTTGAGGGAGAGGGAGAGAAGGTGGGTAGGTGGGGATTGAGGGAGAGGGGGAGAAGGTTGCTTTTTGGGGAACGAGGGAGACGGGGAGAAGGTGGGTAGGTGGGGATTGTTGGAGACGGGGAGAAGGTGGGTAGGTGGGGATTGAGGGAGACGGAGAGAAAGGGGGTAGGTGGGGATTGGTGGAGACGTTGTGAAGTTGTTTAGGTGTGATTGAGGGAGACGGTGTGAAGGTGGGTAGGTGGGAATTGAGGGAGACGGTGTGAAGGTGGGTAGGTGGGGATTGAGGTTGACGGGGTGAAGGAGGTTAGGTGGGTATTGAGGGAGACGGGGAGAAGGTGGGTAGGTGGGGATTGAGGGAGACGGAGAGAAGGTGGGTAGGTGAGGATTGAGGGAGACTGGGAGAAGGTGGGTAGGTGGGGATTGAGGGAGACGGGGAGAAGGTGGGTAGGTGGGGATTGACGGAGATGGAGAGAAGGTTGTTAGGTGAGGATTGAGGGAGACGGGGTGAAGGTTGGTAATTGGGGATCGAGGGAGACGGGGAGAAGGTAAGTAGGTGGTGATCGAGGGAGATGGAGCGAAGTTGTGTAGGTGGGGATTCAGGGAGACGGGGAGAAGGTGGGTAGGAGGGGACTGAGGGAGCTGGGGAGAAGGTGGATAGATTGGGATTGAGGGAGATGGGGTGAAGGTGGGTAGGTGTGGATTGAGGTTGACGCGTTGAAGGTGGGTATGTTGGGATTGAGGGAGACGGGGAGAAGGTGGGTAGGTGGGGATAGTGGGAGACGGGGAGAAGGTGGGTATGTGGGGATTGAGGGAGCCGGGGAGAAGGTGGGTACGTGGCGATTGAGGGAGACGGGGAGAAGGTGGGTAGGTGAATAGTGAGGGAGACGGTGTGAAGGTGGGTAGGTGTGTATAGAGGGACACCGTGAGAAGGTGGGTAGGTGGGGATTGTGGGTGACGGGGAGAAGGTGGGTAGGTGGGGATTGAGGGAGACGGGGAAGAGGTGGGTTTTTGCGGTTCGAGGGAGACGGGGAGAAGATGGGTAGGTGGGGATCGAGGGAGACGGGGAGAAGGTGGGTAGTTGGGGATTGAGGGAGATGGGGAGAAGGTGGGTAGGTGGGGATCCAGGGAGACGGGGAGAAAGTGGGGAGGTGGGGATTGAGGGAGACGGTGTGAAGGTGTGTAGGTGGGGATTGAGGTTGACGGTGTGAAGTTGGGTAGGTGGGGATTGAGGGAGACGGGGAGAAGGTGGGTAGGTTGGGATTGAGGGAGACGGGGAGAAGGTGGGTAGGTGGGGATTGAGGGAGACGGAGAGAGAGGGGGTAGGTGGGGTTTGTGGGAGACGGGGAGAAGGTGGGTAGGTGGGGATTGAGGGAGGCGGGGAGAAGGTGGGTTTATCGGATCGAGGGAGACGGAGAGAAGGTGTGTAGGTGGAGATCGATGGAGACGGGGTGAAGGTGGGTAGGTGGGGTTTGAGGGAGATGGGAGAAGTTGGGAAGGTTGGGATTGAGGGAGGCGGGGAGAAGGTCCACAGGAGGATATTGAGGGAGCCGGGGAGCAGGTGGGTAGGTTGGGATTCATGGAGACGGGGAGAAGGTCCGTGGGTGGGGATTGAGGGAGACGGGGAGAAGGTGGGTTGGTGGGGATTGAGGTAGACGGTGTGAAGGTGGGTAGGTGGGGATTGCGGTTGACTGGGTGAACGTGGGTAGGTGGGGATTGAGGGAGACGTGGAGAAGTTGGGAAGGTGGGGATTGAGGGAGACGGGGAGAAGGTGGGTAGGTGGGGATTGAGGGAGAGGGGGAGAAGGTTGCTTTTTGGGGAACGAGGGAGACGGGGAGAAGGTGGGTATTTGGGGATTGTTGGAGACGGGGAGAAGGTGGGTAGGTGGGGATTGAGGGAGACGGAGAGAAAGGGGGTAGGTGGGGATTGGTGGAGACGTTGTGAAGTTGTTTAGGTGTGATTGAGGGAGACGGTGTGAAGGTGGGTAGGTGGGAATTGAGGGAGACGGTGTGAAGGTGGGTAGGTGGGGATTGAGGTTGACGGGGTGAAGGAGGTTAGGTGGGTATTGAGGGAGACGGGGAGAAGGTGGGTAGGTGGGGATTGAGGGAGATGGAGAGAAGGTGGGTAGGTGGGGATTGAGGGAGACGGAGAGAAGGTGGGTAGGTGAGGATTGAGGGAGACTGGGAGAAGGTGGGTAGGTGGGGATTGAGGGAGACGGGGAGAAGGTGGGTAGGTGGGGATTGACGGAGATGGAGAGAAGGTTGTTAGGTGAGGATTGAGGGAGACGGGGTGAAGGTTGGTAATTGGGGATCGAGGGAGACGGGGAGAAGGTAAGTAGGTGGTGATCGAGGGAGATGGAGCGAAGTTGTGTAGGTGGGGATTCAGGGAGACGGGGAGAAGGTGGGTAGGAGGGGACTGAGGGAGCTGGGGAGAAGGTGGATAGATTGGGATTGAGGGAGATGGGGTGAAGGTGGGTAGGTGTGGATTGAGGTTGACGCGTTGAAGGTGGGTATGTTGGGATTGAGGGAGACGGGGAGAAGGTGGGTAGGTGGGGATAGTGGGAGACGGGGAGAAGGTGGGTATGTGGGGATTGAGGGAGCCGGGGAGAAGGTGGGTAGGTGGCGATTGAGGGAGACGGGGAGAAGGTGGGTAGGTGAGTATTGAGGGAGACGGTGTGAAGGTGGGTAGGTGTGTATAGAGGGACACGTGAGAAGGTGGGTAGGTGGGGATTGTGGTAGACGGGGAGAAGGTGGGTAGGTGGGGATTGAGGGAGACGGGGAAGAGGTGGGTTTTTGCGGTTCGAGGGAGACGGGGAGAAGATGGGTAGGTGGGGATCGAGGGAGACGGGGAGAAGGTGGGTAGTTGGGGATTGAGGGAGATGGGGAGAAGGTGGGTAGGTGGGGATCCAGGGAGACGGGGAGAAAGTGGGGAGGTGGGGATTGAGGGAGACGGTGTGAAGGTGTGTAGGTGGGGATTGAGGTTGACGGTGTGAAGTTGGGTAGGTGGGGATTGAGGGAGACGGGGAGAAGGTGGGTAGGTTGGGATTGAGGGAGATGGAGAGAAGGTTGGTAGGTGGGGATTGAGGGAGACGGGGTGAAGGTGGGTATGTGGGGATTGAGGGAGACGGGGAGAAGGTGGGTAGGTGGGGATTGAGGGAGACGGAGAGAGAGGGGGTAGGTGGGGTTTGTGGGAGACGGGGAGAAGGTGGGTAGGTGGGGATTGAGGGAGGCGGGGAGAAGGTGGGTTTATCGGATCGAGGGAGACGGAGAGAAGGTGTGTAGGTGGAGATCGATGGAGACGGGGTGAAGGTGGGTAGGTGGGGTTTGAGGGAGATGGGAGAAGTTGGGAAGGTTGGGATTGAGGGAGGCGGGGAGAAGGTCCACAGGAGGATATTGAGGGAGCCGGGGAGCAGGTGGGTAGGTTGGGATTCATGGAGACGGGGAGAAGTTCCGTGGGTGGGGATTGAGGGAGACGGGGAGAAGGTGGGTTGGTGGGGATTGAGGTAAACGGTGTGAAGGTGGGTAGGTGGGGATTGCGGTTGACTGGGTGAACGTGGGTAGGTGGGGATTGAGGGAGACGGGGAGAAGTTGGGAAGGTGGGGATTGAGGGAGACGGGGAGAAGGTCCATAGGAGGATATTGAGGGAGCCGGGGAACAGGTGTGTAGGTTGGGATTGATGGAGACGGGGAGAAGGTCCGTGGGTGGGGATTGAGGGAGACGGGGAGAAGGTGGGTTGGTGGGGATTGAGGTAGACAGTGTGAAGGTGGGTAGGTGGGGATTGAGGTTGACTGGGTGAAGGTGGGTAGGTGGGGATTGAGGGAGACAGGGAGAAGGTGGGTAGGTGTGGTTTAAGGGAGACGGGGAGAAGGTTGGTAATTGGGGATCGAGGGAGACGGGGAGAAGGTGGGTAGGTGGGGATCGAGGGAGATGGTGAGAGGTTGTGTAGGTGTGGATTCAGGGACACGGGGAGAAGGTGGGTAGGAGGGGATTGAGGGAGCCGGGGAGAAGGTGGGTAGATGGGGATTGAGGGAGATGGGGTGAATGTGGGTAGGAGGGGTTTGAGGTTGACGGGTTGAAGGTGGGTATGTTGGGATTGAGGAAGACGGGGAGAAGGTGGGTAGGTGGGGATAGTGGGAGAGGGGAGAAGGTGGGTTGGTGGGGATTGAGGGAGCCGGGGAGTAGGTGTGTAGGTGGCGATTGAGGGAGACGGTGTGAAGGTGTGTAGGTGGGGATTGAGGTTGACGCTGTGAAGTTGGGTAGGTGGGGATTGAGGGAGAGCGAGAGAAGGTTGGTAGGTGGGGATTGAGAGAGACGGGGAGAAGGTGGGTAGGTGGGGATTGAGGGAGAGGGGGAGAAGGTTGCTTTTTGGGGAATGAGGGAGACGGGGAGAAGGTGGGTAGGTGGGGATTGTTGGAGACGGGGAGAAGGTGGGTAGGTGGGGATTGAGGGAGACGGAGAGAAAGGGGGTAGGTGGGGATTGGTGGAGACGTTGTGAAGTTGTTTAGGTGTGATTGAGGGAGACGGTGTGAAGGTGGGTAGGTGGGAATTGAGGGAGACCGTGTGAAGGTGGGTAGGTGGGGATTGAGGTTGACGGGGTGAAGGAGGTTAGGTGGGTATTGAGGGAGACGGGGAGAAGGTGGGTAGGTGGGGATTGAGGGAGATGGAGAGAAGGTTGGTAGGTGGGGACTGTGGCAGACGGGGAGCAGGTGGGTAGTTGGGGATTGAGGGAGACGGGGAGAAGGTGGGTAAGGGTGGGATCGAGGAAGACGGGGAGATGGTGGGTAGGTGGGGATTGAGGGAGACGGGGAGAAGGTGGGTAGCTGGGGATTAATGGAGACGGGGAGAAGGTGGGTAGCTGGGGATTAAGGGAGACGGGGAGAAGGTGGGTAGGTGGGGATTGAGGGAGACGCTGTGAAGGTGGGTAGTTCGGGATTGGGGGAGACGGGGAGAATGTGGGTACGTGGGGAATAAGGGAGACGGGGAGAAGTTGGGTAGGTGAATATTGAGGGAGACTGGGAGAAGGTCGGTTGGTGGGGAGGGAGACGGGGAGAAGCTGGGTAGGAGGGGATTGAGGGAGATGGGGAGAAGGTCCGTAGGTGGGGATTGAGCGAGCCGGGAAGCAGGTGGGTAGTTGGGATTGAGGGAGACGTGGAGAAGGTGGGTAGGTAGGGATTGAGGTAGATGGTGTGATGGTGGGTATGTGGGGATTGAGGGAGATGGGGAGAAGGTGTGTAGGTGGGGATTGAGGGAGACGGTGTGAAGGTGGGTAGGTGGGGATTGAGGGAGACGTGGAGAGGTCGGTAGTTGGGGATTGAGGGAGACGGAGAGAAGGTGGGTAGGTGGGGATTGAGGTAGACAGGGAGAAGGTGGATAATTGGGAATCGAGGGAGACAGGGAAAAGGTGGGTATGAGGGGATTCAGGGAGACAGGCAGAATGAGGGTAGGTGGGGATTGAGGGAGACAGGGATATGGTGTGTAGGTTGGGATAGAGGGAGACGGGGAGAAGGTTTGTAGGTGTGTATTGAGGGAGACAGGGAGAAGGTGTTTAGGTGGGGATTGAGGGAGACGGGGAGAAGGTGTGCAGGTGGGGATTGAGGGAGACGGGGAGAAAGTGGGTAGGTGGGGATTGAGGGAGATGGGGTGATGGTGGTTAGGTGGGGATTGAGGGAGACGGAGAGAAGGTGTGTTGGTGGGGATTGAGGGAGAACGGGAGAAGGTGGATAAATGGGGATCGAGGGAGACAGGGAGAAGTTGGGTATGAGGGGACTGAGGGAGATGGGGAAAATATGGGTAGGTGGGGATTGAGGGAGATGGTGTGAAGTTGGGTAGGTGGGGATTGAGGGAGACGGGGAGAATGTCGGTAGGTGGGGATTGAGGGACACGGGGAGAAGGTGGGTTGGTGGGGATTGAGGGAGACGGGGAGAAGGTGGGTAGGTGAAATTGAGAGAGACTGGGAGAAGGTGGGTAGGTGGGGATTGAGGGAGACGGGGAGAATGTGGGTAGGTGGGGATTGAGGGAGATGGGGTGATGGTGGTTAGGTGGGGATTGAGGGAGACGGAGAGAAGGTGTGTTGGTGGGGATTGAGGGAGAACGGGAGAAGGTGGATAAATGGGGATCGAGGGAGACAGGGAGAAGTTGGGTATGAGGGGACTTAGGGAGATGGCGAAAAGATGGGTAGGTGGGGATTGAGGGAGATGGTGTGAAGTTGGGTAGGTGGGGATTGAGGGAGACGGGGAGAATGTCGGTAGGTGGGGATTGAGGGAGACGGGGTGAAGGTGGGTAGATGGGGATTGAGGGACACGGGGAGAAGGTGGGTTGGTGGGGATTGAGGGAGACGGGGAGAAGGTGGGTAGGTGAAATTGAGAGAGACTGGGAGAAGGTGGGTAGGTGGGGATTGAGGGAGACGGGGAGAATGTGGGTAGGTGGGGATTGAGGGAGATGGGGTGATGGTGGTTAGGAGGGGATTGAGGGAGACGGGGAGAAGGTGGGTTGGTGAAATTGAGAGAGACTGGGAGAAGGTGGGTAGGTGGGGATAGAGGGAGACGGTGTGAAGGTGGGTAGGTGGGGATTGTGGGTGACGGGGAGAAGGTGGGCAGGTGGGGTTTGAGGGAGACGGGGAGAAGGTGGGTAGGTGGGGATTGAGGGAGATGGGGAGAAGGTGGGTAGGTGGGGTTCGAGGGAGATGGGGGAAGGTGGGTAGGTGGGGATTGAGGGAGCCAGGGAGCAGGTTTGTCGGTGGGGATTGAGGGAGACAGGGAGAAGAAGGGTAGGTGGGGATTGAGGGATACGGGGAGAAGGTTTGTAGGTGGGGATTGAGGGAGACAGGGAGTAGGTTTGTAGGTCGGGTTTGATCGAGACAGGGAGAAAGTGGGTAGGTGAATATTGGAGGAGACTGGGAGAAGGTGGGTAGGTGGGTTTTGAGGGAGAGGGAGAGAAGGTGGGTAGGTGGGGATTGAGGGAGCCGTGGAGCAGGTTTGTAGGTGGGTATTGAGGAGACGGGGAGAAGGTGGGTAGGTGGGGATTGAGGGATACGGGGAGAAGGTGTGTAAGTGGGGATTGAGGGAGACGGGGAGTAGGTTTGTAGGTGGGGATTGAGGGAGATGGGAAGAAGGTGGGTAGGTGGGGATTGAGGGAGACGGGGAGAAAGGGTGTAGGTGGGAATTGAGTGAGAAAGTGTGAATGTGGGTAGGTGGGGATTGACTGAGACGGGGAGGAGGTGTGTAGTTGGGAATTGAGGGAGACGGTGTGAAAGTGGGTAGGTGGGGATTGAGGGAGACGGTAAGAAGGAGGCTAGGTTGGGATTGAGGTTGACGGGATGAAGGTGGGTAGGTGGGTATTGAGGGACACGGGGAGAAGGTTGGTAGTTTGGGATTGATGGAGATGGAGAGAAGGTTGGAAGGTGGGGATTGTGTGAGACGGGGAGAAGGTGGGTAGGTGGGGATCGAGGGAGACGGGGAGAAGGTGGGTTCGTGGGGATTGAGGGAGACGGGGAGAAGGTGGGTACGTGGGGATTCAGGGTGACGGTGTGAAGGTGTGTAGGTGGGGATTGAGGGAGACAGTGTGAAAGTGGATAGATGGGGATTGGGGGAGACGGGGAGAAGGTGGGTAGCTGAATATTGAGGGAGACACGGAAAAGATGGGTTGGTGGGCATTGAGGGAGACGGGGATAAGGTGGGTAGGTGGTGATTGAGGGAGACGGTTAAAAGGTGGGTAGGTGGGGATTGATGGATCCGGGGATCAGGTGGGTAGGTTGGGATTGATGGAGATGGGGAGAATGTCCTTGGGTGGGGATCGAGGGAGACGGGGAGAAGGTAGGTAGCTGGGGATTCAGGGAGACGGGGTGAAGGTGGGTAGGTGGGGATTGAAGGGGACGGTGTGCAGGTGTGATGGTGGTGATTGAGGGTGCCGGTGAGAAGGTGTGTAGGTGGGGATTGATGGAGACGGGGAGAAGGTCTGTTGTTGGGGATTGAGGGAGACAGGGTGAAGGTGGGTAGGTGGGGATTGAGTGAGACGGGGATAAGGTGTGAAGTTTGGGACTGAGGGAGACGGGGAGAAGTTGTGTAGGTGGGGATTGAGGGAGACAGGGAGAAGGTGTGTAGGTGGGGATTGAAGGAGATGGGGAGAAGGTGTGTAGGTGGGGATTGAGGGAGATGGGGTGAAGGTGGGTAGTTGGGGATTTAGGGAGACGGGGTGAAGGTGTGTAGGTGGTGATTCAGGGAGACGGAGAGTAGGTGGGTAGGTGGGGATTGAGGGAGACAGGGAGAAGGTGGGTAGGTGGGGATTGAGGGAGCCGGGGAGAAGGTTGGTAGGTGGGGATTGATGGAGACGGGGAGTAGTTCCGTAGGTGGGGAATGAGGGAGACGGGGAGAAAGGGGGTAGGTGGGGATTGAAGGAGACGGTGTGAAGGTAAATAGGTGGGGATTGAAGGAGACGGTGTGAAGGTGGGTAGGTTGGGAGTGAGGTTGACGGCGTGAATGTGGGTAGGTGGGTATTGAGGTAGAGGTTTAGAAGGTGGGTAGGTTGGGATTGAGGGAGGTGGAGAGAAAGGGGTTAGGTGGGGATTCAGGGAGACGGGGTGAAGGTGGGTAGGTGGGGATTGAGAGGGACGGTGTGCAGGTGGGTAGTTGGGGATTGAGGGTGACGGGGTGAAGGTGTGAAGGTGGGGATTGAGGGTGCCGGTGAGAAGGTGTGTAGGTGGGGATTGATGGAGACGGGGAGAAGGTCCCTTGTTGGGGATTGAGGGAGACAGGGTGAAGGTGGGTAGGTGGGGATTGAGTGAGACGGGGATAAGGTGTGTAGTTTTGGATTGAGGGAGACGGGGAGAAGTTGTGTAGGTGGGGATTGAGGGAGACGGGGAGAAGCTGTGTTGGTGGGGATTTGGGGAGACGGGGAGAAGGTGTGTAGGTGGGGATTGAGGGAGATGGGGTGAAGGTGGGTAGCTGGGGATTTAGGGAGACGGGGTGAAAATGGGTAGGTGGTGATTCAGGGAGACGGAGAGTAGGTGGGTAGGTGGAGATTGAGGGATACAGGGAGAAGGTGGGGAGGTGGGAAGGTTGGGAGTGAGGTTGACAGGGTGAATGTGGGTGGGTGGGTATTCAGGGAGAGGAGTAGAAGGTGGGTAGGTTGGGATTGAGGGAGGTGGAGAGAAAGGGGTTAGGTGGGGATTGAGGGAGAAGGTGTGAAGGTGGGTAGGTGGGGATTGAGGGAGATGGGGAGGAGGTGTGTAGTTTGGGATTGAGGGAGACGGTGTGAAGGTGCGTAGGTGGGGATTGAGGGAGACGGTGTGAAGGTGGGTAGGTGGGGATTGAGGTTGACGGGATGAAGGTGGGTATGTGGGTATTGAGGGACACGGGGAGAAGGTGGGTAGGTTGGGATTGAGGGAGATGGAGAGAAGGTTGGTAGGTGGGGATTGTGGGAGACGGGGAGAAGGTGGGTAGGTGGGGATCGAGGGAGACGGGGAGAAGGTGTGTAGGTGAGGATTGAGGGAGATGGGGAGAAGGTGGGTAGGTGGGGATTGAGGGACTTGGGGAGAAGGTGGGTAGGTGGGGATTGAGGGATCCGGGGAGAAGGTGGGGAGGTCGGGATTGATGGAGACGGGGAGATGTTCCGAGGGAGGGGATTGAGGGAGACGGGGACAATGGGGGTAGGTGGGGATTGAGTGAGAAGGTGTGAAGGTGGGTTGGTGGGGATTGACAGAGATGGGGAGGAGGTGTGTAGGTGTGAATTGAGGGAGACGGTGTGAAGGTGGGTAGGTGGGGATTGAGGGAGACGGTGTGAAGGAGGCTAGGTTGGGATTGAGGTTGACGGGGTGAATGTGGGTAGATGGGTATTGAGGGACATGGGGAGAAGTTGGGTTGGTTGGGATTGAGGGAGAAAGAGAGAAGCTTGGTAGGTGGGGATTGTGGGAGACGCGGAGAAGGTGGGTAGGTGGGGATCGAGGGAGACGGGGAGAAGGTGGGTAGGTGGGGATTGAGGGAGATGGGGAGAAGGTGGGTACGTGGGGACACAGGAAGATGGGGTGAAGGTGGGTAGGTGGGGATTGAGGGAGAGAGTGTGAAAGTGGGTAGTTGGGGATTGGGGGAGAGTGGGAGAAGGTGGGTAGCTGAATATTGAGGGAGACATGGAGAAGATGGGTAGGTGGGGATTGAGGGAGACGGGGATAAGGTGGGTAGTTGGTGATTGAGGGAGATGGGGAAAAGGTGGGTAGGTGGGGATAAATGGATCCGGGGAGCAGGTGGGTAGGTGGGGATTGAGGGAGACGGGGAGAATGTCCGTGGGTGGGAATTGAGGGAGACGGGGATCAGGTGGGTAGGTGGGGATTGCGGGAGACGGTGTGAAGGTAGGTAGGTGGGGTTTGAGGGATACGGGGAGAAGGTGGGTAGGTGCGGATTGAGGGAGACGGGGATAGGGTTGTAGGTGGGGATTGAGGGTTACGGTGCAAAGGTGGGTAGGTGGGGATTGAGGGATACGGGGAGAAGGTGGGTAGGTATGGATTGAGGGAGACGGGGAGAAGCTTGGTTCTTGGGGATCGAGGCAGACATGGAGAAGGAGGGTAGGTGGGGATCGAGGGAGACGGGGAGAAGGTAGGTAGGTGGGGATTCAGGGAGACGGGGTGAAGGTGGGTAGGTGGGGATTGAGGGGGACGGTGTGAAGGTGGGTAGGTGGGGATTGAGGGAGACGGGGAGAAGGTGTGAAGGTGGGGATTGAGGGTGCTGGGGAGAAGGTGTGTAGTTGGGGATTGATGGAGACGGGGAGAAGGTCCGTAGTTTGGGATTGAGGGAGACAGGGAGAAGGTGGGTAGGTGGGGATTGAGGGAGACGGTGTGAAGGTGGGTAGGTGGGGAAAGAGTGAGACGGGGATAAGGTGTGTAGGTGGGGATTGAGGGAGATGGGGTGAAGGTGGGTTGGTGGGGATTGAGGGAGACGGTGTGAAGGTGGGTAGTTGGGGATTGGGGGAGACAGGGAGAAGCTGGGTAGGTGGGGATTGAGGGAGATGGGGAAAAAGTGGTTAGGTGAATTATGAAGGGAAACTGGGAGAAGGTGGGTTAGTGGGGATAGAGGGAGAGGGGGAGAAGGTGGATAGGTGGGAATTGAGGGACACCGGTAGAAGGTGGGTACGTGGGGATTGAGGGAGACGGGGAGAAGGTGGGTACGTGGGGATTCAGGGTGACGGGGTGAAGGTGTGTAGGTGGGGATTGAGGGAGACAGTGTGAAAGTGGGTAGTTGGGGATTGGGGGAGACGAGGTGAAGGTGGGTAGCTGAATATTGAGGGAGACATGGAGAAGATGGGTAGGTGGGCATTGAGGGAGACGTGGATAAGTGGGTAGGTGCTGATTGAGGGAGACGGTTAAAAGGTGGGTAGGTGGGGATTGATGGATCCGGGGAGCAGGTGGGTAGGTTGTGATTGATGGAGATGGGGAGAATGTCCGTGGGTGGGGATTGAGGGAGACGGGGCTAAGGTGGGTAGGTGGGGATTGAGGTTTACGGTGTGAAGGTGGGTAGGTGAAAATTGAGGGATACGGGGAGAAGGTGGGTAGGTGGGGATTGAGGGAGACGGGGAGAAGCTTGGTTTTTGGGGATCGAGGGAGACATGGATAAGGTGGGTAGGTGGGGATCGAGGGAGGTGGAGAGAAAGGGGTTAGGTGGGGATTCAGGGAGACGGGGTGAAGGTGGGTAGGTGGGGATTGAGAGGGACGGTGTGCAGGTGGGTAGTTGGGGATTGAGGGTGACGGGGTGAAGGTGTGAAGGTGGGGATTGAGGGTGCCGGTGAGAAGGTGTGTAGGTGGGGATTGATGGAGACGGGGAGAAGGTCCCTTGTTGGGGATTGAGGGAGACAGGGTGAAGGTGGGTAGGTGGGGATTGAGTGAGACGGGGATAAGGTGTGTAGTTTTGGATTGAGGGAGACGGGGAGAAGTTGTGTAGGTGGTGATTGAGGGAGACGGGGAGAAGGTGTGTAGGTGGGGATTTGGGGAGACGGGGAGAAGGTGTGTAGGTGGGGATTGAGGGAGATGGGGTGAAGGTGGGTAGCTGGGGATTTAGGGAGACGGGGTGAAGGTGGGTAGGTGGTGATTCAGGGAGACGGAGAGTAGGTGGGTAGGTGGAGATTGAGGGATACAGGGAGAAGGTGGGGAGGTGGGGATTGAGGGAGCCGGGGAGAAGGTGGGTAGGTGGGGATTGATGGAGACTTGGAGAAGTTCCATAGGTGGGGAATGAGGGTGACGGGGAGAAAGGGGGCAGGTGGGGATTGAGGGAGACGGTGTGAAGGTAAATAGATGGTGATTGAAGGAGACGGTGTGAAGGTGGGAAGGTTGGGAGTGAGGTTGACAGGGTGAATGTGGGTGGGTGGGTATTGAGGGAGAGGAGTAGAAGGTGGGTAGGTTGGGATTGAGGGAGGTGGAGAGAAAGGGGTTAGGTGGGGATTGAGGGAGAAGGTGTGAAGGTGGGTAGGTGGGGATTGAGGGAGATGGGGAGGAGGTGTGTAGTTTGGGATTGAGGGAGACGGTGTGAAGGTGCGTAGGTGGGGATTGAGGGAGACGGTGTGAAGGTGGGTAGGTGGGGATTGAGGTTGACGGGATGAAGGTGGGTATGTGGGTATTGAGGGACACGGGGAGAAGGTGGGTAGGTTGGGATTGAGGGAGATGGAGAGAAGGTTGGTAGGTGGGGATTGTGGGAGACGGGGAGAAGGTGGGTAGGTGGGGATCGAGGGAGACGGGGAGAAGGTGTGTAGGTGAGGATTGAGGGAGATGGGGAGAAGGTGGGTAGGTGGGGATTGAGGGACTTGGGGAGAAGGTGGGTAGGTGGGGATTGAGGGATCCGGGGAGAAGGTGGGGAGGTCGGGATTGATGGAGACGGGGAGATGTTCCGAGGGAGGGGATTGAGGGAGACGGGGAGAATGGGGGTAGGTGGGGATTGAGTGAGAAGGTGTGAAGGTGGGTTGGTGGGGATTGACAGAGATGGGGAGGAGGTGTGTAGGTGTGAATTGAGGGAGACGGTTAAAAGGTGGGTAGGTGGGGATTGATGGATCCGGGGAGCAGGTGGGTAGGTTGGGGTTGATGGAGATGGGGAGAATGTCCGTGGGTGGGGATTGAGGGAGACGGGGCTAAGGTGGGTAGGTGGGGATTGAGGTTTACGGTGTGAAGGTGGGTAGGTGAAAATTGAGGGATACGGGGAGAAGGTGGGTAGGTGGGGATTGAGGGAGACGGGGAGAAGCTTGGTTTTTGGGGATCGAGGGAGACATGGATAAGGTGGGTAGGTGGGGATCGAGGGAGACGGGGAGAAGGTAGGTAGGTGGGGATTCAGGGAGACGGGGTGAAGGTGGGTAGGTGGGGATTGAGTGAGACGGGGATAAGGTGTGTAGTTTGGGATTGAGGGAGACGGGGAGAAGATGTGTAGGTGGTGATTGAGGGAGACGGGGAGAAGGTGTGTAGGTGGGGATTGAGGGAGACGGGGAGAAGGTGTGTAGGTGGGGATTGAGGGAGATGGGGTGAAGGTGGGTAGGTGGTGATTCAGGGAGACGGAGAGTAGGTGGGTAGGTGGGGATTCAGGGAGACACAGAGAAGATGGGTAGGTGAGGATTGAGGGAGCCAGGGAGAAGGTGTGTAGGTGGGGATTGATGGAGACGGGGAGAAGTTCCGTAGCTGGGGAATGAGGGAGATGGGGAGAAAGGGGGTAGGTGGGGATTGAGGGAGACGGTGTGAAGGTAAATAGGTGGGGATTGAAGGAGACGGTGTGAAGGTGGGTAGGTTGGGAGTGAGGTTGACGGGATGAACGTGGCTAGGTGGGAATTGAGGGAGAGGAGTAGAAGGTGGGTAGGTTGGGATTGAGGGAGGTGGAGAGAAAGGGGTTAGGTGGGGATTGAGGGAGAAGGTGTGAAGGTGGGTAGGTGGGGATTGAGGGAGACGGGGAGGAGGTGTGTAGGTGGGGATTGAGGGAGACGGTGTGAAGGTGCGTAGGTGGGGATTGAGGGAGATGGTGTGAAGGTGGGTAGGTGGGGATTGAGGTTGACGGCGTGAAGGTGGGTAGGTGGGTATTGAGGGACACGGGGAGAAGGTGGGTAGGTTGGGATTGAAGGAGATGGAGAGAAGGTTGGTAGGTGGGGATTGTGGGAGACGGGGAGAAGGTGGGTAGGTGGGGATCGAGGGAGACGGGGGGGGAGGTGTGTAGGTGGGGATTGAGGGAGACGGGGAGAAGGTTGATAGGTGGGGATTGAGTTAGACGGGGAGAATGTGGGTAGGTGGGGATTGTGGGAGACGCGGAGAAGGTGGACAGGTGGGGATCGAGGGAGACGGGGAGAAGGTGGGTAGGTGGGGATTGAGGGTTATGGAGAGAAGGTGGGTACGTGGGGACACAGGGAGATGGGGTGAAGGTGGGTAAGTGCGGATTGAGGGAGACAGTATGAAAGTGGGTAGTTGGGGATTGGGGGAGACTGGGAGAAGGTGGGTAGCTGAATATTGAGGGAGACATGGAGAAGATGGGTAGGTGGGGATTGAGGGAGACGGGGATAAGGTGGGTAGTTGGTGATTGAGGGAGACGGGGAAAAGGTGGGTAGGTGGTGATAAATGGATCCGGGGAGCAGGTGGGTAGGTGGGGATTGAGGGAGACGGGGAGAATGTCCGTGGGTGGGAATTGAGGGAGACGGGGATCAGGTGGGTAGGTGGGGATTGCGGGAGACGGTGTGAAGGTGGGTAGGTGGGGATTGAGGGATACGGGGAGAAGGTGGGTAGGTGCGGATTGAGGGAGACGGGGATAGGGTTGGTAGGTGGGGATTGAGGGTTACGGTGCGAAGGTGGGTAGGTGGGGATTGAGGGATACGGGGAGAAGGTGGGTAGGTATGGATTGAGGGAGACGGGGAGAAGCTTGGTTTTTGGGGATCGAGGGAGACATGGAGAAGGTGTGTAGGTGGGGATCAAGGGAGATGGGGAGAAGGTTGGTATTTGGGATTCAGGGAGATGGGGTGAAGGTGGGTAGGTGGGGACTGAGGGGTACGGTGTGAAGGTGGGTAGGTGGGGATTGAGGGAGACGGTGTGAAGGTGTGTAGGTGGGGATTGAGGGAGACGGTGTGAAGGTGCGTAGGTGGGGATTGAGGGAGATGGTGTGAAGGTGGGTAGGTGGGGATTGAGGTTGACGGCGTGAAGGTGGGTAGGTGGGTATTGAGGGACACGGGGAGAAGGTGGGTAGGTTGGGATTGAAGGAGATGGAGAGAAGGTTGGTAGGTGGGGATTGTGGGAGACGGGGAGAAGGTGGGTAGGTGGGGATCGAGGGAGACGGGGAGAAGGTGTGTAGGTGGGGATTGAGGGAGACGGGGAGAAGGTTGATAGGTGGGGATTGAGTTAGACGGGGAGAATGTGGGTAGGTGGGGATTGTGGGAGACGCGGAGAAGGTGGTTAGGTGGGGATTGAGGGAGACGGGGAGAAGGTGGTTAGGTGGGGATTGAGGGAGATGGAGAGAAGGTGGGTACGTGGGGACACAGGGAGATGGGGTGAAGGTGGGTAGGTGCGGATTGAGGGAGACAGTATGAAAGTGGGTAGTTGGGGATTGGGGGAGACTGGGAGAAGGTGGGTAGCTGTATATTGAGGGAGACAAGGAGAAGATGGGTAGGTGGGGATTGAGGGAGACGGGGATAAGGTGGGTAGTTGGTGATTGAAGGAGACGGGGAAAAGGTGGGTAGGTGGGGATAAATGGATCCGGGGAGCAGGTGGGTAGGTGGGGATTGAGGGAGACGGGGAGAATGTCCGTGGGTGGGGATTGAGGGAGACGGGGATAAGGTGGGTAGGTGGGGATTGAGGGAGACGGTGTGAAGGTGGGTAGGTGGGGATTGAGGGATACGGGGAGAAGGTGGGTAGGTGTGGATTGAGGGAGACGGGGATAGGGTTGGTAGGTGGGGATTGAGGGTTACGGTGCGAAGGTGGGTAGGTGGGGATTGAGGGATACGGGGAGAAGGTGGGTAGGTATGGATTGAGGGAGACGGGGAGAAGCTTGGTTTTTGGGGATCGAGGCAGACATGGAGAAGGTGGGTAGGTGGGGATCGAGGGAGACGGGGAGAAGGTAGGTAGGTGGGGATTCAGGGAGACGGGGTGAAGTTGGGTAGGTGGGGTTTGAGGGGGACGGTGTGAAGGTGGGTAGGTGGGGATTGAGGGATACGGGGAGAAGGTGTGAAGGTGGGGATTGAGGGTGCTGGGGAGAAGGTGTGTAGTTGGGGATTGAGGGAGATGGTGTGAAGGTGGGTAGTTGGGGATTGGGGGAGACAGGGAGAAGCTGGGTAGGTGGGGATTGAGGGAGACGGTGTGATGGTGGGTAGGTGGCGATTGAGTGAGACGGGGATAAGGTGTGTAGGTTGGGATTGAGGGAGACGGGGAGAAATTTTGTATGTGGAGATTGAGGGAGACGGGGAGAAGGTGTGTAGGTGGGGATTGAGGGGGACGGGGAGAAGTTGTGTAGGTGGGGATTGAGGGAGATGGGTTGAAGGTGGGTAGGTGGGGATTGAGGGAGACGGTGTGAAGGTGGGTAGTTGGGGATTGGGGGAGTCAGTGTGAAGCTGGGTAGGTGGGGATTGAGGGAGACGGGGAGAAAGTGGGTAGGTGAATTATGAAGGCAAACTGGGAGAAGGTGGGTAAGTGGGGATAGAGGGAGAGGGGAAGAAGGTGGGTAGGTGGGAATTGAGGGATACCGGTAGAAGGTGGGTACGTGGGGATTGAGGGAGACGGGGAGAAGTTGGGTACGTGGGGATTCAGGGTGACGGGGTGAAGGTGTGTAGGTGGGGATTGAGGGAGACAGTGTGAAAGTGGGTAGTTGGGGATTGGGGGAGACAGGGAGAATGTGGGTAGCTGAATGTTGAGGGAGACATGGAGAAGATGGGTAGGTGGGCATTGAGGGAGACGGGGATAAGGTGTGTAGGTGGTGATTGAGGGAGACGGTTAAATGGTGGGTAGGTGGGGATTGATGGATCCGGGGAGCAGGTGGGTAGGTTGGGATTGATGGAGATGGGGAGAATGTCCGTGGGTGGGGATTGAGGGAGACGGGAATAAGGTGGGTAGGTGGGGATTGAGGTTTACGGTGTGAAAGTGGGTAGGTGAGAATTGAGGGATACGGGGAGAAGGTGGGTAGGTGGGGATTGAGGGAGACGGGGAGAAGCTTGGTATTTGGGAATCGAGGGAGACATGGAGAAGGTGGGTAGGTGGGGATCGAGGGAGACGGGGAGAAGGTAGGTAGGTGGGGATTCAGGGAGACGGGGTGAAGGTGGGTAGGTGGGGATTGAGGGGGACTGTGTGAAGGTGGGTAGGTGGGGATTGAGGGAGACGGGGAGGAGGTGTGTAGGTGGGGATTGAGGGAGACGGGGTGAAGGTGGGTAGGTGGGGATTGAGGGAGATGGTGTGAAGGTGGGTAGGTGGGGAATTGAGGTTGACGGCGTGAAGGTGGGTAGGTGGGTATTGAGGGACACGGGGAGAAGGTGGGTAGGTTGGGATTGAAGGAGATGGAGAGAAGGTTGGTAGGTGGGGATTGTGGGAGACGGGGAGAAGGTGGGTAGGTGGGGATCGAGGGAGACGGGGAGAAGGTGTGTAGGTGGGGATTGAGGGAGACGGGGAGAAGGTTGATAGGTGGGGATTGAGTTAGACGGGGAGAATGTGGGTAGGTGGGGATTGTGGGAGACGCGGAGAAGGTGGATAGGTGGGGATCGAGGGAGACGGGGAGAAGGTGGGTAGGTGGGGATTGAGGGAGATGGAGAGAAGGTGGGTACGTGGGGACACAGGGAGATGGGGTGAAGGTGGGTAGGTGCGGATTGAGGGAGACAGTATGAAAGTGGGTAGTTGGGGATTGGGGGAGACTGGGAGAAGGTGGGTAGCTGTATATTGAGGGAGACATGGAGAAGATGGGTAGGTGGGGATTGAGGGAGACGGGGATAAGGTGGGTAGTTGGTGATTGAAGGAGACGGGGAAAAGGTGGGTAGGTGGGGATAAATGGATCCGGGGAGCAGGTGGGTAGGTGGGGATTGAGGGAGACGGGGAGAATGTCCGTGGGTGGGAATTGAGGGAGACGGGGATCAGGTGGGTAGGTGGGGATTGCGGGAGACGGTGTGAAGGTGGGTAGGTGGGGATTGAGGGATACGGGGAGAAGGTGGGTAGGTGCGGATTGAGGGAGACGGGGATAGGGTTGGTAGGTGGGGATTGAGGGTTACGGTGCGAAGGTGGGTAGGTGGGGATTGAGGGATACGGGGAGAAGGTGGGTAGGTATGGATTGAGGGAGACGGGGAGAAGCTTGGTTTTTGGGGATCGAGGCAGACATGGAGAAGGTGGGTAGGTGGGGATCGAGGGAGACGGGGAGAAGGTAGGTAGGTGGGGATTCAGGGAGACGGGGTGAAGGTGGGTAGGTGGGGATTGAGGGGGACGGTGTGAAGGTGGGTAGGTGGGGATTGAGGGATACGGGGAGAAGGTGTGAAGGTGGGGATTGAGGGTGCTGGGGAGAAGGTGTGTAGTTGGGGATTGAGGGAGATGGTGTGAAGGTGGGTAGTTGGGGATTGGGGGAGACAGGGAGAAGCTGGGTAGGTGGGGATTGAGGGAGACGGTGTGATGGTGGGTAGGTGGCGATTGAGTGAGACGGGGATAAGGTGTGTAGGTTGGGATTGAGGGAGACGGGGAGAAATTTTGTATGTGGGGATCGTGGGAGACGGGGAGAAGGTGGGTAGGTGGGGATTGAGGGAGACGGGGAGAAGTTGTGTAGGTGGGGATTGAGGGAGACGGGGTGAAGGTGGGTAGGTGGGGATTGAGGGAGACGGTGTGAAGGTGGGTAGTTGGGGATTGGGGGAGTCAGTGTGAAGCTGGGTAGGTGGGGATTGAGGGAGACGGGGAGAAAGTGGGTAGGTGAATTATGAAGGCAAACTGGGAGAAGGTGGGTAAGTGGGGATAGAGGGAGAGGGGAAGAAGGTGGGTAGGTGGGAATTGAGGGATACCGGTAGAAGGTGGGTACGTGGGGATTGAGGGAGACGGGGAGAAGTTGGGTACGTGGGGATTCAGGGTGACGGGGTGAAGGTGTGTAGGTGGGGATTGAGGGAGACAGTGTGAAAGTGGGTAGTTGGGGATTGGGGGAGACAGGGAGAATGTGGGTAGCTGAATGTTGAGGGAGACATGGAGAAGATGGGTAGGTGGGCATTGAGGGAGACGGGGATAAGGTGTGTAGGTGGTGATTGAGGGAGACGGTTAAATGGTGGGTAGGTGGGGATTGATGGATCCGGGGAGCAGGTGGGTAGGTGGGGATTGATGGAGATGGGGAGAATGTCCGTGGGTGGGGATTGAGGGAGACGGGAATAAGGTGGGTAGGTGGGGATTGAGGTTTACGGTGTGAAAGTGGGTAGGTGAGAATTGAGGGATACGGGGAGAAGGTGGGTAGGTGGGGATTGAGGGAGACGGGGAGAAGCTTGGTTTTTGGGAATCGAGGGAGACATGGAGAAGGTGGGTAGGTGGGGATCGAGGGAGACGGGGAGAAGGTAGGTAGGTGGGGATTCAGGGAGACGGGGTGAAGGTGGGTAGGTGGGGATTGAGGGGGACTGTGTGAAGGTGGGTAGGTGGGGATTGAGGGAGACGGGGAGGAGGTGTGTAGGTGGGGATTGAGGGAGACGGTGTGAAGGTGCGTAGGTGGGGATTGAGGGAGATGGTGTGAAGGTGGGTAGGTGGGAATTGAGGTTGACGGCGTGAAGGTGGGTAGGTGGGTATTGAGGGACACGGGGAGAAGGTGGGTAGGTTGGGATTGAAGGAGATGGAGAGAAGGTTGGTAGGTGGGGATTGTGGGAGACGGGGAGAAGGTGGGTAGGTGGGGATCGAGGGAGACGGGGAGAAGGTGTGTAGGTGGGGATTGAGGGAGACGGGGAGAAGGTTGGTAGGTGGGGATTGAGTTAGACGGGGAGAAGGTGGGTAGGTGGGGATTGTGGGAGACGCGGAGAAGGTGGATAGGTGGGGATCGAGGGAGACGGGGAGAAGGTGGGTAGGTGGGGATTGAGGGAGATGGAGAGAAGGTGGGTACGTGGGGACACAGGGAGATGGGGTGAAGGTGGGTAGGTGCGGATTGAGGGAGACAGTATGAAAGTGGGTAGTTGGGGATTGGGGGAGACTGGGAGAAGGTGGGTAGCTGTATATTGAGGGAGACATGGAGAAGATGGGTAGGTGGGGATTGAGGGAGACGGGGATAAGGTGGGTAGTTGGTGATTGAAGGAGACGGGGAAAAGGTGGGTAGGTGGGGATAAATGGATCCGGGGAGCAGGTGGGTAGGTGGGGATTGAGGGAGACGGGGAGAATGTCCGTGGGTGGGAATTGAGGGAGACGGGGATCAGGTGGGTAGGTGGGGATTGCGGGAGACGGTGTGAAGGTGGGTAGGTGGGGATTGAGGGATACGGGGAGAAGGTGGGTAGGTGCGGATTGAGGGAGACGGGGATAGGGTTGGTAGGTGGGGATTGAGGGTTACGGTGCGAAGGTGGGTAGGTGGGGATTGAGGGATACGGGGAGAAGGTGGGTAGGTATGGATTGAGGGAGACGGGGAGAAGCTTGGTTTTTGGGGATCGAGGCAGACATGGAGAAGGTGGGTAGGTGGGGATCGAGGGAGACGGGGAGAAGGTAGGTAGGTGGGGATTCAGGGAGACGGGGTGAAGGTGGGTAGGTGGGGATTGAGGGGGACGGTGTGAAGGTGGGTAGGTGGGGATTGAGGGATACGGGGAGAAGGTGTGAAGGTGGGGATTGAGGGTGCTGGGGAGAAGGTGTGTAGTTGGGGATTGAGGGAGACGGTGTGAAGGTGGGTAGTTGGGGATTGGGGGAGACAGGGAGAAGCTGGGTAGGTGGGGATTGAGGGAGACGGTGTGATGGTGGGTAGGTGGCGATTGAGTGAGACGGGGATAAGGTGTGTAGGTTGGGATTGAGGGAGACGGGGAGAAATTTTGTATGTGGGGATTGAGGGAGACGGGGAGAAGGTGTGTAGGTGGGGATTGAGGGGGACGGGGAGAAGTTGTGTAGGTGGGGATTGAGGGAGATGGGTTGAAGGTGGGTAGGTGGGGATTGAGGGAGACGGTGTGAAGGTGGGTAGTTGAGGATTGGGGGAGTCAGTGTGAAGCTGGGTAGGTGGGGATTGAGGGAGACGGGGAGAAAGTGGGTAGGTGAATTATGAAGGCAAACTGGGAGAAGGTGGGTAAGTGGGGATAGAGGGAGAGGGGGAGAAGGTGGGTAGGTGGGAATTGAGGGATACCGGTAGAAGGTGGGTACGTGGGGATTGAGGGAGACGGGGAGAAGTTGGGTACGTGGGGATTCAGGGTGACGGGGTGAAGGTGTGTAGGTGGGGATTGAGGGAGACAGTGTGAAAGTGGGTAGTTGGGGATTGGGGGAGACAGGGAGAATGTGGGTAGCTGAATGTTGAGGGAGACATGGAGAAGATGGGTAGGTGGGCATTGAGGGAGACGGGGATAAGGTGTGTAGGTGGTGATTGAGGGAGACGGTTAAATGGTGGGTAGGTGGGGATTGATGGATCCGGGGAGCAGGTGGGTAGGTTGGGATTGATGGAGATGGGGAGAATGTCCGTGGGTGGGGATTGAGGGAGACGGGAATAAGGTGGGTAGGTGGGGATTGAGGTTTACGGTGTGAAAGTGGGTAGGTGAGAATTGAGGGATACGGGGAGAAGGTGGGTAGGTGGGGATTGAGGGAGACGGGGAGTAGGTCGGTTTTTGGGGATCGAGGGAGACATGGAGAAGGTGGGTAGGTGGGGATCGAGGGAGACGGGGAGATGGTGGGTAGGTGGGGATTCAGGGAGACGGGGTAAAGGTGGGTAGGTGGGGATTGAGGGGGACGGTGAGAAGGTGGGTAGGTGGGGATTGAGGGTGCCGGGGAGAAGGTGGGTAGGTGGGGATTGAGGGTGCTGGTGAGAAGGTGTGTAGGTGTGGATTGATGGAGACGGGGAGAAGGTCCGTTGTTGGGGATTGAGGGAGACAGGGTGAAGGTGGGTAGGTGGGGATTGAGTGAGACGGGGATAAGGTGTGTAGGTTGGGATTGAGGGAGACGGGGAGAAGTTGTGTAGGTGGGGATTGAGGGAGACGGGAAGAAGGTGCGTAGGTGGGGATTGAGGGAGACGGGGAGAAGGTGTGTAGGTGGGGATTGAGGGAGACGGGGAGTAGGTTTGTAGGTGGGGATTGAGCTAGATGGGGTGAAGGTGGGTATGTGGGGATTGAGGGAGTCGTTGTGAAGGTGGGTAGTTGGGGATTGGGGGAGAGGGGGAGAAGGTGGGTAGGTGGGGATTGACGGAGACGGGGAGAAAGTGGGTAGGTGAATTATGAGGGAACGGGGAGAAGGTCGGGTAGTGGGGATTGAGTGGAGACGGGGAGGAAGGTGGGTAAGTGGAGAATTGGAGGGAGGACGGTGTGAAGGTGGGTATGTGGGGATAGAGTGAGACGGGGAGAAGGTGGGTAGGTGGGGGATTGAGGGATGACGGGTGAGAGGTGGGTAGGTGGGGGATTGAAGGAGACGGGGAGAAGGTGGGTAGGTGGGGATTGAGGGGAGACGGTGAGAAGGTGGGTAGGTGGGGATTGAGGGAGACGGGATGAAGGTGGGTAGAGTGGGGATTGAGAGGAGACGGGGATAAGTTGGGTAGGTGGGATTGAGGGTGCCGGGGAGAAGGTGTGTAGGTGGGGATTGAGGAGACGGGGCAGAAGGGTCTAGTAGGTGGGGATTGAGGGAGCCGGGGAGTTGGTTTGTAGGTGGGGATGGAGGGAGACGGGGAGAAGGTTGGTATTTGAGGATTGAGGGAGCCGGGGAAAAGGTGGGTAGGTGGGGATTGAGTGAGACGGGGATAAGGTGTGTAGTTTTGGATTGAGGGAGACGGGGAGAAGTTGTGTAGGTGGTGATTGAGGGGACGGGGAGAAGGTGTGTAGGTGGGGATTTTGGGGAGACGGGGAGAAGGTGTGTAGGTGGGGATTGAGGGAGATGGGGGTGAAGGTGGGGTAGCTGGGGATTTAGGGAGACGGGGTGAAGGTGGGTAGGTGGTGATTCAGGGAGACGGAGAGTAGGTGGGTAGGTGGAGATTGAGGGATACAGGGAGAAGGTGGGGAGGGTGGGGATTGAGGGGAGCCGGGGAGAAGGTGGGTAGGTGGGGATTGATGGAGACTTGGAGAAGTTCCATAGGTGGGGAATGAGGGTGACGGGGAGAAAGGGGGCAGGTGGGGATTGAGGGAGAACGGTGTGAAGGTAAATAGATGGTGATTGAAGGCGACGGTGTGAAGGGTGGGAAGGTTGGGAGTGAGGTTGACAGGGTGAATGTGGGTGGGTGGGTATTGAGGGAGAGGAGTAGAAGGTGGGTAGGTGGGGATTGAGGGAGACGGGGAGAAAGGGGCTAGATGAGGATTGAGGGAGACGATGTGAAGGTGGATAGGTGGGGATTGAGGGAGATGGGGAGAAGGTGTGTAGGTGGGGATTGAGGAGGACGGTGTGAAGGTGGGTAGGTGGGGATTGAGTGAGACGGTGTGAAGGTGGGAAGGTGGGGATTGAGGTTGACGAGGTGAAGGTGGGTAGGTGGGTATTGAGGGTGATGGGGTGAAGGTGGGTAGGTTGGGATTGAGGGAGGTGGAGAGAAGGTTGTTAGGTGGGGATTGTGGGAGACGGGGAGAAGGTGGGTAGGTGGGGATTGATGGAGACGGGGAGAAGGTGGGTAGGTGGGGATTGAGGGAGATGGGGAGAAGGTGGGTAGGTGGGGATTGAGGACTTGGGGAGAAGGTGGGTAGGTGGGGATTGAGGGATCCGGGGAGAAGGTGGGGAGGTCGGGATTGATGGAGACGGGGAGATGTTCCGAGGGAGGGGATTGAGGGAGACGGGGGAGAATGGGGTAGGTGGGGATTGAGTGAGAAGGTGTGAAGGTGGGTTGGTGGGGATTGACAGAGATGGGGAGGAGGTGTGTAGGTGTGAATTGAGGGAGACGGTTAAAAGGTGGGTAGGTGGGGATTGATGGATCCGGGGAGCAGGTGGGTAGGTTGGGGTTGATGGAGATGGGGAGAATGTCCGTGGGTGGGGATTGAGGGAGACGGGGCTAAGGTGGGTAGGTGGGGATTGAGGTTTACGGTGTGAAGGTGGGTAGGTGAAAATTGAGGGATATGGGGAGAAGGTGGGTAGGTGGGGATTGAGGGAGACGGGGAGAAGGTCGGTTTTTGGGGATCGAGGGAGACATGGAGAAAGTGGGTAGGTGGGGATCGAGGGAGACAGGGAGAAGGTGGGTAGGTGGGGATTCAGGGAGACGGGGTGAAGGTGGGTAGGTGGGGATTGAGTGAGACGGGGATAAGGTGTGTAGGTTGGGATTGAGGGAGACGGGGAGATGGTGTGTAGGTGTGGATTGAGGGAGACGGGGAGAAGGTGTGTAGGTGGGGAAAGAGCGGGACGGGGAGAAGGTGTGTAGGTGGGGATTGAGGGAGATGGCGTGAAGGTGGGTAGGAGGGGATTCAGGGAGACAGGGAGAAGGTGGGTAGGTGGGGATTGAGGGAGCCTTAGAGAAGTTGGGTAGGTGGGGATTGAGGGAGACGGGGAGAAGGTGTGTAGGTGGGTGTTGATGGAGACGGGGAGAAGTTCCGTTGGTGGCGAATGAGGGAGACGGGGAGAAAGGGGTAGGTGGGGATTGAGGGAGACGGTGTGAAGGTAGATAGTTGGGTATTGAAGGAGACGTGAGAAGGTGGGTAGGTTGGGAGTGAGGTTGACGGGATGAACGTGGCTAGGTGGGAATTGAGGGAGAGGAGTAGAAGGTGGGTAGGTTGGGATTGGGGAGGTGGAGAGAAAGGGGTTAGGTGGGGATTGAGGGAGAAGGTGTGAAGGTGGGTAGGTGGGGATTGAGGGAGACGGGGAGGAGGTGTGTAGGTGGGGATTGAGGGAGACGGTGTGAAGGTGTGTAGGTGGGGATTGAGGGAGATGGTGTGAAGGTGGGTAGGTGGGGATTGAGGTTGACGGTGTGAAGGTGGGTAGGTGGGTATTGAGGGACACGGGGAGAAGGTGGGTAGGTTGGGATTGAGGGAGATGGAGAGAAGGTTGGTAGGTGGGGATTGTGGGAGACGGGGAGAAGGTGGGTAGGTGGGGATCGAGGGAGACGGGGGGGGAGGTGTGTAGGTGGGGATTGAGGGAGACGGGGAGAAGGTTGATAGGTGGGGATTGAGTTAGACGGGGAGAATGTGGGTAGGTGGGGATTGTGGGAGACGCGGAGAAGGTGGACAGGTGGGGATCGAGGGAGACGGGGAGAAGGTGGGTAGGTGGGGATTGAGGGTTATGGAGAGAAGGTGGGTACGTGGGGACACAGGGAGATGGGGTGAAGGTGGGTAGGTGCGGATTGAGGGAGACAGTATGAAAGTGGGTAGTTGGGGATTGGGGGAGACTGGGAGAAGGTGGGTAGCTGAATATTGAGGGAGACATGGAGAAGATGGGTAGGTGGGGATTGAGGGAGACGGGGATAAGGTGGGTAGTTGGTGATTGAGGGAGACGGGGAAAAGGTGGGTAGGTGGTGATAAATGGATCCGGGGAGCAGGTGGGTAGGTGGGGTTTGAGGGAGACGGGGAGAATGTCCGTGGGTGGGAATTGAGGGAGACGGGGATCAGGTGGGTAGGTGGGGATTGCGGGAGACGGTGTGAAGGTGGGTAGGTGGGGATTGAGGGATACGGGGAGAAGGTGGGTAGGTGCGGATTGAGGGAGACGGGGATAGGGTTGGTAGGTGGGGATTGAGGGTTACGGTGCGAAGGTGGGTAGGTGGGGATTGAGGGATACGGGGAGAAGGTGGGTAGGTATGGATTGAGGGAGACGGGGCGAAGCTTGGTTTTTGGGGATCGAGGCAGACATGGAGAAGGTGGGTAGGTGGGGATCGAGGGAGACGGGGAGAAGGTAGGTAGGTGGGGATTCAGGGAGACGGGGTGAAGGTGGGTAGGTGGGGATTGAGGGGGACGGTGTGAAGGTGGGTAGGTGGGGATTGAGGGAGACGGGGAGGAGGTGTGTAGGTGGGGATTGAGGGAGACGGTGTGAAGGTGCGTAGGTGGGGATTGAGGGAGATGGTGTGAAGGTGGGTAGGTGGGGATTGAGGTTGACGGCGTGAAGGTGGGTAGGTGGGTATTGAGGGACACGGGGAGAAGGTGGGTAGGTTGGGATTGAAGGAGATGGAGAGAAGGTTGGTAGGTGGGGATTGTGGGAGACGGGGAGAAGGTGGGTAGGTGGGGATAGAGGAATACGGGGAGAAGGTGTGTAGGTGGCGATTGAGGGAGACGGGGAGTAGGTTGTAGGTGGGGATTGAGGGAGATGGGGAGAAGTTGGGTAGGTGGGGATTGATGGAGACGCGGAGAAGGTGGTTAGTTGGGGATTGAGGGAGACGGGGAGAAGGTGGGTAGGTGGGGATTGAGGGAGATGGAGAGAAGGTGGGTACGTGGGGACACAGGGAGATGGGGTGAAGGTGGGTAGGTGCGGATTGAGGGAGACAGTATGAAAGTGGGTAGTTGGGGATTGGGGGAGACTGGGAGAAGGTGGGTAGCTGTATATTGAGGGAGACAAGGAGAAGATGGGTAGGTGGGGATTGAGGGAGACGGGGATAAGGTGGGTAGGTGGGGATTGAGGGAGACGGGGAGAAGGTGGGTAGGTGGGGATTGATGGATCCGGGGAGCAGGTGGGTAGGTGGGGATTGAGGGAGACGGGGAGAATGTCCGTGGGTGGGGATTGAGGGAGACGGGGATAGGGTGGGTAGGTGGGGATTGAGGGAGACGGTGTGAAGGTGGGTAGGTGGGGATTGAGGGATACGGGGAGAAGGTGGGTAGGTGGGGATTGAGGGAGACGGGGAGAAGGTGTGTAGGTGGGGATTGAGGGTTACGGTGGCGAAGGTGGGTAGGTGGGGAGTTGAGGGATACGGGGAGAAGGTGGGTAGGTTGGATTGAGGGAGACGGGGAGAAGCTTGGTTTTTGGGGATCGAGCAGACATGGAGAGGTGGGTAGGTGGGGATCGAGGGAGAGGGGAGAAGGTAGGTAGGTGGGGATTCAGGGAGACGGGGTGAAGTTGGGAAGGTGGGGTTTGAGGGGGGACGGTGTGAGGAGGGGTAGGTGGGGATTGAGGGATACGGGGAGAAGGGTGTGAAGGTGGGGTTTGAGGGTGCTGGGGAGAAGGGTGTGTGTAGTTGGGATTGAGGGAGATGGTGTGAAGGTGGGTAGTTGGGGATTGGGGGAGACAGGGGAAGCTGGGTAGGTGGGGATTGAGGGAGACGGTTGTGATGGTGGGTAGGTGGCGATTGAGTGAGACGGGATAAGGTGTGTAGGTTGGGATTGAGGGAGACGGGGAGAATTTTGTATGTGGAGATTGAGGGAGACGGGGAGAAGGTGTGTAGGTGGGGATTGAGGGGGACGGGGAGAAGTTGTGTAGGTGGGGATTGAGGGAGATGGGTTGAAGGTGGGTAGGTGGGGATTGAGGAGACGGTGTGAAGGTGGGTAGTTGGGGATTGGGGGAGTCAGTGTGAAGCTGGGTAGGTGGGGATTGAGGGAGACGGGGAGAAAGTGGGTAGGTGAATTATGAAGGCAACTGGGAGAAGGTGGGTAAGTGGGGATAGAGGGAGAGGGGAAGAAGGTGGGTAGGTGGGAATTGAGGGATACCGGTAGAAGGTGGGTACGTGGGGATTGAGGGAGACGGGGAGAAGTTGGGTACGTGGGGATTCAGGGTGACGGGGTGAAGGTGTGTAGGTGGGGATTGAGGGAGACAGTGTGAAAGTGGGTAGTTGGGGATTGGGGGAGACAGGGAGAATGTGGGTAGCTGAATGTTGAGGGAGACATGGAGAAGATGGGTAGGTGGGCATTGAGGGAGACGGGGATAAGGTGTGTAGGTGGTGATTGAGGGAGACGGTTAAATGGTGGGTAGGTGGGGATTGATGGATCCGGGGAGCAGGTGGGTAGGTGGGGATTGATGGAGAATGGGGAAAATGTCCGTGTGTGGGGATTGAGTGAGACGGGGATAAGGTGGGTAGGTGGGGATTGAGGGAGACGGTGTGAAGGTGGGTATGTGGGGATTGTGGGATACGGGGAGAAGGGGGGTATGTGGGGATTGAGGGAGACGGGGAGAAGCTTGGTTTTTGGGAATCGAGGGAGTCATGGAGAAGGTGGGTAGGTGGGGATCGAGGGAGACGGGGTGAAGGTGGGTAGGTGGGGATTCAGGGAGACGGGGTGAAGGTGGGTAGGTGGGGATTGAGGGGGATGGTGTGAAGGTGGGTAGGTGGGGATTGAGGGAGACGGGGAGAAGGTGTGTAGGTGGGGATTGAGGGAGACGGTGTGAAGGTGGGTAGGTGGGGATTGAGGGAGATGGTGTGAAGGTGGGTAGGTGGGGATTGAGGTTGACGGGGTGAAGGTGGGTAGGTGGGTATTGAGGGAGACGGGGAGAAGGTGGGTAGGTTGGGATTGAGGGAGATGGAGAGAAGGTTGGTAGGTGGGGATTGTGGGAGACGGGGAGAAGGTGGGTAGGTGGGGATCGAGGGAGACGGGGAGAAGGTGTGTAGGTGGGGATTGAGGGAGACGGGGAGAAGGTGGGTAGGTGGGGATTGAGTTAGACGGGAGAATGTGGGTAGGTGGGGATTGTGGGAGACGCGGAGAAGGTGGATAGGTGGGGATCGAGGGAGACGGGGAGAAGGTGGGTAGGTGGGGATTGAGGGAGATGGAGAGAAGGTGGGTACGTGGGGACACAGGGAGATGGGGTGAAGGTGGGTAGGTGCGGATTGAGGGAGACAGTATTGAAGTGGGTAGTTGGGGATTGGGGGAGACTGGGAGAAGGTGGGTAGCTGTATATTGAGGGAGACATGGAGAAGATGGGTAGGTGGGGATTGAGGGAGACGGGGATAAGGTGGGTAGTTGGTGATTGAAGGAGACGGGGAAAAGGTGGGTAGGTGGGGATAAATGGATCCGGGGAGCAGGTGGGTAGGTGGGGATTGAGGGAGACGGGGAGAATGTCCGTGGGTGGGAATTGAGGGAGACGGGGATCAGGTGGGTAGGTGGGGATTGCGGGAGACGGTGTGAAGGTGGGTAGGTGGGGATTGAGGGATACGGGGAGAAGGTGGGTAGGTGCGGATTGAGGGAGACGGGGATAGGGTTGGTAGGTGGGGATTGAGGGTTACGGTGCGAAGGTGGGTAGGTGGGGATTGAGGGATACGGGGAGAAGGTGGGTAGGTATGGATTGAGGGAGACGGGGAGAAGCTTGGTTTTTGGGGATCGAGGCAGACATGGAGAAGGTGGGTAGGTGGGGATCGAGGGAGACGGGGAGAAGGTAGGTAGGTGGGGATTCAGGGAGACGGGGTGAAGGTGGGTAGGTGGGGATTGAGGGGGACGGTGTGAAGGTGGGTAGGTGGGGATTGAGGGATACGGGGAGAAGGTGTGAAGGTGGGGATTGAGGGTGCTGGGGAGAAGGTGTGTAGTTGGGGATTGAGGGAGACGGTGTGAAGGTGGGTAGTTGGGGATTGGGGGAGACAGGGAGAAGCTGGGTAGGTGGGGATTGAGGGAGACGGTGTGATGGTGGGTAGGTGGCGATTGAGTGAGACGGGGATAAGGTGTGTAGGTTGGGATTGAGGGAGACGGGGAGAAATTTTGTATGTGGGGATTGAGGGAGACGGGGAGAAGGTGTGTAGGTGGGGATTGAGGGGGACGGGGAGAAGTTGTGTAGGTGGGGATTGAGGGAGATGGGTTGAAGGTGGGTAGGTGGGGATTGAGGGAGACGGTGTGAAGGTGGGTAGTTGAGGATTGGGGGAGTCAGTGTGAAGCTGGGTAGGTGGGGATTGAGGGAGACGGGGAGAAAGTGGGTAGGTGAATTATGAAGGCAAACTGGGAGAAGGTGGGTAAGTGGGGATAGAGGGAGAGGGGGAGAAGGTGGGTAGGTGGGAATTGAGGGATACCGGTAGAAGGTGGGTACGTGGGGATTGAGGGAGACGGGGAGAAGTTGGGTACGTGGGGATTCAGGGTGACGGGGTGAAGGTGTGTAGGTGGGGATTGAGGGAGACAGTGTGAAAGTGGGTAGTTGGGGATTGGGGGAGACAGGGAGAATGTGGGTAGCTGAATGTTGAGGGAGACATGGAGAAGATGGGTAGGTGGGGATTGAGGGAGACGGGGATAAGGTGGGTAGGTGGGGATTGAGGGAGATGGGGATAAGGTGGGTAGGTGGGGATTGATGGATCCGGGGAGCAGGTGGGTAGGTTGGGATTGATGGAGATGGGGAGAATGTCCGTGGGTGGGGATTGAGGGAGACGGGGATAAGGTGGGTAGGTGGGGATTGAGGTTTACGGTGTGAAAGTGGGTAGGTGAGAATTGAGGGAGACTGGGAGAAGGTGGGTAGGTGGGGATTGAGGGAGACGGGGAGAAGGTCGGTTTTTGGGGATCGAGGGAGACATGGAGAAAGTGGGTAGGTGGGGATCGAGGGAGACGGGGAGAAGGTGGGTAGGTGGGGATTCAGGGAGACGGGGTAAGGTGAGTAGGTGGGGATTGAGGGGGACGGTGTGCAGGTGGGTAGGTGGGGATTGAGGGTGACGGGGAGAAGGTGTGAAGGTGGGGATTGAGGGTGCTGGTGAGAAGGTGTGTAGGTGTGGATTGATGGAGACGGGGAGAAGGTCCGTTGTTGGGGATTGAGGGAGACAGGGTGAAGGTGGGTAGGTGGGGATTGAGTGAGACGGGGATAAGGTGTGTAGGTTGGGATTGAGGGAGACGGGGAGAAGTTGTGTAGGTGGGGATTGAGGGAGACGGGAAGAAGGTGCGTAGGTGGGGATTGAGGGAGACGGGGAGAAGGTGTGTAGGTGGGGATTGAGGGAGACGGGGAGTAGGTGTGTAGGTGGGGATTGAGCTAGATGGGGTGAAGGTGGGTATGTGGGGATTGAGGGAGTCGTTGTGAAGGTGGGTAGTTGGGGATTGGGGGAGAGGGGGAGAAGGTGGGTAGGTGGGGATTGACGGAGACGGGGAGAAAGTGGGTAGGTGAATTATGAAGGGAAACTGGGAGAAGGTGGGTAAGTGGGGATTGAGGGAGAGGGGGAGAAGGTGGGTAAATGGGAATTGAGGGGGACCGGTAGAAGTTGGGTATGTGGGGATTGAGGGAGACGGGGAGAAGGTGGGTAGGTGGGGATTGAGGGAGATGGGGTGAGGGTGGGTAGTTGGGGATTGAGCGACACGGGGAGAAGGTGGGTAGGTGGGGATTGAGGGAGACGGGGAGAAGGTGGGAAGGTGAGGATTGAGGGAGACTGGGAGAATGTGGGTAGATGGGGATTGAGGGCGATGGGGAGAAGTTGGGTAGGTGGAGATTGAGGGTGCCGGGGAGAAGGTGTGTAGGTGGGGATTGAGGGAGCCGGGCAGTAGGTTTGTAGGTGGGGATTGAGGGAGCCGGGGAGTTGGTTTGTAGGTGGGGATGGAGGGAGACGGGGAGAAGGTTGGTATTTGAGGATTGAGGGAGCCGGGGAAAAGGTGGGTAGGTGGGGATTGATGGAGACGGGGAGAAGTTCTGTAGGTGGGGATTGAGGGAGACGGGGAGAAAGGGGGTACGTGGGGATTGAGGGAGACGGTATGAAGTTGGGTAGGTGGGGAATCAGGGAGACGGTGTGAAGGTGGGTAGGTGGGGATTGAGGTTGACGGGGTGAAGGTGGGTAGGTGGGTATTGAGGGACACGGGATAAGGTGGGTATGTTGGGATTCAGGGAGATGGAGAGAAGGTTGGTAGGTGGGGATTGTGGGAGAGGGGGAGAATTTGGGTAGGTGGGGATCGACGGAGACGGGGAGAAGGTGGGTTAGAGGGGATTCAGGGAGACGGGGAGAAGGTGGGTAGTTGGGGATTGAGGGAGCCGGGGAGTAGCTTTGTAGGTGTGGATTGTGGTAGACAGGGGGAAGGTGGGTAGGTGGGGATTGAGGGATCCGGGGAGAAGGTGGGGAGGTGGGGATTGATGGAGACGGGGAGAAGTTACGAGGGAGGGGATTGAGGGAGACGGGAAGAAAGGGGGTAGGTGTGGATTGAGTGAGAAGGTGTGAAGGTGGGTAGGTGGGGATTGACTGAGACGGGGAGGAGGTGTGTACGTCGGAATTGAGTGAGACGGTGTGAAGGTGGGTAGGTGGGGATTGAGGTTGACTAGGTGAAGGTGGGTAGGTGGGTATTGAGGGACATGGGGAAAAGGCTGGTAGGTTGGGATTGAGGGAGATGGAGAGAAGGTTGGTAGGTGGGGATTGTGGGAGACGGGGAGAAGGTGGGTACGTGGGGACTCAGGGAGAGGGGGTGAAGGTGGGCAGGTGGGGATTGAGGGAGACAGTGTGAAAGTGGGTAGTTGGGGATTGAGGGAGACGGGGAGAAGGTGGGTAGCTGAATATTGAGGGAGACATGGAGATGATGGGTAGGTGGGGATTGCGGGAGACGGGGATAAGCTGGGTAGTTGGTGATTGAGGGAGACGGGGAAAAGGTGGGTAGGTGTGGATTGATGGATCCGGGGAGAAGGTGGGTAGGTTGGGATTGAGGGAGACGGGGAGAATGTCCATGGTTGGGGATTGAGGGAGACGGGGATCAGGTGGGTAGGTGGGGATTGAGGGAGACGGTGTGAAGGTGGGTAGGTTGGGAATGAGGTTGACGGGGTGAATGTGGGTAGGTGGGTATTGAGGGAGAGGAGTAGAAGGTGGGTAGGTGGGGATTGAGGGAGACGGGGAGAAGGTGTGAAGGTGGGGATTGAGGGTGCTGGGGAGAAGGTGTGTAGGTGGGAATTGATGAAGATGGGGAGAAGGTCCGTTGTTGGGGATTGAGGGAGACAGGGAGAAGGTGGGTAGGTGGGGATTGAGGGAGACGGTGTGAAGGTGGGTAGGTGGGGATTGAGTGAGACGGGGATAAGGTGTGTAGGTTGGGATTGAGGGAGACGGGGAGATGGTGTGTAGGTGGGGATTGAGGGAGATGGGAAGAAGGTGCGTAGGTGGGGATTGAGGGAGACGGGGAGGTGTGTAGGTGGGGATTGAGGGAGACGGGGAGTAGGTGTGTAGGTGGGGATTGAGCTAGATGGGGTGAAGGTGGGTATGTGGGGATTGAGGGAGTCGTTGTGAAGGTGGGTAGTTGGGGATTGGGGGAGAGGGGGAGAATGTGGGTAGGTGGGGATTGAGGGAGATGGGGAGAAAGTGGGTAGGTGAATTATGAAGGGAAACTGGGAGAAGGTGGGTAAGTGGGGATTGAGGGAGAGGGGGAGAAGGTGGGTAAATGGGAATTGAGGGAGACCGGTAGAAGGTGCGTATGTGGGGATTGAGGGAGAGGGGGAGAAGGTGGGTAGGTGGGGATTGAGGGAGATGGGGAGAAGGTGGGTAGTTGGGGATTGAGCGACACGTGGAGAAGGTGGGTAGGTGGGGATTGAGGGAGACGGGGAGAAGGTGGGAAGGTGAGGATTGAGGGAGACTGGGAGAATGTGGGTAGGTGGGGATTGAGGGCGACGGGGAGAAGTTGGGTAGGTGGGGATTGAGGGAGCCGGGGAGAAGGTGTGTAGGTGGGGATTGAGGGAGCCGTGCAGTAGGTTTGTAGGTGGGGATTGAGGGAGCCGGGGAGTTGGTTTGTAGGTGGGGATTGAGGGAGACGGGGAGAAGGTTGGTATTTGAGGATTGAGGGAGCCGGGGAAAAGGTGGGTAGGTGGGGATTGATGGAGACGTGTAGAAATTCCGTAGGTGGGGATTGAGGGAGACGGGGAGAAAGGGGGTACATGGGGATTGAGGGAGACGGTGTGAAGGTGGGTAGGTGGGGTTTGAGGGAGATGGTATGAAGTTGGGTAGGTGGGGAATCAGGGAGATGGTGTGAAGGTGGGTAGGTGGGGATTGAGGTTGACGGGGTGAAGGTGGGTAGGTGGGTATTGAGGGACACGGGGATAAGGTGGGTATGTTGGGATTCAGGGAGATGGAGAGAAGGTTGGTAGGTGGGGATTGTGGGAGAGGGGGAGAATTTGGGTAGGTGGGGATCGAGGGAGACGGGGAGAAGGTGGGTTAGAGGGGATTCAGGGAGACGGGGAGAAGGTGGGTAGGTGGGAATTGAGGGAGCCGTGGAGTAGCTTTGTAGTTGGGGATTGAGGGAGACAGGGAGAATTTGGGTAGTTGGGGATTGAGGGATACGGGGAGAAGGTTTGTAGGTGGGGATTGAGGGAGCCGGGGAGAAGGTTTGTAGGTGGGGATTGAGGGAGATGGGGAGAAGGTGGATAGGTGGGGATTGAGGAGGATGTGGAGAAGGTGGGTAGGTGTGGATTGTGGGAGACAGGGAGAAGGTGGGTAGGTGGGGATTGAGGGATCCGGGTAGAAGGTGGGGAGGTGGGGATTGATGGAGACGGGGAGAAGTTACGAGGGAGGGGATTGAGGGAGACGGGAAGAAAGGGGGTAGGTGTGGATTGAGTGAGAAGGTGTGAAGGTGGGTAGGTGGGGATTGAGGTTGACTAGGTGAAGGTGGGTAGGTGGGTATTGAGGGACATGGGGAAAAGGTTTTTTAGGTTGGGATTGAGGGAGATGGAGAGAAGATTGGTAGGTGGGGATTGTGGGAGACGGGGAGAAGGTGGGTACGTTGGGACTCAGGGAGAGGGGGTGAAGGTGGGTAGGTGGGGATTGAGGGAGACAGTGTGAAAGTGTGTAGTTGGGGATTGGGGGAGACGGGGAGAAGGTGGGTAGCTGAATATTGAGGGAGACATGGAGAAGATGGGTAGGTGGGGATTGCGGGAGACGGGGATAAGCTGGGTAGTTGGTGATTGAGGGAGACGGGGAAAAGGTGGGTAGGTGTGGATTGATGGATCCGGGGAGAAGGTGGGTAGGTTGGGATTGAGGGAGACGGGGTGAATGTCCATGGTTGGGGATTGAGGGAGACGGGGATCAGGTGGGTAGGTGGGGATTGAGGGAGACGGTGTGAAGGTGGGTAGGTGGGGATTGAGGGATACGGGGAGAAGGTGGGTAGGTGCCGATTGAGGGAGGTGGGGCTTGGGTGGGTAGGTGGGGATTGAGGGAGACGGTGTGAAGGTGGGTATGTGGGGATTGAGGGGTACGGGGAGAAGGTGGGTTGGTATGGATTGAGGGAGACGGTGAGAAGCTTGGTTTTTGGCGATCGAGGGAGACATGGAGAAGGTGGTTAGGTGGGGATCGAGGGTGACAGGGAGAAGTTGTGTAGTTGGGGATTGAGGGACACGGGGAGAAGGTGGGTAGGTGGGGATTGAGGGAGACGGGGAGAAGGTGGGTAGGAGGGGATTGAGGGAGACGGGGAGAAGGTGTGTAGGTGGGGATTGAGGGAGACGGTGTGAAGTTGGGTAGGTGGGGATGCAGGGAGACGGTGTGAAGGTGGGTAGGAGGGGATTGAGTTTGACGGGGTGAAGGTGGGTAGGTGGGGATTGAGGGATACGGGGAGAAGGTGTATAGGGGGGATTGAGGGAGACGGGGAGAAGGTGTATAGGGGGGATTGAGGGAGCCGGGGAGTAGGTTTGTAGGTGTGGATTGAGGGAGACAGTGAGAAGGTGGGAAGGTGGGGATTGAGGGAGCCCGGGAGAAGATGGGTAGGAGGGGATTGATGGAGTCGTGGAGAACTTCCGTAGGTGGGGATTTAGAGAGACGGGGAGAAAGGGGGTAGGTGGGGATTGAGGGTGACGGGGAGAAAGTGGGTAGGTGAATATTGAGGGAGACTGGGAGAAGGTGGGCAGGTGGGGATTGAGGGAGACCGGTAGAAGGTGTGTAGGTGGGGATTGAGGGAGATGGGGAGCAGGTGGGTAGGTGGGGATTGAGGGATACGGGGATAAGGATGTTTGGCATGGATTGAGGGAGACGGGGAGAAGCTTGGTTTTTGGGGATCGAGGGAGACATGGAGAGGGTGGGTAGGTGGGGATCGAGGGAGACGGGGAGAAGGTAGGTAGGTGGGGATTCAGGGAGACGGGGTGAAGGTGGGTAGGTGGGGATTGAGGGAGACGGGGAGAAGGTGTGAAGGTGGGGATTGAGGGTGCTGAGGAGATGGTGTGTAGGTGGGGATTGATGAAGACGGGGTGAAGGTCCTTTGTTGGGGATTGAGGGAGACGGGGAGAAGGTGGGTAGCTGGGGATTGAGGGAGACGGTGTGAAGGTGGGTAGGTGGGGATTGAGTGAGACGGGGATAAGGTGTGTAGGTGGGGATTGAGGGAGCCGGGGAGAAGGTGTGTAGGTGTGGATTGAGGGAGCCGGGGAGTAGGTTTGTAGGTGGGGATTGAGGGAGATGGGGAGAAGTGGATAGGTGGGAATTGAGGAGGATGGGGAGAAGGTGGGTAGGTGTGGATTGTGGGAGACAATGAGAAGGTGGGTAGGTGGGGATTGAGGGATCCGGGGAGAAGGTGGGGAGGTGGGGAAGAATGGAGACGGGGAGAAGGTGTATAGGGGGGATTGAGGGAGACGGGGAGAAGGTGTATAGGGGGGATTGAGGGAGCCGGGGAGTAGGTTTGTAGGTGTGGATTGAGGGAGACAGTGAGAAGGTGGGAAGGTGGGGATTGAGGGAGCCCGGGAGAAGATGGGTAGGAGGGGATTGTTGGAGTCGTGGAGAACTTCCGTAGGTGGGGATTTAGAGAGACGGGGAGAAAGGGGGTAGGTGGGGATTGAGGGTGACGGGGAGAAAGTGGGTAGGTGAATATTGAGGGAGACTGGGAGAAGGTGGGCAGGTGGGGATTGAGGGAGACCGGTAGAAGGTGTGTAGGTGGGGATTGAGGGAGATGGGGAGCAGGTGGGTAGGTGGGGATTGAGGGATACGGGGATAAGGATGTTTGGCATGGATTGAGGGAGACGGGGAGAAGCTTGGTTTTTGGGGATCGAGGGAGACATGGAGAAGGTGGGTAGGTGGGGATCGAGGGAGACGGGGAGAAGGTAGGTAGGTGGGGATTGAGGGAGACGGGGTGAAGGTGGGTAGGTGGGGATTGAGGGAGACGGGGAGAAGGAGTGTAGGTGGGGATTGAGGGTGCTGAGGAGATGGTGTGTAGGTGGGGATTGATGAAGACGGGGTGAAGGTCCTTTGGTGGGGATTGAGGGAGACGGGGAGAAGGTGGGTAGCTGGGGATTGAGGGAGACGGTGTGAAGGTGGGTAGGTGGGGATTGAGTGAGACGGGGATAAGGTGTGTAGGTGGGGATTGAGGGAGCCGGGGAGAAGGTGTGTAGGTGTGGATTGAGGGAGCCGGGGAGTAGGTTTGTAGGTGGGGATTGAGGGAGATGGGGAGAAGTGGATAGGTGGGAATTGAGGAGGATGGGGAGAAGGTGGGTAGGTGTGGATTGTGGGAGACAATGAGAAGGTGGGTAGGTGGGGATTGAGGGATCCGGGGAGAAGGTGGGGAGGTGGGGAAGAATGGAGACGGGGAGAAGGTGTATAGGGGGGATTGAGGGAGACGGGGAGTAGGTTTGTAGGTGTGGATTGAGGGAGACAGTGAGAAGGTGGGAAGGTGGGGATTGAGGGAGCCCGGGAGAAGATGGGTAGGAGGGGATTGATGGAGTCGTGGAGAACTTCCGTAGGTGGGGATTTAGAGAGACGGGGAGAAAGGGGGTAGGTGGGGATTGAGGGTGACGGGGAGAAAGTGGGTAGGTGAATATTGAGGGAGACTGGGAGAAGGTGGGCAGGTGGGGATTGAGGGAGACCGGTAGAAGGTGTGTAGGTGGGGATTGAGGGAGATGGGGAGCAGGTGGGTAGGTGGGGATTGAGGGATACGGGGATAAGGATGTTTGGCATGGATTGAGGGAGACGGGGAGAAGCTTGGTTTTTGGGGATCGAGGGAGACATGGAGACGGTGGGTAGGTGGGGATCGAGGGAGACGGGGAGAAGGTAGGTAGGTGGGGATTCAGGGAGACGGGGTGAAGGTGGGTAGGTGGGGATTGAGGGAGACGGGGAGAAGGTGTGAAGGTGGGGATTGAGGGTGCTGAGGAGATGGTGTGTAGGTGGGGATTGATGAAGACGGGGTGAAGGTCCTTTGTTGGGGATTGAGGGAGACGGGGAGAAGGTGGGTAGCTGGGGATTGAGGGAGACGGTGTGAAGGTGGGTAGGTGGGGATTGAGTGAGACGGGGATAAGGTGTGTAGGTGGGGATTGAGGGAGCCGGGGAGAAGGTGTGTAGGTGTGGATTGAGGGAGCCGGGGAGTAGGTTTGTAGGTGGGGATTGAGGGAGATGGGGAGAAGTGGATAGGTGGGAATTGAGGAGGATGGGGAGAAGGTGGGTAGGTGTGGATTGTGGGAGACAATGAGAAGGTGGGTAGGTGGGGATTGAGGGATCCGGGGAGAAGGTGGGGAGGTGGGGAAGAATGGAGACGGGGAGAAGTTCCGAGGGAGGGGATTGAGGGAGACGGGGAGAAAGGGGGTAGGTGGGGATTGAGTGAGAAGGTGTGAAGGTGGGTAGGTGGGGATTGACTGAGACTGGGAGGAGGTGTGTAGTTGGGAATTTTGGGAGACGGTGTGAAGGTGGGTAGGTGGGGATTGAGGGAGACGGTGTGAAGGAGGCCAGGTTGGGATTGAGGTTGACTACGTCAAGGTGGGTAGCTGGGTATTGAGAGACATGGGGAAAAGGTGGGTAGGTTGGGATTGAGGGAGATGGAGAGAAGGTTGGTAGGTGGGGATTGTGGGAGACGGGGAGAACGTGGGTACGTGGGGACTCAGGGAGACGGGGTGAAGGTGGGGAGGTGGGGATTGAGGGAGACAGTGTGAAAGTGGGTAGTTGGGGATTGGGGGAGACGGGGAGAAGGTGGGTAGCTGAATATTGAGGGAGACATGGAGAGGATGGGTAGGTGGGGATTGCGGGAGACGGGGATAAGCTGGGTAGTTGGTGATTGAGGGAGACGGGGAAAAGGTGGGTAGGTGGGGATTGATGGATCCGGGGTGCAGGTGGGTAGGTTGGGATTGAGGGAGACGGGGATCACGTGGGTAGGTGTGGATTTAGGGAGACGGTGTTAAGGTGGGTAGGTGGGGATTGAGTGATAAGGGGAGAAGGTGGGTAGGTGCGGATTGAGGGAGATGGGGATAGGGTGGGTAGGTGGGGATTGAGGGAGATGGTGTGAAGGTTTGTAGGTGGGGATTGAGGGATACGGGGAGAAGGTGGGTTGGTATGGATTGAGGGAGACGGTGAGAAGCTTGGTTTTTGGGGATCAAGGGAGAAATGGAGAAGGTGGGTAGGTGGGGATCGAGGGAGACGGGGAGAAGGTGGGTAGTTGGGGATTGAGGGGCACGGGGAGAAGGTGGGTAGGTGGGGCTTGAGGGCGATGGGGAGAAGGTGTGTAGGTGGGGATTGAGGGAGACGGTGTGAAGGTGGGTAGGTGGGGATTGAGGGAGACAGGGAAGCGGTGGGTAGGTGGGGATTGAGGGTGACGGGCAGAAGGTGTGTAGGTGGGGATTGAGGGAGACGGGGTGAAGGTGGGTAGGTGGGGATTCAGGGAGACGGTGTGAAGGTGGGTAGGTGGGGATTGAGTTTGACGGTGTGAAGGTGGGTAGGTGGGGATTGAGGGATACGGGGAGAAGGTGTATAGGGGGGATTGAGGGAGACGGGGAGAAGGTGTATAGGGGGGATTGAGGGAGCCGGGGAATAAGTTTGTAGGTGTGGATTGAGGGAGACTGTGAGAAGGTGGGTAGTTGGAGATTGAGGGAGCCGGGGAGAAGGTGGGTAGGAGGGGATTGATGGAGTCGTGGAGAACTACCGTAGGTGGGGATTTAGGTAGACGGGGAGAAAGGGGGTAGGTGGGGATTGAGGGAGACTGGGAGAAAGTGGGAAGGTGAATATTGAGGGAGAGTGGGAGAAGGTGGGTAGGTGGGGTTTGAGGGAGAGGGGGAGAATTTGGGTAGGTGGGGATTGAGGGAGACCGGTAGAAGGTGTGTAGGTGGTGATTGAGGGAGACGGGGAGAAGTTGGGTAGGTGGGGATTGAAGGATACGGGGAGAAGGTGTGTTGGTATGGATTGAGGGAGACGGGGAGAAGCTTGGTTTTTGGGGATCGAGGGAAACATTGAGAAGGTGGGTAGTTGGGGATCGAGGGAGACGGGGAGAAGGTAAGTAGGTGGGGATTCAGGGAGACGGGGTGAAGGTGGGTAGGTGGGGTTTGAGGGGGACGGTGTGAAGGTGGGTAGGTGGGGATTGGGGGAGACGGTGATAAGGTGTGAAGGTGGGGATTGAGGATGCTGGGGAGAAGTTGTGTAGGTGGGGATTGAGGGAGACGGGGAGAAGGTGTGTAGGTGGGGATTGAGGGAGACGGGGAGAAGGTGTGTAGGTGGGGATTGAGGGAGACGGGGAAAAGGTGTATAGTTGGGGATTGAGGGAGATGGGGTGAAGGTGGGTAGGTGGGGATTGAGGGATACGGGGAGAAGGTGGTAGTTGGGGATTGAGGGAGCCGGGGAGTAGGTTTGTAGGTGGGGATTGAGGGAGATGGGGAGAAGGTGGATAGGTGGGGATTGTGGGTGAAAGGGAGAAGTTGGGTAGGTGGGGATTGAGGGATCCGGGGTGAAGGTGGGGAGGTGGGGATTGATGGAGATGGGGAGAAGTTCTGAGGGAGGGGATTGAGGGAGACGGGGAGAAAGGGGGTAGGTGGGGACTGAGTGAGAAGGTGTGAAGGTGGGTAGGTGGGGATTGCGGGAGACGGGGATAAGCTGGGTAGTTGGTGATTGAGGGAGACGGGGAAAAGGTGGGTAGGTGCGGATTGATGGATCCGGGGAGCAGGTGGGTAGGTTGGGATTGTGGGAGACGGGGAGAATGTTCGTGGGTGGGGATTGAGGGAGACGGGGATCAGGTGGGTATGTGGGGATTGGGGGAGACGGTGTGAAGGTGGGTAGGTGGGGATTGAGTGATACGGGGAGAAGGTGGGTTGGTATGGATTGAGGGAGATGGGGTGAAGGTGGGTAGTTGGGGATTGGGCAACACGGGGAGGAGGTGGGTAGGTGGGGATTGAGGGAGACGGGGAGAAGGTGGGAAGGTGAGGATTGAGGGAGACTGGGAGAATGTGGGTAGGTGGGGATTGAGGGCGACGGGGAGAAGTTGTGTAGGTGGGGATTGAGGGAGCCGGGCAGTAGGTTTGTAGGTGGGGATTGAGGGAGCCGGGGAGTTGGTTTGTAGGTGGGGATTGAGGGAGACGGGGAGAAGGTTGGTAGGTGGGGATGGAGGGAGCCGGGGAGAAGTTGGGTAGGTGGGGATTGATGGAGACGGGGAGAAGTTCCGTAGGTGGGGATTGAGGGAGACGGGGAGAAAGGGGGTACGTGGGGATTGAGGGAGACGGTGTGAAGGTGGGTAGGTGGAGATTGAGGGAGACGGTATGAAGTTGGGTAGGTGGGGAATCAGGGAGACGGTGTGAAAGTGGGTAGGTGGGGATTGAGGTTGACGGGGTGAAGGTGGGTAGGTGGGTATTGAGGGACACGGGGATAAGGTGGGTATGTTGGGATTCAGGGAGATGGAGAGAAGGTTGGTAGGTGGGGATTGTGGGAGAGGGGGAGAATTTGGGTAGGTGGGGATCGAGGGAGACGGGGAGAAGGTGGGTTAGAGGGGATTCAGGGAGACGGGGAGAAGGTGGGTAGGTGGGGATTGAGGGAGCCGTGGCGTAGCTTTGTAGGTGGGGATTGAGGGAGACAGGGAGAATTTGGGTAGTTGGGGATTGAGGGATACGGGGAGAAGGTGTGTAGGTGGAGATTGAGGGAGCCGGGGAGAAGTTTTGTAGGTGGGGATTGAGGGAGATGAGGAGAAGGTGGATAGGTGGGGATTGAGGAGGATGTGGAGAAGGTGGGTAGGTGTGGATTGTGGGAGACAGGGAGAAGGTGGGTAGGTGGGGATTGAGGGATCCGGGGAGAAGGTGGGGAGGTGGGGATTGATGCAGACGGGGAGAAGTTACGAGGGAGGGGATTGAGGGAGATGGGAAGAAAGGGGTAGGTGTGGATTGAGTGAGAAGGTGTGAAGGTGGGTAGGTGGGGATTGACTGAGACGGGGAGGAGGTGTGTAAGTCGGAATTGAGGGAGACGGTGTGAAGGTGGGTAGGTGGGGATTGAGGTTGACTAGGTGAAGGTGGGTAGGTGGGTATTGAGGGACATGGGGAAAAGGTTGGTAGGTTGGGATTGAGGGAGATGGAGAGAAGGTTGGTAGGTGGGGATTGTGGGAGACGGGGAGAAGGTGGGTACGTGGGGACTCAGGGAGAGGGGGTGAAGGTGGGTAGGAGGGGATTGAGGGAGACAGTGTGAAAGTGGGTAGTTGGGGATTGGGGGAGACGGGGAGAAGGTGGGTAGCTGAATATTGAGGGAGACATGGAGAAGATGGGTAGGTGGGTATTGCGGGAGACGGGGATAAGCTGGGTAGTTGGTGATTGAGGGAGACGGGGAAAAGGTGGGTAGGTGTGGATTGATGGATCAGGGGAGAAGGTGGGTAGGTTGGGATTGAGAGAGACGGGGAGAATGTCCATGGTTGGGGATTGAGGGAGACGGGGATCAGGTGGGTAGGTGGGGATTGAGGGAGACGGTGTGAAAGTGGGTAGGTGGGGATTGAGGGATACGGGGAGAAGGTGGGTAGGTGCCGATTGAGGGAGATGGGGCTTGGGTGGGTAGGTGGGGATTGAGGGAGATGGTGTGAAGGTGAGTATGGGGGGATTGAGGGAGACGGGGAGAATGTGGGTTGGTATGGATTGAGGGAGACGGTGAGAAGCTTGGTTTTTGGCGATCGAGGGAGACATGGAGAAGGTGGGTAGGTGGGGATCGAAGGTGACAGGGAGAAGGTGGGTAGTTGGGGATTGAGGGACACGGGGAGAAGGTGGGTAGGTGGGGATTGAGGGAGACGGGGAGAAGGTGGGTAGGAGGGGATTGAGGGAGACGGGGAGAAGGTGTGTAGGTGGGGATTGAGGGAGACGGTGTGAAGTTGGGTAGGTGGGGATTCAGGGAGACGGTGTGAAGGTGGGTAGGTGGGGATTGAGTTTGACGGGGTGAAGGTGGGTAGGTGGGGATTGAGGGATACGGGGAGAAGGTGTATAGGGGGGATTGAGGGAGACGGGGAGAAGGTGTATAGGGGGGATTGAGGGAGCCAGCGAGTAGGTTTGTAGGTGTGGATTGAGGGAGACAGTGAGAAGGTGGGAAAGGTGGGGATTGAGGGAGCCCGGGAGAAGGTGGGTAGGAGGGGATTGATGGAGTCGTGGAGAAATTCCGTAGGTGGGGATTTAGGGAGACGGGGAGAAGGTGGGTAGGTGGGGATTGAGGGATACGGGGAAAAGGTGGTTTGGCATGGATTGAGGGAGACGGGGAGAAGCTTGGTTTTTGGGGATCGAGGGAGACATGGAGACGGTGGGTAGGTGGGGATCGAGGGAGACGGGGAGAAGGTAGGTAGGTGGGGATTCAGGGAGACGGGGTGAAGGTGGATAGGTGGGGATTGAGGGAGACGGGGAGAAGGTGTGAAGGTGGGGATTGAGGGTGCTGAGTAGATGGTGTGTAGGTGGGGATTGATGAAGACGGGGAGAAGGTCCGTTGTTGGGGATTGAGGGAGACAGGGAGAAGGTGGGTAGCTGGGGATTGAGGGAGACGGTGTGAAGGTGGGTAGGTGGGGATTGAGTGAGACGGGGATCAGGTGTGTAGGTTGGGATTGAGGGAGACGGGGAGAAGTTGTGTAGGTGGGGATTGAGGGAGACGGGGAGAAGGTGTGTTGGTGGGGATTGAGGGAGCCGGGGAGAAGGTGTGTAGGTGGGGATTGAGGGATCCGGGGAGTAGCTTTGTAGGTGGGGATTGAGGGAGACAGGGAGATGGTGGGTAGGTGGGGATTGAGGTATATGGCGAGAAGGTGTGTAGGTGGGGATTGAGGGAGCCGGGGAGTACGTTTGTAGGTGGGGATTGAGGGAGATGGGGAGAAGTGGATAGGTGGGAATTGAGGTGGATGGGGAGATGGTGGGTAGGTGTGGATTGTGGGAGACAGGGAGAAGGTGGGTAGGTGGGGATTGAGGGATCCGGGGAGAAGGTGGGGAGGTGGGGAAGAATGGAGACGGGGAGAAGTTCCGAGGGAGGGGATTGAGGGAGACGGGGAGAAAGGGGGTAGGTGGGGATTGAGTGAGAAGGTGTGAAGGTGTGTAGGTGGGGATTCACTGAGACGGGGAGGAGGTGTGTAGTTGGGAATTTTGGGAGACGGTGTGAAGGTGGGTAGGTGGGGATTGAGGGAGACGGTGTGAAGGAGGCCAGGTTGGGATTGAGGTTGACTAGGTCAAGGTGGGTAGGTGGGTATTGAGGGACATGGGAAAAAGGTGGGTAGGTTGGGATTGAGGGAGATGGAGAGAAGGTTGGTAGGTGGGGATTGTGGGAGACGGGGAGAAGGTGGGTACGTGGGGACTCAGGGAGATGGGGTGAAGGTGGGGAGGTGGGGATTGAGGGAGACAGTGTGAAAGTGGGTAGTTGGGGATTGGGGGAGACGGGGAGAAGGTGGGTAGCTGAATATTGAGGGAGACATGGAGAGGATGGGTAGGTGGGGATTGCGGGAGACGGGGATAAGCTGGGTAGTTGGTGATTGAGGGAGACGGGGAAAAGGTGGGTAGGTGGGGATTGATGGATCCGGGGTGCAGGTGGGTAGGTTGGGATTGAGGGAGACGGGGAGAATGTCCGTGGGTGGGGATTGAGGGAAACGGGGATCACGTGGGTAGGTGGGGATTTAGGGAGACGGTGTGAAGGTGGGTAGGTGGGGATTGAGGGATACGGGGAGAAGGTGGGTAGGTGCGGATTGAGGGAGATGGGGATAGGGTGGGTAGGTGGGGATTGAGGGAGACGGTGTGAAGGTTTGTAGGTGGGGATTGAGGGATACGGGGAGAAGGTGGGTTGGTATGGATTGAGGGAGACGGTGAGAAGCTTGGCTTTTGGGGATCAAGGGAGAAACGGAAAAGGTGGGTAGGTGGGGATCGAGGGAGACGGGGAGAAGGTGGGTAGTTGGGGATTGAGGGACACGGGGAGAAGGTGGGTAGGTGGGGCTTGAGGGCGATGGGGAGAAGGTGTGTCGGTGGGGATTGAGGGAGACGGTGTGAAGGTGGGTAGGTGGGGATTGAGGGAGACGGGGAGAAGGTGGGTAGGTGGGGATTGAGGGAGACGGGGAGAAGGTGTGTAGGTGGGGATTGAGGGAGACGGGGTGAAGGTGGGTAGGTGGGGATTCAGGGAGACGGGGAGAAGGTGGGTAGGTGGGGATTGAGTTTGACGGTGTGAAGGTGGGTAGGTGGAGATTGAGGGATACGGGGAGAAGGTGTATAGGGGGGATTGAGGGAGACGGGGAGAAGGTGTATAGGGGGGATTGAGGGAGCCGGGGAGTAGGTTTGTAGGTGTGGATTGAGGGAGACAGTGAGAAGGTGGGTAGTTGGAGATTGAGGGAGCCGGGGAGAAGGTGGGCAGGAGGGGATTGATGGAGTCGTGGAGAACTACCGTAGGTGGGGATTGAGGGAGACCGGTAGAAGGTGTGTAGGTGGTGATTGAGGGAGATGGGGAGAAGTTGGGTAGGTGGGGATTGAAGGATACGGGGAGAAGGTGTGTTGGTATGGATTGAGGGAGACGGGGAGAAGCTTGGTTTTTGGGGATCGAGGGAGACATTGAGAAGGTGGGTAGTTGGGGATCGAGGGAGACGGGGAGAAGGTAGGTAGGTGCGGATTCAGGGAGACGGGGTGAAGGTGGGTAGGTGGGGTTTGAGGGGGACGGTGTGAAGGTGGGTAGGTGGGGATTGAGGGAGACGGGGATAAGGTGTGAAGGTGGGGATTGAGGGTGCCTGGGAGAAGTTGTGTAGGTGGGGATTGAGGGAGACGGGGAGAAGGTGTGTAGGTGGGGATTGAGGGAGACGGGGAGAAGGTGTGTAGGTGGGGTTTGAGGGAGAAGGGGAAAAGGTGTGTAGTTGGGGATTGAGGGAGATGGGGTGAAGGTGGGTAGGTGGGGATTGAGGGATACGGGGAGAAGGTGGTAGTTGGGGATTGAGGGAGCCGGGGAGTAGGTTTGTAGGTGGAGATTGAGGGAGATGGGGAGAAGGTGGATAGGTGGGGATTGTGGGTGAAAGGGAGAAGGTGGGTAGGTGGGGATTGAGGGATACGGGGTGAAGGTGGGGAGGTGGGGATTGATGGAGATGGGGAGAAGTTCCGAGGGAGGGGATTGAGGGAGACGGGGAGAAAGGGGGTAGGTGGGGATTGAGTGAGAAGGTGTGAAGGTGGGTAGGTGGGGATTGACTGAGACGGGGAGGAGGTGTGTAGGTGGGAATTGAGGGAGACGGTGTGAAGGTGGGTAGGTGGGGATTGAGGGAGACGGTGTGAAGGAGGCTAGGTTGGGATTGAGGTTGACGGGGTGCAGGTGGGTAGGTGGGTATTGAGGGACATGGGGAAAAGGTGGGTAGGTTGGGATTGAGGGAGATGGAGAGAAGGTTGGTAGGTGGGGATTGTGGGAGACGGGGAGAAGGTGGGTACGTGGGGACTCAGGGAGAGGGGGTGAAGGTGGGTAGGTGGGGATTGAGGGAGACAGTGTGAAAGTGGGTAGTTGGGGATTGGGGGAGACGGGGAGAAGGCGGGTAGTTGAATATTGAGGGAGACATGGAGAAGATGGGTAGCTGGGGATTGCGGGAGACGGGGATAAGCTGGGTAGTTGGTGATTGAGGGAGACGGGGAAAAGGTGGGTAGGTGCGGATTGATGGATCCGGGGAGCAGGTGGGTAGGTTGGGATTGTGGGAGACGGGGAGAATGTTCGTGGGTGGGGATTGAGGGAGACGGGGATCAGGTGGGTATGTGGGGATTGAGGGAGACGGTGTGAAGGTGGGTAGGTGGGGATTGAGGGATACGGGGAGAAGGTGGGTTGGTATGGATTGAGGGAGATGGGGTGAAGGTGGGTAGTTGGGGATTGGGCAACACGGGGAGAAGGTGGGTAGGTGGGGATTGAGGGAGACGGGGAGAAGGTGGGAAGGTGAGGATTGAGGGAGACTGGGAGAATGTGGGTAGGTGGGGATTGAGGGCGACGGGGAGAAGTTGTGTAGGTGGGGATTGAGGGAGCCGGGCAGTAGGTTTGTAGGTGGGGATTGAGGGAGCCGGGGAGTTGGTTTGCAGGTGGGGATTGAGGGAGACGGGGAGAAGGTTGGTAGGTGGGGATTGAGGGAGCCGGGGAGAAGTTGGGTAGGTGGGGATTGATGGAGACGGGGAGAAGTTCCGTAGGTGGGGATTGAGGGAGACGGGGAGAAAGGGGGTATGTGGGGATTGAGGGAGACGGTGTGAAGGTGGGTAGGTGGAGATTGAGGGAGACGGTATGAAGTTGGGTAGGTGGGGAATCAGGGAGACGGTGTGAAGGTGGGTAGTTGGGGATTGAGGTTGACGGGGTGAAGGTGGGTAGGTGGGTATTGAGGGACACGGGGATAAGGTGGGTATGTTGGGATTCAGGGAGATGGAGAGAAGGTTGGTAGGTGGGGATTGTGGGAGAGGGGGAGAATTTGGGTAGGTGGGGATCGAGGGAGACGGGGAGAAGGTGGGTTAGAGGGGATTCAGGGAGACGGGGAGAAGGTGGGTAGGTGGGGATTGAGGGAGCCGTGGCGTAGCTTTGTAGGTGGGGATTGAGGGAGACAGGGAGAATTTGGGTAGTTGGGGATTGAGGGATACGGGGAGAAGGTGTGTAGGTGGGGATTGAGGGAGCCGGGGAGAAGTTTTGTAGGTGGGGATTGAGGGAGATGAGGAGAAGGTGGATAGGTGGGGATTGAGGAGGATGTGGAGAAGGTGGGTAGGTGTGGATTGTGGGAGACAGGGAGAAGGTGGGTAGGTGGGGATTGAGGGATCCGGGGAGAAGGTGGGGAGGTGGGAATTGATGCAGACGGGGAGAAGTTACGAGGGAGGGGATTGAGGGAGATGGGAAGAAAGGGGTAGGTGTGGATTGAGTGAGAAGGTGTGAAGGTGGGTAGGTGGGGATTGACTGAGACGGGGAGGAGGTGTGTAAGTCGGAATTGAGGGAGACGGTGTGAAGGTGGGTAGGTGGGGATTGAGGTTGACTAGGTGAAGGTGGGTAGGTGGGTATTGAGGGACATGGGGAAAAGGTTGGTAGGTTGGGATTGAGGGAGATGGAGAGAAGGTTGGTAGGTGGGGATTGTGGGAGACGGGGAGAAGGTGGGTACGTGGGGACTCAGGGAGAGGGGGTGAAGGTGGGTAGGTGGGGATTGAGGGAGACAGTGTGAAAGTGGGTAGTTGGGGATTGGGGGAGACGGGGAGAAGGTGGGTAGCTGAATATTGAGGGAGACATGGAGAAGATGGGTAGGTGGGGATTGCGGGAGACGGGGATAAGCTGGGAAGTTGGTGATTGAGGGAGACGGGGAAAAGGTGGGTAGGTGTGGATTGATGGATCCGGGGAGAAGGTGGGTAGGTTGGGATTGAGAGAGACGGGGAGAATGTCCATGGTTGGGGATTGAGGGAGACGGGGATCAGGTGGGTAGGTGGGGATTGAGGGAGACGGTGTGAAAGTGGGTAGGTGGGGATTGAGGGATACGGGGAGAAGGTGGGTAGGTGCCGATTGAGGGAGATGGGGCTTGGGTGGGTAGGTGGGGATTGAGGGAGATGGTGTGAAGGTGAGTATGTGGGGATTGAGGGAGACGGGGAGAAGGTGGGTTGGTATGGATTGAGGGAAACGGTGAGAAGCTTGATTTTTGGCGATCGAGGGAGACATGGAGAAGGTGGGTAGGTGGGGATCGAAGGTGACAGGGAGAAGGTGGGTAGTTGGGGATTGAGGGACACGGGGAGAAGGTGGGTAGGTGGGGATTGAGGGAGACGGGGAGAAGGTGGGTAGGAGGGGATTGAGGGAGACGGGGAGAAGGTGTGTAGGTGGGGATTGAGGGAGACGGTGTGAAGTTGGGTAGGTGGGGATTCAGGGAGACGGTGTGAAGGTGGGTAGGTGGGGATTGAGTTTGACGGGGTGAAGGTGGGTAGGTGGGGATTGAGGGATACGGGGAGAAGGTGTAAAGGGGGGATTGAGGGAGACGGGGAGAAGGTGTATAGGGGGGATTGAGGGAGCCGGCGAGTAGGTTTGTAGGTGTGGATTGAGGGAGACAGTGAGAAGGTGGGAAGGTGGGGATTGAGGGAGCCCGGGAGAAGGTGGGTAGGAGGGGATTGTTGGAGTCGTGGAGAAATTCCGTAGGTGGGGATTTAGGGAGACGGGGAGAAGGTGGGTAGGTGGGGATTGAGGGATACGGGGAAAAGGTGGTTTGGCATGGATTGAGGGAGACGGGGAGAAGCTTGGTTTTTGGGGATCGAGGGAGACATGGAGACGGTGGGTAGGTGGGGATCGAGGGAGACGGGGAGAAGGTAGGTAGGTGGGGATTCAGGGAGACGGGGTGAAGGTGGATAGGTGGGGATTGAGGGAGACGGGGAGAAGGTGTGAAGGTGGGGATTGAGGGTGCTGAGTAGATGGTGTGTAGGTGGGGATTGATGAAGACGGGGAGAAGGTCCGTTGTTGGGGATTGAGGGAGAAAGGGAGAAGGTGGGTAGCTGGGGATTGAGGGAGACGGTGTGAAGGTGGGTAGGTGGGGATTGAGTGAGACGGGGATCAGGTGTGTAGGTTGGGATTGAGGGAGACGGGGAGAAGTTGTGTAGGTGGGGATTGAGGGAGACGGGGAGAAGGTGTGTAGGTGGGGATTGAGGGAGCCGGGGAGAAGGTGTGTAGGTGGGGATTGAGGGATCCGGGGAGTAGCTTTGTAGGTGGGGATTGAGGGAGACAGGGAGATGGTGGGTAGGTGGGGATTGAGGTATATGGCGAGAAGGTGTGTAGGTGGGGATTGAGGGAGCCGGGGAGTACGTTTGTAGGTGGGGATTGAGGGAGATGGGGAGAAGTGGATAGGTGGGAATTGAGGAGGATGGGGAGATGGTGGGTAGGTGTGGATTGTGGGAGACAGGGAGAAGGTGGGTAGGTGGGGATTGAGGGATCCGGGGAGAAGGTGGGGAGGTGGGGAAGAATGGAGACGGGGAGAAGTTCCGAGGGAGGGGATTGAGGGAGACGGGGAGAAAGGGGGTAGGTGGGGATTGAGTGAGAAGGTGTGAAGGTGTGTAGGTGGGGATTCACTGAGACGGGGAGGAGGTGTGTAGTTGGGAATTTTGGGAGACGGTGTGAAGGTGGGTAGGTGGGGATTGAGGGAGACGGTGTGAAGGAGGCCAGGTTGGGATTGAGGTTGACTAGGTCAAGGTGGGTAGGTGGGTATTGAGGGACATGGGAAAAAGGTGGGTAGGTTGGGATTGAGGGAGATGGAGAGAAGGTTGGTAGGTGGGGATTGTGGGAGACGGGGAGAAGGTGGGTACGTGGGGACTCAGGGAGATGGGGTGAAGGTGGGGAGGTGGGGATTGAGGGAGACAGTGTGAAAGTGGGTAGTTGGGGATTGGGGGAGACGGGGAGAAGGTGGGTAGCTGAATATTGAGGGAGACATGGAGAGGATGGGTAGGTGGGGATTGCGGGAGACGGGGATAAGCTGGGTAGTTGGTGATTGAGGGAGACGGGGAAAAGGTGGGTAGGTGGGGATTGATGGATCCGGGGTGCAGGTGGGTAGGTTGGGATTGAGGGAGACGGGGAGAATGTCCGTGGGTGGGGATTGAGGGAAACGGGGATCACGTGGGTAGGTGGGGATTTAGGGAGACGGTGTGAAGGTGGGTAGGTGGGGATTGAGGGATACGGGGAGAAGGTGGGTAGGTGCGGATTGAGGGAGATGGGGATAGGGTGGGTAGGTGGGGATTGAGGGAGACGGTGTGAAGGTTTGTAGGTGGGGATTGAGGGATACGGGGAGAAGGTGGGTTGGTATGGATTGAGGGAGACGGTGAGAAGCTTGGCTTTTGGGGATCAAGGGAGAAACGGAGAAGGTGGGTAGGTGGGGATCGAGGGAGACGGGGAGAAGGTGGGTAGTTGGGGATTGAGGGACACGGGGAGAAGGTGGGTAGGTGGGGCTTGAGGGCGATGGGGAGAAGGTGTGTCGGTGGGGATTGAGGGAGACGGTGTGAAGGTGGGTAGGTGGGGATTGAGGGAGACGGGGAGAAGGTGGGTAGGTGGGGATTGAGGGAGACGGGGAGAAGGTGTGTAGGTGGGGATTGAGGGAGACGGGGTGAAGGTGGGTAGGTGGGGATTCAGGGAGACGGGGAGAAGGTGGGTAGGTGGGGATTGAGTTTGACGGTGTGAAGGTGGGTAGGTGGAGATTGAGGGATACGGGGAGAAGGTGTATAGGGGGGATTGAGGGAGACGGGGAGAAGGTGTATAGGGGGGATTGAGGGAGCCGGGGAGTAGGTTTGTAGGTGTGGATTGAGGGAGACAGTGAGAAGGTGGGTAGTTGGAGATTGAGGGAGCCGGGGAGAAGGTGGGCAGGAGGGGATTGATGGAGTCGTGGAGAACTACCGTAGGTGGGGATTGAGGGAGACCGGTAGAAGGTGTGTAGGTGGTGATTGAGGGAGATGGGGAGAAGTTGGGTAGGTGGGGATTGAAGGATACGGGGAGAAGGTGTGTTGGTATGGATTGAGGGAGACGGGGAGAAGCTTGGTTTTTGGGGATCGAGGGAGACATTGAGAAGGTGGGTAGTTGGGGATCGAGGGAGACGGGGAGAAGGTAGGTAGGTGCGGATTCAGGGAGACGGGGTGAAGGTGGGTAGGTGGGGTTTGAGGGGGACGGTGTGAAGGTGGGTAGGTGGGGATTGAGGGAGACGGGGATAAGGTGTGAAGGTGGGGATTGAGGGTGCTGGGGAGAAGTTGTGTAGGTGGGGATTGAGGGAGACGGGGAGAAGGTGTGTAGGTGGGGATTGAGGGAGACGGGGAGAAGGTGTGTAGGTGGGGTTTGAGGGAGAAGGGGAAAAGGTGTGTAGTTGGGGATTGAGGGAGATGGGGTGAAGGTGGGTAGGTGGGGATTGAGGGATACGGGGAGAAGGTGGTAGTTGGGGATTGAGGGAGCCGGGGAGTAGGTTTGTAGGTGGAGATTGAGGGAGATGGGGAGAAGGTGGATAGGTGGGGATTGTGGGTGAAAGGGAGAAGGTGGGTAGGTGGGGATTGAGGGATACGGGGTGAAGGTGGGGAGGTGGGGATTGATGGAGATGGGGAGAAGTTCCGAGGGAGGGGATTGAGGGAGACGGGGAGAAAGGGGGTAGGTGGGGATTGAGTGAGAAGGTGTGAAGGTGGGTAGGTGGGGATTGACTGAGACGGGGAGGAGGTGTGTAGGTGGGAATTGAGGGAGACGGTGTGAAGGTGGGTAGGTGGGGATTGAGGGAGACGGTGTGAAGGAGGCTAGGTTGGGATTGAGGTTGACGGGGTGCAGGTGGGTAGGTGGGTATTGAGGGACATGGGGAAAAGGTGGGTAGGTTGGGATTGAGGGAGATGGAGAGAAGGTTGGTAGGTGGGGATTGTGGGAGACGGGGAGAAGGTGGGTACGTGGGGACTCAGGGAGAGGGGGTGAAGGTGGGTAGGTGGGGATTGAGGGAGACAGTGTGAAAGTGGGTAGTTGGGGATTGGGGGAGACGGGGAGAAGGCGGGTAGTTGAATATTGAGGGAGACATGGAGAAGATGGGTAGCTGGGGATTGCGGGAGACGGGGATAAGCTGGGTAGTTGGTGATTGAGGGAGACGGGGAAAAGGTGGGTAGGTGCGGATTGATGGATCCGGGGAGCAGGTGGGTAGGTTGGGATTGTGGGAGACGGGGAGAATGTTCGTGGGTGGGGATTGAGGGAGACGGGGATCAGGTGGGTATGTGGGGATTGAGGGAGACGGTGTGAAGGTGGGTAGGTGGGGATTGAGGGATACGGGGAGAAGGTGGGTTGGTATGGATTGAGGGAGATGGGGTGAAGGTGGGTAGTTGGGGATTGGGCAACACGGGGAGAAGGTGGGTAGGTGGGGATTGAGGGAGACGGGGAGAAGGTGGGAAGGTGAGGATTGAGGGAGACTGGGAGAATGTGGGTAGGTGGGGATTGAGGGCGACGGGGAGAAGTTGTGTAGGTGGGGATTGAGGGAGCCGGGCAGTAGGTTTGTAGGTGGGGATTGAGGGAGCCGGGGAGTTGGTTTGCAGGTGGGGATTGAGGGAGACGGGGAGAAGGTTTGTAGGTGGGGATTGAGGGAGCCGGGGAGAAGTTGGGTAGGTGGGGATTGATGGAGACGGGGAGAAGTTCCGTAGGTGGGGATTGAGGGAGACGGGGAGAAAGGGGGTACGTGGGGATTGAGGGAGACGGTGTGAAGGTGGGTAGGTGGAGATTGAGGGAGACGGTATGAAGTTGGGTAGGTGGGGAATCAGGGAGACGGTGTGAAGGTGGGTAGTTGGGGATTGAGGTTGACGGGGTGAAGGTGGGTAGGTGGGTATTGAGGGACACGGGGATAAGGTGGGTATGTTGGGATTCAGGGAGATGGAGAGAAGGTTGGTAGGTGGGGATTGTGGGAGAGGGGGAGAATTTGGGTAGGTGGGGATCGAGGGAGACGGGGAGAAGGTGGGTTAGAGGGGATTCAGGGAGACGGGGAGAAGGTGGGTAGGTGGGGATTGAGGGAGCCGTGGCGTAGCTTTGTAGGTGGGGATTGAGGGAGACAGGGAGAATTTGGGTAGTTGGGGATTGAGGGATACGGGGAGAAGGTGTGTAGGTGGGGATTGAGGGAGCCGGGGAGAAGTTTTGTAGGTGGGGATTGAGGGAGATGAGGAGAAGGTGGATAGGTGGGGATTGAGGAGGATGTGGAGAAGGTGGGTAGGTGTGGATTGTGGGAGACAGGGAGAAGGTGGGTAGGTGGGGATTGAGGGATCCGGGGAGAAGGTGGGGAGGTGGGGATTGATGCAGACGGGGAGAAGTTACGAGGGAGGGGATTGAGGGAGATGGGAAGAAAGGGGTAGGTGTGGATTGAGTGAGAAGGTGTGAAGGTGGGTAGGTGGGGATTGACTGAGACGGGGAGGAGGTGTGTAAGTCGGAATTGAGGGAGACGGTGTGAAGGTGGGTAGGTGGGGATTGAGGTTGACTAGGTGAAGGTGGGTAGGTGGGTATTGAGGGACATGGGGAAAAGGTTGGTAGGTTGGGATTGAGGGAGATGGAGAGAAGGTTGGTAGGTGGGGATTGTGGGAGACGGGGAGAAGGTGGGTACGTGGGGACTCAGGGAGAGGGGGTGAAGGTGGGTAGGTGGGGATTGAGGGAGACAGTGTGAAAGTGGGTAGTTGGGGATTGGGGGAGACGGGGAGAAGGTGGGTAGCTGAATATTGAGGGAGACATGGAGAAGATGGGTAGGTGGGGATTGCGGGAGACGGGGATAAGCTGGGAAGTTGGTGATTGAGGGAGACGGGGAAAAGGTGGGTAGGTGTGGATTGATGGATCCGGGGAGAAGGTGGGTAGGTTGCGATTGAGAGAGACGGGGAGAATGTCCATGGTTGGGGATTGAGGGAGACGGGGATCAGGTGGGTAGGTGGGGATTGAGGGAGACGGTGTGAAAGTGGGTAGGTGGGGATTGAGGGATACGGGGAGAAGGTGGGTAGGTGCCGATTGAGGGAGATGGGGCTTGGGTGGGTAGGTGGGGATTGAGGGAGATGGTGTGAAGGTGAGTATGTGGGGATTGAGGGAGACGGGGAGAAGGTGGGTTGGTATGGATTGAGGGAAACGGTGAGAAGCTTGATTTTTGGCGATCGAGGGAGACATGGAGAAGGTGGGTAGGTGGGGATCGAAGGTGACAGGGAGAAGGTGGGTAGTTGGGGATTGAGGGACACGGGGAGAAGGTGGGTAGGTGGGGATTGAGGGAGACGGGGAGAAGGTGGGTAGGTGGGGATTGAGGGAGACGGGGAGAAGGTGTGTAGGTGGGGATTGAGGGAGACGGTGTGAAGGTTGGTAGGTGGGGATTCAGGGAGACGGTGTGAAGGTGGGTAGGTGGGGATTGAGTTTGACGGGGTGAAGGTGGGTAGGTGGGGATTGAGGGATACGGGGAGAAGGTGTAAAGGGGGGATTGAGGGAGACGGGGAGAAGGTGTATAGGGGGGATTGAGGGAGCCGGCGAGTAGGTTTGTAGGTGTGGATTGAGGGAGACAGTGAGAAGGTGGGAAGGTGGGGATTGAGGGAGCCCGGGAGAAGGTGGGTAGGAGGGGATTGATGGAGTCGTGGAGAAATTCCGTAGGTGGGGATTTAGGGAGACGGGGAGAAAGGGGGTAGGTGGGGATTGAGGGTGACGGGGAGAAAGTGGGTAGGTGAATATTGAGGGAGACTGGGAGAAGGTGGGCAGGTGGGGATTGAGGGAGACCGGTAGAAGGTGTGTAGGTGGGGATTGAGGGAGACGGGGAGAAGGTGGGTAGGTGGGGATTGAGGGATACGGGGAAAAGGTGGTTTGGCATGGATTGAGGGAGACGGGGAGAAGCTTCGTTTTTGCGGATCGAGGGAGACATGGAGACGGTGGGTAGGTGGGGATCGAGGGAGACGGGGAGAAGGTAGGTAGGTGGGGATTCAGGGAGACGGGGTGAAGGTGGGTAGGTGGGGATTGAGGGAGACGGGGAGAAGGTGTGAAGGTGGGGATTGAGGGTGCTGAGTAGATGGTGTGTAGGTGGGGATTGATGAAGACTGGGAGAAGGTCCGTTGTTGGGGATTGAGGGAGACAGGGAGAAGGTGGGTAGCTGGGGATTGAGGGAGACGGTGTGAAGGTGGGTAGGTGGGGATTGAGTGAGACGGGGATCAGTTGTGTAGGTTGGGATTGAGGGAGACGGGGAGAAGTTGTGTAGGTGGGGATTGAGGGAGACGGGGAGAAGGTGTGTAGGTGGGGATTGAGGGAGCCGGGGAGAAGGTGTGTAGGTGGGGATTGAGGGATCCGGGGAGTAGCTTTGTAGGTGGGGATTGAGGGAGACAGGGAGATGGTGGGTAGGTGGGGATTGAGGTATATGGCGAGAAGGTGTGTAGGTGGGGATTGAGGGAGCCGGGGAGTACGTTTGTAGGTGGGGATTGAGGGAGATGGGGAGAAGTGGATAGGTGGGAATTGAGGAGGATGGGGAGAAGGTGGGTAGGTGTGGATTGTGGGAGACAGGGAGAAGGTGGGTAGGTGGGGATTGAGTGATCCGGGGAGAAGGTGGGGAGGTGGGGAAGAATGGAGACGGGGAGAAGTTCCGAGGGAGGGGATTGAGGGAGACGGGGAGAAAGGGGGTAGGTGGTGATTGAGTGAGAAGGTGTGAAGGTGTGTAGGTGGGGATTCACTGAGACGGGGAGGAGGTGTGTAGTTGGGAATTTTGGGAGACGGTGTGAAGGTGGGTAGGTGGGGATTGAGGGAGACGGTGTGAAGGAGGCCAGGTTGGGATTGAGGTTGACTAGGTCAAGGTGGGTAGGTGGGTATTGAGGGACATGGGGAAAAGGTGGGTAGGTTGGGATTGAGGGAGATGGAGAGAAGGTTGGTAGGTGGGGATTGTGGGAGACGGGGAGAAGGTGGGTACGTGGGGACTCAGGGAGAGGGGGTGAAGGTGGGGAGGTGGGGATTGAGGGAGACAGTGTGAAAGTGGGTAGTTGGGGATTGGGGGAGACGGGGAGAAGGTGGGTAGCTGAATATTGAGGGAGACATGGAGAGGATGGGTAGGTGGGGATTGCGGGAGACGGGGATAAGCTGGGTAGTTGGTGATTGAGGGAGACGGGGAAAAGGTGGGTAGGTGGGGATTGATGGATCCGGGGTGCAGGTGGGTAGGTTGGGATTGAGGGAGACGGGGAGAATGTCCGTGGGTGGGGATTGAGGGAAAAGGGGATCACGTGGGTAGGTGGGGATTTAGGGAGACGGTGTGAAGGTGGGTAGGTGGGGATTGAGGGATACGGGGAGAAGGTGGGTAGGTGCGGATTGAGGGAGATGTGGATAGGGTGGGTAGGTGGGGATTGAGGGAGACGGTGTGAAGGTTTGTAGGTGGGGATTGAGGGATACGGGGAGAAGGTGGGTTGGTATGGATTGAGGGAGACGGTGAGAGCTTGGTTTTTGGGGATCAAGGGAGAAATGGAGAAGGTGGGTAGGTGGGGATCGAGGGAGACGGGGAGAAGGTGGGTAGTTGGGGATTGAGGGACACGGGGAGAAGGTGGGTAGGTGGGGATTGAGGGAGACGGGGAGAAGGTGGGTAGGTGGGGCTTGAGGGCGATGGGGAGAAGGTGTGTCGGTGGGGATTGAGGGAGACGGTGTGAAGGTGGGTAGGTGGGGATTGAGGGAGACGGGGAGAAGGTGGGTAGGTGGGGATTGAGGGAGACGGGGAGAAGGTGTGTAGGTGGGGATTGAGGGAGACGGGGTGAAGGTGGGTAGGTGGGGATTCAGGGAGACGGGGAGAAGGTGGGTAGGTGGGGATTGAGTTTGACGGTGTGAAGGTGGGTAGGTGGAGATTGAGGGATACGGGGAGAAGGTGTATAGGGGGGATTGAGGGAGACGGGGAGAAGGTGTATAGGGGGGATTGAGGGAGCCGGGGAGTAGGTTTGTAGGTGGGGATTGAGGGAGACAGTGAGAAGGTGGGTAGTTGGAGATTGAGGGAGCCGGGGAGAAGGTGGGCAGGAGGGGATTGATGGAGTCGTGGAGAACTACCGTAGGTGGGGATTGAGGGAGACCGGTAGAAGGTGTGTAGGTGGTGATTGAGGGAGATGGGGAGAAGTTGGGTAGGTGGGGATTGAAGGATACGGGGAGAAGGTGTGTTGGTATGGATTGAGGGAGACGGGGAGAAGCTTGGTTTTTGGGGATCGAGGGAGACATTGAGAAGGTGGGTAGTTGGGGATCGAGGGAGACGGGGAGAAGGTAGGTAGGTGCGGATTCAGGGAGACGGGGTGAAGGTGGGTAGGTGGGGTTTGAGGGGGACGGTGTGAAGGTGGGTAGGTGGGGATTGAGGGAGACGGGGATAAGGTGTGAAGGTGGGGATTGAGGGTGCTGGGGAGAAGTTGTGTAGGTGGGGATTGAGGGAGACGGGGAGAAGGTGTGTAGGTGGGGATTGAGGGAGATGGGGAGAAGGTGTGTAGGTGGGGATTGAGGGAGACGGGGAAAAGGTGTGTAGTTGGGGATTGAGGGAGATGGGGTGAAGGTGGGTAGGTGGGGATTGAGGGATACGGGGAGAAGGTGGTAGTTGGGGATTGAGGGAGCCGGGGAGTAGGTTTGTAGGTGGGGATTGAGGGAGATGGGGAGAAGCTGGATAGGTGGGGATTGTGGGTGAAAGGGAGAAGGTGGGTAGGTGGGGATTGAGGGATCCGGGGTGAAGGTGGGGAGGTGGGGATTGATGGAGATGGGGAGAAGTTCCGAGGGAGGAAATTGAGGGAGACGGGGAGAAAGGGGGTAGGTGGGGATTGAGTGAGAAGGTGTGAAGGTGGGTAGGTGGGGATTGACTGAGACGGGGAGGAGGTGTGTAGGTGGGAATTGAGGGAGACGGTGTGAAGGTGGGTAGGTGGGGATTGAGGGAGACGGTGTGAAGGAGGCTAGGTTGGGATTGAGGTTGACGTGGTGAAGGTGGGTAGGTGGGTATTGAGGGACATGGGGAAAAGGTGGGTAGGTTGGGATTGAGGGAGATGGAGAGAAGGTTGGTAGGTGGGGATTGTGGGAGACGGGGAGAAGGTGGGTACGTGGGGACTCAGGGAGAGGGGGTGAAGGTGGGTAGGTGGGGATTGAGGGAGACAGTGTGAAAGTGGGTAGTTGGGGATTGGGGGAGACGGGGAGAAGGCGGGTAGCTGAATATTGAGGGAGACATGGAGAAGATGGGTAGGTGGGGATTGCGGGAGACGGGGATAAGCTGGGTAGTTGGTGATTGAGGGAGACGGGGAAAAGGTGGGTAGGTGGGGATTGATGGATCCGGGGTGCAGGTGGGTAGGTTGGGATTGAGGGAGACGGGGAGAATGTCCGTGGGTGGGGATTGAGGGAGACGGGGATCAAGTGGGTATGTGGGGATTGAGGGAGACGGTGTGAAGGTGGGTAGGTGGGGATTGAGGGATACGGGGAGAAGGTGGGTATGTGCGGATTGAGGGAGATGGGGATAGGGTGGGTAGGTGGGGATTGAGGGAGACGGTGTGAAGGTGGGTAGGTGGGGATTGAGGGATACGGGGAGAAGGTGGGTTGGTATGGATTGAGAGAGACGGTGAGAAGCTTGGTTTTTGGGGATCGAGAGAGACATGGAGAAGGTGGGTAGGTGGGGATCGAGGGAGACGGGGAGAAGGTGGGTAGTTGGGGATTGACCGACACGGGGAGAAGGTGGGTAGGTGGGGATTGAGGGAGACGGGGACAAGGTGGGTAGGTGGGGATTGAGGGAGACGGGGAGAAGGTGTGTAGGTGGGGATTGAGGGAGACGGTGTGAAGTTGGGTAGGTGGGGATTCAGGGAGACGGTGTGAAGGTGGGTAGGTGGGGATTGAGTTTGACGGGGTGAAGGTGGGTAGCTGGGGATTGAGGGATACGGGGAGAAGGTGTATAGGGGGGATTGAGGGAGACGGGGAGAAGGTGTATAGGGGGGATTGAGGGAGCCGGCGAGTAGGTTTGTAGGTGTGGATTGAGGGAGACAGTGAGACAGTGGGAAGGTGGGGATTGAGGGAGCCCGGGAGAAGGTGGGTAGGAGGGGATTGATGGAGTCGTGGAGAAATTCCGTAGGTGGGGATTTAGGGAGATGGGGAGAAAGGGGGTAGGTGGGGATTGAGGGTGACGGGGAGAAAGTGGGTAGGTGAATATTGAGGGAGACTGGGAGAAGGTGGGCAGGTGGGGATTGAGGGAGACCGGTAGAAGGTGTGTAGGTGGGGATTGAGGGAGACGGGGAGAAGGTGGGTAGTTGGGGATTGAGGGATACGGGGAAAAGGTGGTTTGGCATGGATTGAGGGAGACGGGGAGAAGCTTGGTTTTTGCGGATCGAGGGAGACATGGAGACGGTGGGTAGGTGGGGATCGAGGGAGACGGGGAGAAGGTAGGTAGGTGGGGATTCAGGGAGACGGGGTGAAGGTGGGTAGGTGGGGATTGAGGGAGACGGGGAGAAGGTGTGAAGGTGGGGATTGAGGGTGCTGAGTAGATGGTGTGTAGGTGGGGATTGATGAAGACGGGGAGAAGGTCCGTTGTTGGGGATTGAGGGAGACAGGGAGAAGGTGGGGAGCTGGGAATTGAGGGAGACGGTGTGAAGGTGGGTAGGTGGGGATTGAGTGAGACGGGGATCAGGTGTGTAGGTTGGGATTGAGGGAGACGGGGAGAAGTTGTGTAGGTGGGGATTGAGGGAGACGGGGAGAAGATGTGTAGGTGGGGATTGAGGGAGCCGGGGAGAAGGTGTGTAGGTGGGGATTGAGGGATCCGTGGAGTAGCTTTGTAGGTGGGGATTGAGGGAGACAGGGAGATGGTGGGTAGGTGGGGATTGAGGTATATGGCGAGAAGGTGTGTAGGTGGGGATTGAGGGAGCCGGGGAGTAGGTTTGTAGGTGGGGATTGAGGGAGATGGGGAGAAGTGGATAGGTGGGAATTGAGGAGGATGGGGAGAAGGTGGGTAGGTGTGGATTGTGGGAGACAGGGAGAAGGTGGGTAGGTGGGGATTGAGGGATCCGGGGAGAAGGTGGGGAGGTGGGGAAGAATGGAGACGTGGAGAAGTTCCGAGGGAGGGGATTGAGGGAGACGGGGAGAAAGGGGGTAGGTGGGGATTGAGTGAGAAGGTGTGAAGGTGTGTAGGTGGGGATTCACTGAGACGGGGAGGAGGTGTGTAGTTGGGAATTTTGGGAGACGGTGTGAAGGTGGGTAGGTGGGGATTGAGGGAGACGGTGTGAAGGAGGCCAGGTTGGGATTGAGGTTGACTAGGTCAAGGTGGGTAGGTGGGTATTGAGGGACATGGGGAAAAGGTGGGTAGTTTGGGATTGAGGGAGATGGAGAGAAGGTTGGTAGGTGGGGATTGTGGGAGACAGGGAGAAGGTTGGTAGGTGGGGATCGAGGGAGACGGGGAGAATGTTGGTAGGTGGGGATTGAGGGACATGGGGAAAAGGTGGGTAGGTTGGGATTGAGGGAGATGGAGAGAAGGTTGGTAGGTGGGGATTGTGGGAGACGGGGAGAAGGTGGGTACGTGGGGACTCAGGGAGATGGGGTGAAGGTGGGGAGGTGGGGATTGAGGGAGACAGTGTGAAAGTGGGTAGTTGGGGATTGGGGGAGACGGGGAGAAGGTGGGTAGCTGAATATTGAGGGAGACATGGAGAGGATGGGTAGGTGGGGATTGCGGGAGACGGGGATAAGCTGGGTAGTTGGTGATTGAGGGAGACGGGAAAAGGTGGGTAGGTGGGGATTGATGGATCCGGGGTGCAGGTGGGTAGGTTGGGATTGAGGGAGACGGGGAGAATGTCCGTGGGTGGGGATTGAGGGAAACGGGGATCACGTGGGTAGGTGGGGATTTAGGGAGACGGTGTGAAGGTGGGTAGGTGGGGATTGAGGGATACGGGGAGAAGGTGGGTAGGTGCGGATTGAGGGAGATGGGGATAGGGTGGGTAGGTGGGGATTGAGGGAGACGGTGTGAAGGTTTGTAGGTGGGGATTGAGGGATACGGGGAGAAGGTGGGTTGGTATGGATTGAGGGAGACGGTGAGAGCTTGGTTTTTGGGGATCAAGGGAGAAATGGAGAAGGTGGGTAGGTGGGGATCGAGGGAGACGGGGAGAAGGTGGGTAGGTGGGGCTTGAGGGCGATGGGGAGAAGGTGTGTCGGTGGGGATTGAGGGAGACGGTGTGAAGGTGGGTAGGTGGGGATTGAGGAAGACGGGGAGAAGGTGGGTAGGTGGGGATTGAGGGAGACGGGGAGAAGGTGTGTAGGTGGGGATTGAGGGAGACGGGGTGAAGGTGGGTAGGTGGGGATTCAGGGAGACGGGGAGAAGGTGGGTAGGTGGGGATTGAGTTTGACGGTGTGAAGGTGGGTAGGTGGAGATTGAGGGATACGGGGAGAAGGTGTATAGGGGGGATTGAGGGAGACGGGGAGAAGGTGTATAGGGGGGATTGAGGGAGCCGGGGAGTAGGTTTGTAGGTGTGGATTGAGGGAGACAGTGAGAAGGTGGGTAGTTGGAGATTGAGGGAGCCGGGGAGAAGGTGGGCAGGAGGGGATTGATGGAGTCGTGGAGAACTACCGTAGGTGGGGATTTAGGGAGACGGGGAGAAAGGGGGTAGGTGGGGATTGAGGGAGACTGGGAGAAAGTGGGAAGGTGAATATTGAGGGAGACTGGGAGAAGGTGGGTAGGTGGGGTTTGAGGGAGAGGGGGAGAAGTTGGGTAGGTGGGGATTGAGGGTGCTGGGGAGAAGTTGTGTAGGTGGGGATTGAGGGAGACGGGGAGAAGGTGTGTAGGTGGGGATTGAGGGAGACGGGGAAAAGGTGTGTAGTTGGGGATTGAGGGAGATGGGGTGAAGGTGGGTAGGTGGGGATTGAGGGATACGGGGAGAAGGTGGTAGTTGGGGATTGAGGGAGCCGGGGAGTAGGTTTGTAGGTGGGGATTGAGGGAGATGGGGAGAAGGTGGATAGGTGGGGATTGTGGGTGAAAGGGAGAAGGTGGGTAGGTGGGGATTGAGGGATCCGGGGTGAAGGTGGGGAGGTGGGGATTGATGGAGATGGGGAGAAGTTCCGAGGGAGGAAATTGAGGGAGACGGGGAGAAAGGGGGTAGGTGGGGATTGAGTGAGAAGTTGTGAAGGTGGGTAGGTGGGGATTGACTGAGACGGGGAGGAGGTGTGTAGGTGGGAATTGAGGGAGACGGTGTGAAGGTGGGTAGGTGGGGATTGAGGGAGACGGTGTGAAGGAGGCTAGGTTGGGATTGAGGTTGACGGGGTGAAGGTGGGTAGGTGGGTATTGAGGGACATGGGGAAAAGGTGGGTAGGTTGGGATTGAGGGAGATGGAGAGAAGGTTGGTAGGTGGGGATTGTGGGAGACGGGGAGAAGGTGGGTACGTGGGGACTCAGGGAGAGGGGGTGAAGGTGGGTAGGTGGGGATTGAGGGAGACAGTGTGAAAGTGGGTAGTTGGGGATTGGGGGAGACGGGGAGAAGGCGGGTAGCTGAATATTGAGGGAGACATGGAGAAGATGGGTAGCTGGGGATTGCGGGAGACGGGGACAAGGTGGGTAGGTGGGGATTGATGGATCCGGGGTGCAGGTGGGTAGGTTGGGATTGAGGGAGACGGGGAGAATGTCCGTGGGTGGGGATTGAGGGAGACGGGGATCAGGTGGGTATGTGGGGATTGAGGGAGACGGTGTGAAGGTGGGTACGTGGGGATTGAGGGATACGGGGAGAAGGTGGGTATGTGCGGATTGAGGGAGATGGGGATAGGCTGGGTAGGTGGGGATTGAGGGAGAAGGTGTGAAGGTGGGTAGGTGGGGATTGAGGGATACGCGGAGAAGGTGGGTTGGTATGGATTGAGAGAGACGGTGAGAAGCTTGGTTTTTGGGGATCGAGGGAGACATGGAGAAGGTGGGTAGGTGGGGATCGAGGGAGACGGGGAGAAGGTGGGTAGTTGGGGATTGACCGACACGGGGAGAAGGTGGGTAGGTGGGGATTGAGGGAGACGGGGACAAGGTGGGTAGGTGGGGATTGAGGGAGACGGGGAGAAGGTGTGTAGGTGGGGATTGAGGGAGACGGTGTAAAGTTGGGTAGGTGGGGAATCAGGGAGACGGTGTGAAGGTGGGTAGGTGGGGAATGAGTTTAACGGGGTGAAGGTGGGTTGGTGGGGATTGAGGGATACGGGGAGAAGGTGTATAGCGGGGATTGAGGGAGACGGGGAGAAGGTGTATAGGGGGGATTGAGGGAGCCGGGGAGAAGGTGGGTAGGAGGGGATTGATGGAGTCATGGAGAACTTCCGTAGGTGGGGATTAAGGAAGACGGGGAGAAAGGGGGTAGGTGGGGATTGAGGGAGACGGGGAGAAAGTTTGTAGGTGAATATTGAGGGAGACTGGGAGAAGGTGTTTAGGTGGGGTTTGAGGGAGACGGGGAGAAGTTGGGTAGGTGGGGATTGAGGGAGACGGGGAGAAGGTGTGTAGGTGGGGATTGAGGGAGACGGTGTGAAGTTGGGTAGGTGGGGATTCAGGGAGACGGTGTGAAGGTGGGTAGGTGGGGATTGAGTTTGACGGGGTGAAGGTGGGTAGGTGGGGATTGAGGGATACGGGTAGAAGGTGTATAGGGGGGATTGAGGGAGACGGGGAGAAGGTGTATAGGGGGGATTGAGGGAGCCGGCGAGTAGGTTTGTAGGTGTGGATTGAGGGAGACAGTGAGAAGGTGGGAAGGTGGGGATTGAGGGAGCCCGGGAGAAGGTGGGTAGGAGGGGATTGATGGAGTCGTGGAGAAATTCCGTAGGTGGGGATTTAGGGAGACGGGGAGAAAGGGGGTAGGTGGGGATTGAGGGTGACGGGGAGAAAGTGGGTAGGTGAATATTGAGGGAGACTGGGAGAAGGTGGGCAGGTGGGGATTGACGGAGACCGGTAGAAGGTGTGTAGGTGGGGATTGAGGGAGACGGGGAGAAGGTGGGTAGGTGGGGATTGAGGGATACGGGGAAAAGGTGGTTTGGCATGGATTGAGGGAGACGGGGAGAAGCTTGGTTTTTGCGGATCGAGGGAGACATGGAGACGGTGGGTAGGTGGGGATCGAGGGAGACGGTTAGAAGGTAGGTAGGTGGGGATTCAGGGAGACGGGGTGAAGGTGGGTAGGTGGGGATTGAGGGAGACGGGGAGAAGGTGTGAAGGTGGGGATTGAGGGTGCTGAGTAGATGGTGTGTAGGTGGGGATTGATTAAGACGGGGAGAAGGTCCGTTGTTGGGGATTGAGGGAGACAGGGAGAAGGTGGGTAGCTGGGGATTGAGGGAGACGGTGTGAAGGTGGGTAGGTGGGGATTGAGGGATACGGGGAGAAGGTGGGTTGGTATGGATTGAGGGAGACGGTGAGAAGCTTGGTTTTTGGGGATCGAGGGAGACATGGAGAAGGTGGGTAGGTGGGGATCGAGGGAAACGGGGAGAAGGTGGGTAGTTGGGGATTGACCGACACGGGGAGAAGGTGGGTAGGTGGGGATTGAGGGAGACGGGGACAAGGTGGGTAGGTGGGGATTGAGGGAGACGGGGAGAAGGTGTGTAGGTGGGGATTGAGGGAGACGGTGTAAAGTTGGGTAGGTGGGGAATCAGGGAGACGGTGTGAAGGTGGGTAGGTGGGGATTGAGTTTAACGGAGTGAAGGTGGGTTGGTGGGGATTGAGGGATACGGGGAGAAGGTGTATAGCGGGGATTGAGGGAGACGGGGAGAAGGTGTATAGGGGGGATTGAGGGAGCCGGGGAGAAGGTGGGTAGGAGGGGATTGATGGAGTCGTGGAGAACTTCCGTAGGTGGGGATTAATGGAGACGGGGAGAAAGGGGGTAGGTGGGGATTGAGGGAGACGGGGACAAAGTTTGTAGGTGAATATTGAGGGAGACTGGGAGAAGGTGTTTAGGTGGGGTTTGAGGGAGACGGGGAGAAGTTGGGTAGGTGGGGATTGAGGGAGACGGGGAGAAGGTGTGTAGGTGGGGATTGAGGGAGACGGTGTGAAGTTGGGTAGGTGGGGATTCAGGGAGACGGTGTGAAGGTGGGTAGGTGGGGATTGAGGGATACGGGGAGAAGGTGTATAGGGGGGATTGAGGGAGACGGGGAGAAGGTGGATAGGGGGGATTGAGGGAGCCGGCGAGTAGGTTTGTAGGTGTGGATTGAGGGAGACAGTGAGAAAGTGGGAAGGTGGGGATTGAGGGAGCCCGGGAGAAGGTGGGTAGGAGGGGATTGATGGAGTCGTGGAGAAATTCCGTAGGTGGGGATTTAGGGAGACGGGGAGAAAGGGGGTATGTGGGGATTGAGGGTGACGGGGAGAAAGTGGGTAGGTGAATATTGAGGGAGACTGGGAGAAGGTGGGCAGGTGGGGATTGACGGAGCCCGGTAGAAGGTGTGTAGGTGGGGATTGAGGGAGACGGGGAGAAGGTGGGTAGGTGGGGATTGAGGGATACGGGGAAAAGGTGGTTTGGCATGGATTGAGGGAGACGGGGAGAAGCTTGGTTTTTGCGGATCGAGGGAGACATGGAGACGGTGGGTAGGTGGGGATCGAGGGAGACGGGGAGAAGGTAGGTAGGTGGGGATTCAGGGAGACGGGGTGAAGGTGGGTAGGTGGGGATTGAGGGAGACGGGGAGAAGGTGTGAAGGTGGGGATTGAGGGTGCTGAGTAGATGGTGTGTAGGTGGGGATTGATGAAGACGGGGAGAAGGTCCGTTGTTGGGGATTGAGGGAGACAGGGAGAAGGTGGGTAGCTGGGGATTGAGGGAGACGGTGTGAAGGTGGGTAGGTGGGGATTGAGTGAGACGGGGATAAGGTGTGTAGGTTGGGATTGAGGGAGACGGGGAGATGGTGTGTAGGTGGGGATTGAGGGAGACGGGGAGAAGGTGTGTAGGTGGGGATTGAGGGAGCCGGGGAGAAGGTGTGTAGGTGGGGATTGAGGGATCCGGGGAGTAGCTTTGTAGGTGGGGATTGAGGGAGACAGGGAGATGGTGGGTAGGTGGGGATTGAGGTATATGGCGAGAAGGTGTGTAGGTGGGGATTGAGGGAGCCGGGGAGTACGTTTGTAGGTGGGGATTGAGGGAGATGGGGAGAAGTGGATAGTTGGGAATTGAGGAGGATGGGGAGAAGGTGGGTAGGTGTGGATTGTGGGAGACAGGGAGAAGGTGGGTAGGTGGGGATTGAGGGATCCGGGGAGAAGGTGGGGAGGTGGGGAAGAATGGAGACGTGGAGAAGTTCCGAGGGAGGGGATTGAGGGAGACGGGGAGAAAGGGGGTAGGTGGGGATTGAGTGAGAAGGTGTGAAGGTGTGTAGGTGGGGATTCACTGAGACGGGGAGGAGGTGTGTAGTTGGGAATTTTGGGAGACGGTGTGAAGGTGGGTAGGTGGGGATTGAGGGAGACGGTGTGAAGGAGGCCAGGTTGGGATTGAGGTTGACTAGGTCAAGGTGGGTAGGTGGGTATTGAGGGACATGGGGAAAAGGTGGGTAGGTTGGGATTGAGGGAGATGGAGAGAAGGTTGGTAGGTGGGGATTGTGGGAGACGGGGAGAAGGTGGGTACGTGGGGACTCAGGGAGATGGGGTGAAGGTGGGGAGGTGGGGATTGAGGGAGACAGTGTGAAAGTGGGTAGTTGGGGATTGGGGGAGACGGGGAGAAGGTGGGTAGCTGAATATTGAGGGAGACATGGAGAGGATGGGTAGGTGGGGATTGCGGGAGACGGGGATAAGCTGGGTAGTTGGTGATTGAGGGAGACGGGGAAAAGGTGGGTAGGTGGGGATTGATGGATCCGGGGTGCAGGTGGGTAGGTTGGGATTGAGGGAGACGGGGAGAATGTCCGTGGGTGGGGATTGAGGGAAACGGGGATCACGTGGGTAGGTGGGGATTTAGGGAGACGGTGTGAAGTTGGGTAGGTGGGGATTGAGGGATACGGGGAGAAGGTGGGTAGGTGCGGATTGAGGGAGATGGGGATAGGGTGGGTAGGTGGGGATTGAGGGAGACGGTGTGAAGGTTTGTAGGTGGGGATTGAGGGATACGGGGAGAAGGTGGGTTGGTATGGATTGAGGGAGACGGTGAGAGCTTGGTTTTTGGGGATCAAGGGAGAAATGGAGAAGGTGGGTAGGTGGGGATCGAGGGAGACGGGGAGAAGGTGGGTAGTTGGGGATTGAGGGACACGGGGAGAAGGTGGGTAGGTGGGGATTGAGGGAGACGGGGAGAAGGTGGGTAGGTGGGGCTTGAGGGCGATGGGGAGAAGGTGTGTCGGTGGGGATTGAGGGAGACGGTGTGAAGGTGGGTAGGTGGGGATTGAGGGAGACGGGGAGAAGGTGGGTAGGTGGGGATTGAGGGAGACGGGAAAAGGTGTGTAGGTGGGGATTGAGGGAGACGGGGTGAAGGTGGGTAGGTGGGAATTCAGGGAGACGGGGAGAAGGTGGGTAGGTGGGGATTGAGTTTGACGGTGTGAAGGTGGGTAGGTGGAGATTGAGGGATACGGGGAGAAGGTGTATAGGGGGAATTGAGGGAGACGGGGAGAAGGTGTATAGGGGGGATTGAGGGAGCCGGGGAGTAGGTTTGTAGGTGTGGATTGAGGGAGACAGTGAGAAGGTGGGTAGTTGGAGATTGAGGGAGCCGGGGAGAAGGTGGGCAGGAGGGGATTGATGGAGTCGTGGAGAACTACCGCAGGTGGGGATTTAGGGAGACGGGGAGAAAGGGGGTAGGTGGGGATTGAGGGAGACTGGGAGAAAGTGGGAAGGTGAATATTGAGGGAGACTGGGAGAAGGTGGGTAGGTGGGGTTTGAGGGAGAGGGGGAGAAGTTGGGTAGGTGGGGATTGAGGGAGACCGGTAGAAGGTGTGTAGGTGGTGAATGAGGGAGATGGGGAGAAGTTGGGTAGGTGGGGATTGAAGGATACGGGGAGAAGGTGTGTTGTATGGATTGAGGGAGACGGGGAGAAGCTTGGTTTTTGGGGATCGAGGGAGACATTGAGAAGGTGGGTAGTTGGGGATCGAGGGAGACGGGGAGAAGGTAGGTAGGTGGGGAATCAGGGAGACGGGGTGAAGGTGGGTAGGTGGGGTTTGAGGGGGACGGTGTGAAGGTGGGTAGGTGGGGATTGAGGGAGACGGGGATAAGGTGTGAAGGTGGGGATTGAGGGTGCTGGGGAGAAGTTGTGTAGGTGGGATTGAGGGAGACGGGGAGAAGGTGTGTAGGTGGGGATTGAGGGAGACGGGGAGATGGTGTGTAGGTGGGGAAAGAGGGAGACGGGGAAAAGGTGTGTAGGTGTGGATTGAGGGAGATGGCGTGAAGGTGGGTAGGTGGGTATTCAGGGATACGGGGAGAAGGTGGTAGTTGGGGATTGAGGGAGCCGGGGAGTAGGTTTGTAGGTGGGGATTGAGGGAGATGGGGAGAAGGTGGATAGGTGGGGATTGTGGGTGAAAGGGAGAAGGTGGGTAGGTGGGGATTGAGGGATCCGGGGTGAAGGTGGGGAGGTGGGGATTGATGGAGATGGGGAGAAGTTCCGAGGGAGGAAATTGAGGGAGACGGGGAGAAAGGGGGTAGGTGGGGATAGAGTGAGAAGGTGTGAAGTTGGGTAGGTTGGGATTGACTGAGACGGGGAGGAGGTGTGTAGGTGGGAATTGAGGGAGACGGTGTGAAGGTGGGTAGGTGGGGATTGAGGGAGACGGTGTGAAGGAGGCTAGGTTGGGATTGAGGTTGACGGGGTGAAGGTGGGTAGGTGGGTATTGAGGGACATGGGGAAAAGGTGGGTAGGTTGGGATTGAGGGAGATGGAGAGAAGGTTGGTAGGTGGGGATTGTGGGAGACGGGGAGAAGGTGGGTACGTGGGGACTCAGGGAGAGGGGGTGAAGGTGGGTAGGTGGGGATTGAGGGAGACAGTGTGAAAGTGTGTAGTTGGGGATGGGGGAGACGGGGAGAAGGCGGGTAGCTGAATATTGAGGGAGACATGGAGAAGATGGGTAGCTGGGGATTGCGGGAGAGGGGGATAAGCTGGGTAGTTGGTGATTGAGGGAGACGGGGAAAAGGTGGGTAGGTGGGGATTGATGGATCCGGGGTGCAGGTGGGTAGGTTGGGATTGAGGGAGACGGGGAGAATGTCCGTGGGTGGGGATTGAGGGAGACGGGGATCAGGTGGTTATGTGGGGATTGAGGGAGACGGTGTGAAGGTGGGTAGGTGGGGATTGAGGGATACGGGGAGAAGGTGGGTATGTGCGGATTGAGGGAGATGGGGATAGGGTGGGTAGGTGGGGATTGAGGGAGACGGTGTGAAGGTGGGTAGGTGGGGATTGAGGGATACGGGGAGAAGGTGGGTTGGTATGGATTGAGGGAGACGGTGAGAAGCTTGGTTTTTGGGGATCGAGGGAGACATGGAGAAGTTGGGTAGGTGGGGATCGAGGGAGACGGGGAGAAGGTGGGTAGTTGGGGATTGACCGACACGGGGAGAAGGTGGGTAGGTGGGGATTGAGGGAGACGGGGACAAGGTGGGTAGGTGGGGATTGAGGGAGACGGGGAGAAGGTGTGTAGGTGGGGATTGAGGGAGACGGTGTAAAGTTGGGTAGGTGGGGAATCAGGGAGACGGTGTGAAGGTGGGTAGGTGGGGATTGAGTTTAACGGGGTGAAGGTGGGTTGGTGGGGATTGAGGGATACGGGGAGAAGGTGTATAGCGGGGATTGAGGGAGACGGGGAGAAGGTGTATAGGGGGGATTGAGGGAGCCGGGGAGAAGTTGTGTAGGAGGGGATTGATGGAGTCGTGGAGAACTTCCGTAGGTGGGGATTAAGGGAGACGGGGAGAAAGGGGGTAGGTGGGGATTGAGGGAGTCGGGGAGAAAGTTTGTAGGTGAATATTGAGGGAGACTGGGAGAAGGTGTTTAGGTGGGGTTTGAGGGAGACGGGGAGAAGTTGGGTAGGTGGGGATTGAGGGAGACCGGTAGAAGGTGTGTAGGTGAGGATTGAGGGAGACGGGGAGAAGGTGGGTAGGTGGGGACTGAGGGATACGGGGAGAAGGTGGGTTGGTATGGATTGAGGGAGACGGGGAGAATCTTGTTTTTGGGGATCGAGGGAGACATGGAGAAGGTGGGTAGGTGGGGATCGAGGGAGACGGGGAGAAGGTAGGTAGGTGGGGATTCAGGGAGACGGTGTGAAGGTGGGTAGGTGGGGATTGAGTTTGACGGGGTGAAGGTGGGTAGGTGGGGATTGAGGGATACGTGGAGAAGGTGTATAGGGGGGATTGAGGGAGACGGGGAGAAGGTGTATAGGGGGGATTGAGGGAGCCGGCGAGTAGGTTTGTAGGTGTGGATTGAGGGAGACAGTGAGAAGGTGGGAAGGTGGGGATTGAGGGAGCCCGGGAGAAGGTGGGTAGGAGGGGATTGATGGAGTCGTGGAGAAATTCCGTAGATGGGGATTTAGGGAGACGGGGAGAAAGGGGGTAGGTGGGGATTGAGGGTGACGGGGAGAAAGTGGGTAGGTGAATATTGAGGGAGACTGGGAGAAGTTGAGCAGGTGGGGATTGAGGGAGACCGGTAGAAGGTGTGTAGGTGGGGATTGAGGGAGACGGGGAGAAGGTGGGTAGGTGGGGATTGAGGGATACGGGGAAAAGGTGGTTTGGCATGGATTGAGGGAGACGGGGAGAAGCTTGGTTTTTGCGGATCGAGGGAGACATGGAGACGGTGGGTAGGTGGGGATCGAGGGAGACGGGGAGAAGGTAGGTAGTTGGGGATTCAGGGAGACGGGGTGAAGGTGGGTAGGTGGGGATTGAGGGAGACGGGGAGAAGGTGTGAAGGTGGGGATTGAGGGTGCTGAGTAGATGGTGTGTAGGTGGGGAAAGATGAAGACGGGGAGAAGGTCCGTTGTTGGGGATTGAGGGAGACAGGGAGAAGGTGGGTAGCTGGGGATTGAGGGAGTCGGTGTGAAGGTGGGTAGGTGGGGATTGAGTGAGACGGGGATCGGGTGTGTAGGTTGGGATTGAGGGAGACGGGGAGAAGTTGTGTAGGTGGGGATAGAGGGAGACGGGGAGAAGGTGTGTAGGTGGGGATTGAGGGAGCCGGGGAGAAGGTGTGTAGGTGGGGATTGAGGGATCCGGGGAGTAGCTTTGTAGGTGGGGATTGAGGGAGACAGGGAGATGGTGGGTAGGTGGGGATTGAGGTATATGGCGAGAAGGTGTGTAGGTGGGGATTGAGGGAGCCGGGGAGTAGGTTTGTAGGTGGGGATTGAGGGAGATGGGGAGAAGTGGATAGGTGGGAATTGAGGAGGATGGGGAGAAGGTGGGTAGGTGTGGATTGTGGGAGACAGGGAGAAGGTGGGTAGGTGGGGATTGAGGGATCCGGGGAGAAGGTGGGGAGGTGGGGAAGAATGGAGACGGGGAGAAGTTCCGAGGGAGGGGATTGAGGGAGACGGGGAGAAAGGGGGTAGGTGGGGATTGAGTGAGAAGGTGTGAAGGAGGCCAGGTTGGGATTGAGGTTGACTAGGTCAAGGTGGGTAGGTGGGTATTGAGGGACATGGGGAAAAGATGGGTAGGTTGGGATTGAGGGAGATGGAGAGAAGGTTGGTAGGTGGGGATTGTGGGAGACGGGGAGAAGGTGGGTATGTGGGGACTCAGGGAGATGGGGTGAAGGTGGGGAGGTGGGGATTGAGGGAGACAGTGTGAAAGTGGGTAGTTGGGGATTGGGGGAGACGGGGAGAAGGTGGGTAGCTGAATATTGAGGGAGACATGGAGAGGATGGGTAGGTGGGGATTGCGGGAGACGGGGATAAACTGGGTAGTTGGTGATTGAGGGAGACGTGGAAAAGGTGGGTAGGTGGGGATTGATGGATCCGGGGTGCAGGTGGGTAGGTTGGGATTGAGGGAGACGGGGAGAATGTCCGTGGGTGGGAATTGAGGGTAACGGGGATCACGTGGGTAGGTGGGGATTTAGGGAGACGGTGTGAAGGTGGGTAGGTGGGGATTTAGGGAGACGGTGTGAAGGTGGATAGGTGGGGATTGAGGGATACGGGGAGAAGGTGGGTAGGTGCGGATTGAGGGAGATGGGGATAGGGTGGGTAGGTGGGGATTGAGGGAGACGGTGTGAAGGTTTGTAGGTATGGATTGAGGGAGACGGTGAGAAGCTTGGTTTTTGGGGATCAAGGGAGAAATGGAGAAGGTGGGTAGGTGGGGAACGAGGGAGACGGGGAGAAGGTGGGTAGTTGGGGATTGAGGGACACGGGGAGAAGGTGGGTAGGTGGGGCTTGAGGGCGATGGGGAGAAGGTGTGTAGGTGGGGATTGAGGGAGACGGTGTGAAGGTGGGTAGGTGGGGATTGAGGGAGACGGGGAGAAGGTGGGTAGGTGGGGATTGAGGGAGACGGGGAGAAGGTGTGTAGGTGGGGATTGAGGGAGACGGGGTGAAGGTGGGTAGGTGGGGATTCAGGGAGACGGGGAGAAGGTGGGTAGGTGGGGATTGAGTTTGAAGGTGTGAAGGTGTGTAGGTGGGGATTGAGGGATACGGGGAGAAGCTGTATAGGGGAGATTGAGGGAGACGGGGTGAAGGTGTATAGGGGGGATTAAGGGAGCCGGGGAGTAGGTTTGTAGGTGTGGATTGAGGGAGACAGTGAGAAGGTGGGTAGTTGGAGATTGAGGGAGCAGGGGAGAAGGTGGGTAGGAGGGGAATGATGGAGACGTGGAGAACTACCGTAGGTGGGGATTTAGGGAGACGGGGAGAAAGGGGGTAGGTGGGGATTGAGGGAGACTGGGAGAAAGTGGGAAGGTGAATATTGAGGGAGACTGGGAGAAGGTGGGTAGGTGGGGTTTGAGGGAGAGGGGGAGAAGTTGGGTAGGTGGGGATTGAGGGGGACCGGTAGAAGGTGTGTAGGTGGTGATTGAGGGAGACGGGGAGAAGTTGGGTAGGTGGGGATTGAAGGATACGGGGAGAAGGTGTGTTGGTATGGATTGAGGGAGACGGGGAGAAGCTTGGTTTTTGGGGATCGAGGGAGACATTGAGAAGGTGGGTAGTTGGGGATCGAGGGAGACGGGGAGAAGGTAGGTAGGTGGGGATTCAGGGAGACGGGGTGAAGGTGGGTAGGTGGGGTTTGAGGGGGACGGTGTGAAGGTGGGTAGGTGGGGATTGAGGGAGACGGGGATAAGGTGTGAAGGTGGGGATTGAGGGTGCTGGGGAGAAGTTGTGTAGGTGGGGATTGAGGGAGACGGGGAGAAGGTGTGTAGGTGGGGATTGAGGGAGACGGGGAGAAGGTGTGTAGGTGGGGATTGAGGGAGACGGGGAAAAGGTGTGTAGTTGGGGATTGAGGGAGATGGGGTGAAGGTGGGAAGGTGGGGATTGAGGGATACGGGGAGAAGGTGGTAGGTGGGGATTGAGGGAGCCGGGGAGTAGGTTTGTAGGTGGGGATTGAGGGAGATGGGGAGAAGGTGGATAGGTGGGGATTGTGGGTGAAAGGGAGAAGGTGGGTAGGTGGGGATTGAGGGATCCGGGGTGAAGGTGGGGAGGTGGGGATTGATGGAGATGGGGAGAAGTTCCGAGGGAGGAAATTGAGGGAGATGGGGAGAAAGGGGGTAGGTGGGGATTGAGTGAGAAGGTGTGAAGGTGGGTAGGTGGGGATTGACTGAGACGGGGAGGTGGTGTGTAGGTGGGAATTGAGGGAGACGGTGTGAAGGTGGGTAGGTGGGGATTGAGGGAGACGGTGTGAAGGAGGCTAGGTTGGGATTGAGGTTGACGGGGTGAAGGTGGGTAGGTGGGTATTGAGGGACATGGGGAAAAGGTGGGTAGGTTGGGATTGAGGGAGATGGAGAGAAGGTTGGTAGGTGGGGATTGTGGGAGACGGGGAGAAGGTGGGTACGTGGGGACTCAGGGAGAGGGGGTGAAGGTGGGTAGGTGGGGATTGAGGTAGACAGTGTGAAAGTGGGTAGTTGGGGATTGGGGGGGACGGGGAGAAGGCGGGTAGCTGAATATTGAGGGAGACATGGAGAAGATGGGTAGCTGGGGATTGCGGGAGACGGGGATAAGCTGGGTAGTTGGTGATTGAGGGAGACGGGGAAAAGGTGGGTAGGTGGGGATTGATGGATCCGGGGTGCAGGTGGGTAGGTTGGGATTGAGGGAGACGGGGAGAATGTCCGTGGGTGGGGATTGAGGGAGACGGGGATCAGGTGGGTATGTGGGGATTGAGGGAGACGGTGTGAAGGTGGGTAGGTGGGGATTGAGGGATACGGGGAGAAGGTGGGTATGTGCGGATTGAGGGAGATGGGGATAGGGTGGGTAGGTGGGGATTGAGGGAGACGGTGTGAAGGTGGGTAGGTGGGGATTGAGGGATACGGGGAGAAGGTGGGTTGGTATGGATTGAGGGAGACGGTGAGAAGCTTGGTTTTTGCGGATCGAGGGAAACATGGAGACGGTGGGTAGGTGGGGATCGAGGGAGACGGGGAGAAGGTAGGTAGGTTTGGATTCAGGGAGACGGGGTGAAGGTGGGTAGGTGGGGATTGAGGGAGACGGGGAGAAGGTGTGAAGGTGGGGATTGAGGGTGCTGAGTAGATGGTGTGTAGGTGGGGATTGATGAAGACGGGGAGAAGGTCCGTTGTTGGGGATTGAGGGAGACAGGGAGAAGGTGGGTAGCTGGGGATTGAGGGAGACGGTGTGAAGGTGGGTAGGTGGGGATTGAGTGTGACGGGGATCAGGTGTGTAGGTTGGGATTGAGGGAGACGGGGAGAAGTTGTGTAGGTGGGGATAGAGGGAGACGGGGAGAAGGTGTGTAGGTGGGGATTGAGGGACCCGGGGAGAAGGTGTGTAGGTGGGGATTGAGGGATCCGGGGAGTAGCTCTGTAGGTGGGGATTGAGGGAGACAGGGAGATGGTGGGTAGGTGGGGATTGAGGTATATGGCGAGAAGGTGTGTAGGTGGGGATTGAGGGAGCCGGGGAGTAGGTTTGTAGGTGGGGATTGAGGGAGATGGGGAGAAGTGGATAGGTGGGAATTGAGGAGGATGGGGAGAAGGTGCGTAGGTGTGGATTGTGGGAGACAGGGAGAAGGTGGGTAGGTGGGGATTGAGGGATCCGGGGAGAAGGTGGGGAGGTGGGGAAGAATGGAGACGGGGAGAAGTTCCGAGGGAGGGGATTGAGGGAGACGGGGAGAAAGGGGGTAGGTGGGGAGTGAGTGAGAAGGTGTGAAGGTGTGTAGGTGGGGATTCACTGAGACGGGGAGGAGGTGTGTAGTTGGTAATTTTGGGAGACGGTGTGAAGGTGGGTAGGTGGGGATTGAGGGAGACGGTGTGAAGGAGGCCAGGTTGGGATTGAGGTTGACTAGGTCAAGGTGGGTAGGTGGGTATTGAGGGACATGGGGAAAAGGTGGGTAGGTTGGGATTGAGGGAGATGGAGAGAAGGTTGGTAGGTGGGGATTGTGGGAGACGGGGAGAAGGTGGGTACGTGGGGACTCAGGGAGATGGGGTGAAGGTGGGGAGGTGGGGATTGAGGGAGACAGTGTGAAAGTGGGTAGTTGGGGATTGGGGGAGACGGGGAGAAGGTGGGTAGCTGAATATTGAGGGAGACATGGAGAGGATGGGTAGGTGGGGATTGCGGGAGACGGGTATAAGCTGGGTAGTTGGTGATTGAGGGAGACGGGGAAAAGGTGGGTAGGTGGGGATTGATGGATCCGGGGTGCAGGTGGGTAGGTTGGGATTGAGGGAGACGGGGAGAATGTCCGTGGGTGGGAATTGAGGGAAACGGGGATCACGTGGGTAGGTGGGGATTTAGGGAGACGGTGTGAAGGTGGGTAGGTGGGGATTGAGGGATACGGGGAGAAGGTGGGTAGGTGCGGATTGAGGGAGATGGGGATAGGGTGGGTAGGTGGGGATTGAGGGAGACGGTGTGAAGGTTTGTAGGTGGGGATTGAGGGATACGGGGAGAAGGTGGGTTGGTATGGATTGAGGGAGACGGTGAGAAGCTTGGTTTTTGGGGATCAAGGGAGAAATGGAGAAGGTGGGTAGGTGGGGATCGAGGGAGACGGGGAGAAGGTGGGTAGTTGGGGATTGAGGGACACGGGGAGAAGGTGGGTAGGTGGGGCTTGAGGGCGATGGGGAGAAGGTGTGTAGGTGGGGATTGAGGGAGACGGTGTGAAGGTGGGTAGGTGGGGATTGAGGGAGACGGGGTGAAGGTGGGTAGGTGGGGATTGAGGGAGACGGGGAGAAGGTGTGTAGGTGGGGATTGAGGGAGACGGGGTGAAGGTGGGTAGGTGGGGATTCAGGGAGACGGGGAGAAGTTGGGTAGGTGGGGATTGAGTTTGCCGGTGTGAAGTTGGGTAGGTGGGGATTGAGGGATACGGGGAGAAGCTGTATAGGGGGGATTGAGGGAGACGGGGTGAAGGTGTATAGGGGGGATTGAGGGAGCCGGGGAGTAGGTTTGTAGGTGTGGATTGAGGGAGACAGTGAGAAGGTGGGTAGTTGGAGATTGAGGGAGCCGGGGAGAAGGTGGGTAGGAGGGGATTGATGGAGTCGTGGAGAACTACCGTAGGTGGGGATTTAGGGAGACGGGGAGAAAGGGGGTAGGTGGGGATTGAGGGAGACTGGGAGAAAGTGGGAAGGTGAATATTGAGGGAGACTGGGAGAAGGTGGGTAGGTGGGGTTTGAGGGAGAGGGGGAGAAGTTGGGTAGGTGGGGATTGAGGGAGACCGGTAGAAGGTGTGTAGGTGGTGATTGAGGGAGACGGGGAGAAGTTGGGTAGGTGGGGATTGAAGGATACGGGGAGAAGGTGTGTTGGTATGGATTGAGGGAGACGGGGAGAAGCTTGGTTTTTGGGGATCGAGGGAGACATTGAGAAGGTGGGTAGTTGGGGATCGAGGGAGACGGGGAGATGGTGGGTAGGTGGGGATTCAGGGAGACGGGGTGAAGGTGGGTAGGTGTGGATTGAGGGGGACGGTGTGAAGTTGAGTAGGTGGGGATTGAGGGAGACGGGGAGAAGGTGTGTAGGTGGGGATTGAGGGAGACGGGGAGAAGGTGTGTAGGTGGGGATTGAGGGAGACGGGGAAAAGTTGTGTAGTTGGGGATTGAGGGAGATGGGGTGAAGGTGGGTAGGTGGGGATTGAGGGATACGGGGAGAAGGTGGTAGGTGCGGATTGAGGGAGCCGGGGAGTAGGTTTGTAGGTGGGGATTGAGGGAGATGGGGAGAAGGTGGATAGGTGGGGATTGTGGGTGAAAGGGAGAAGGTGGGTAGGTGGGGATTGAGGGATCCGGGGTGAAGGTGGGGAGGTGGGGATTGATGGAGATGGGGAGAAGTTCCGAGGGAGGAAATTGAGGGAGACGGGGAGAAAGGGGGTAGGTGGGGATTGAGTGAGAAGGTGTGAAGGTGGGTAGGTGGGGATTGACTGTGACGGGGAGGAGGTGTGTAGGTGGGAATTGAGGGAGACGGTGTGAAGGTGGGTAGGTGGGGATTGAGGGAGACGGTGTGAAGGAGGCCAGGTTGGGATTGAGGTTGACGGGGTGAAGGTGGGTAGGTGGGTATTGAGGGACATGGGGAAAAGGTGGGTAGGTTGGGATTGAGGGAGATGGAGAGAAGGTTGGTAGGTGGGGATTGTGGGAGACGGGGAGAAGGTGGGTACGTGGGGACTCAGGGAGAGGGGGTGAAGGTGGGGAGGTGGGGATTGAGGTAGACAGTGTGAAAGTGGGTAGTTGTGGATTGGGGTAGACGGGGAGAAGGCGGGTAGCTGAATATTGAGGGAGACATGGAGAAGATGGGTAGCTGGGGATTGCGGGAGACGGGGATAAGCTGGGTAGTTGGTGATTGAGGGAGACGGGGAAAAGGTGGGTAGGTGGGGATTGATGGATCCGGGGTGCAGGTGGGTAGGTTGGGATTGAGGGAGACGGGGAGAATGTCCGTGGGTGGGGATTGAGGGAGACGGGGATCAGGTGGGTATGTGGGGATTGAGGGAGACGGTGTGAAGGTGGGTAGGTGGGGATTGAGGGATACAGGGAGAAGGGTATGTGCGGATTGAGGGAGATGGGGATAGGGTGGGTAGGTGGGGATTGAGGGAGACGGTGTGAAGGTGGGTAGGTGGGGATTGAGGGATACGGGGAGAAGGTGGGTTGGTATGGATTGAGGGAGACGGTGAGAAGCTTGGTTTTTGGGGATCGAGGGAGACATGGAGAAGGTGGGTAGGTGGGGATCGAGGGAGACGGGGAGAAGGTGGGTAGTTGGGGATTGACCGACACGGGGAGAAGGTGGGTAGGTGGGGTTGAGGGAGACGGGGACAAGGTGGGTAGGTGGGGATTGAGGGAGACGGGGAGAACGTGTGTAGGTGGGGATTGAGGGAGACGGTGTAAAGTTGGGTAGGTGGGGAATCAGGGAGACGGTGTGAAGGTGGGTAGGTGGGGATTGAGTTTAACGGGGTGAAGGTGGGTTGGTGGGGATTGAGGGATACGGGGAGAAGGTGTATAGCGGGGATTGAGGGAGACGGGGAGAAGGTGTATAGGGGGGATTGAGGGAGCCGGGGAGAAGGTGGGTAGGAGGGGATTGATGGAGTCGTGGAGAACTTCCGTACGTGGGGATTGAGGGAGACGGGGAGAAAGTTTGTAGGTGAATATTGAGGGAGACTGGGAGAAGGTGTTTAGGTGGGGTTTGAGGGAGACGGGGAGAAGTTGGGTAGGTGGGGATTGAGGGAGACCGGTAGAAGGTGTGTAGGTGAGGATTGAGGGAGACGGGGAGAAGGTGGGTAGGTGGGGACTGAGGGATACGGGGAGAAGGTGGGTTGGTATGGATTGAGGGAGACGGGGAGAAGCTTGCTTTTGGGGATCGAGGGAGACATGGAGAAGGTGGGTAGGTGGGGATCGAGGGAGACGGGGAGAAGGTAGGTAGGTGGGGATTCAGGGAGACGGTGTGAAGGTGGGTAGGTGGGGATTGAGTTTGACGGGGAGAAGGTGTGAAGGTGGCGATTGAGGGTGCTGGGGAGAAAGTGTGTAGGTGGGGATTGATGAAGACGGGGAGAAGGTCCGTTGTTGGGGATTGAGGGAGAAAGGGTGATGGTGGGTAGGTGGGGATTGAAGGAGCCTGTGTGAAGGTGGGTAGGTGGTGATTCAGGGAGACGGAGACAGGGTTGGTAGGTGGGGATTGAGGGAGACAGGGAGAAGGTGGGTAGGTTGGGTTTGAGGGAGCCGGGCATAAGGTGGGTAGGTGGGGATTGATGGAGACGGGGAGATGTTCCGTAGGTGGGGAATGAAGGAGACGGGGAGAAAGGGGGTAGGTGGGGATTGAGGGAGACGGTGTGAAGGTGGATAGGTGATGATTGAAGGAGACGGTGTGAAGGTGGGTAGGTTGGGATTGAGGTTGACGGGGTGAATGTGGGTAGGTGGGTATTGAGGGAGACGGGTAGAAGGAGGGTAGGTGGGGATTGTGGAAGAAGGTTTGAAGGTGGGTAGGTGGGGATTGAGGTTGATGGGGTGAAGGTGTGTAGGTGGGTATCGAGGGAGACGGGGAGAAGGTGGGTAGGTGGGGTTTGAGGGAGACGGGGAGAAGGTGGGTAGGTGGGGATTGAGGGAGACGGGGATAAGGTGGGTAGGTGGGGATTCAGGGAGATGGGGTGAAGGTGGGTAGGTGGGGATTGAGGTACACGGGGAGAAGGTGGGTAGGTGGGGATTGAGATAGACAGTGTGAAGGTGGTAGTTGGGGATTGGGCGAGATGGGGAGATGTTGGGTAGGTGGGGATTGAGGTAGACGTGGAGAAAGTGGGTAGATGAATATTGAGGGAGACATGGAGAAGATGTGTAGGTGGTGGTTGAGGGAGACGGGGAAAAGGTGGGTAGGTGGGGATTAAGGGAGACAGGGAGAAGGTGGGTAGGAGGGGATTGATGGATTTGGGAAGAATATCCGTGGGTGGAGATTGAGGGAGACGGGGATAAGGTGGGTAGGTGGGGATTGAGGGAGACGGTGTGAAGGTGGGTAGGTGTGATTGAGCGATACGGGGAGAAGGTGGGTAGCTGGGGATTGAGGGAGACGGGGAGAAGGTGGGTAGGTGGGGATTAAGGGAGACGGGGTGAATGTGGGTAGGTGGGGATTGAGGGGGATGCTGTGAATGTGGGAAGGTGGGGATTGAGGGAGACGGGGAGAAAGTGGGTAGGTGAATATTGAGGGAGACTGGGAGAAGGTGGGTAGGTGGGGATTGAGGGAGACGGGGAGAAGGTGGGTAGGTGGGGATTGAGGGAGACCAGAAGAAGGTGGTAGGTGGGGATTGAGGGTGACGGGGAGTCGGTGGGTAGGTGGGGATTGAAGGAGACGGGGAGAAGGTGGGTAGGTGAGGATTGAGGGAGACTGGGAGAATGTGGGTAGGTGGGGATTGAGGGAGACGGGGAGAAGGTGGGTAGGTGTGGATGGAGGGAGCCGGGGAGAAGGTGTGTAGGTGGGGATTGAGGGAGCGGGGAGTAGGTTTGTAGGTGGGGATTGAGGGAGACAGGGAAAAACTGGGTAGGTGGGGATTGAGGGAGCCGGGGAGAAGGTGGCTAGGTGGGGACTGAGGGAGATGGGGAGAAGGTGTGTAGGTGGGGATTGAGGGAGACGGTGTGAAGGTGGGTAGGTGGGGATTCAGGGAGACGGTGTGAAGGTGTGTAGGTGGGGATTGAGTTTGACGTGTTGAAGGTGGGTAGGTGGGGATTGAGGGATACGGGGAGAAGGTGTATAGGGGGGATTGAGTGAGACGGGGAGAAGGTGTATAGGGGGGATTGAGGGAGCCGGGGAGTAGATTTGTAGGTGTGGATTGAGGGAGACTTTGAGAAGGTGGGTAGGTGGGGATTGAGGGAGACGGGGAGATGGTGGGTAGGTGGGGATTCAGGGAGACGGGGTGAAATTGGGTAGGTGGGGATTGGGCGAGATGGGGAGAATGTGGGTAAGTGGGGATTAAGGGAGATGGGGAGAAGGTGGGTAGATGGAGATTTATGGAGATGGGAAGAATATCCGTGGGTGGGGATTGAGGGAGACGGGGATAAGGTGGGTAGGTGGGGATAGAGGGAGACGGTGTGAAGGTGGGTAGGTGTGATTGTGGATACGGGGAGAAGGTGGGTAGCTGGGGATTGAGAGAGACGGGGAGAAGGTGGGTAGGTGGGGATTAAGGGAGACGGGGTGAATGTGGGTAGGTGGGGATTGAGGCGGATGGTGTGAATGTGGGTAGGTGGGGATTGAGGGAGACGGGGAGAAGGTGTATTGGTGGGGATTGAGGGAGACGGGGAGAAAGTGGGCAGGTGAATATTGAGGGAGAAGGGGAGAAGGTGGGTAGGTGGGGATTGACGGAGACCAGTAGAAGGTGGGTAGGTGGGGATTGAGGGAGACGGGGAGTTGGTGGGTAGGTGGGGATTGAAGGAGACGGGGTGAAGGTGTGTAGTTGGGGATTGAGGGACACGGGGAGAAGGTGGGTAGGTAGGGATTTATGGAGACGGGGAGAAGGTGGGTAGGTGAGGATTGAGGGAGACTGGGAGAATGTGGGTAGGTGGGGATTGAGGGAGACGGGGAGAAGGTGGGGAGGTGTGGATTGAGGGAGCCGTGGAGAAGGTGTGTAGGTGGGGATTGAGGGAGCCGGGGAGTAGGGTTGTAGGTGGGGATTGAGGGAGACAGGGAGAAGCTGGGTAGGTGGGGATTGAGGGAGCCGGGGAGAAGGTGGGTAGGTGGGGATTGAGGGAGACGGGGAGAAGGTGGGTAGGTGGGGATTGAGGGAGACGGTGTGAAGTTGGGTAAGTGGGGATTGAGGGATACGGGGAGAAGGTGTATAGGGGGTATTGAGGGAGAAGGGGAGAAGGTGTATAGGGGGGATTGAGGGAGCCGGGGAGTAGGTTTGTAGGTGTGGATTGAGGGAGACAGTGAGAAGGTGGGTAGTTGGGGTTTGAGGGAGAGGAGGAGAAGTTGGGTAGGTGGGGATTGAGGGAGACCGGTAGAAAGTGTGTAGGTGGGGATTGAGGGAGACGGGGAGAAGGTGGGTAGGTGAGGATTGAGGGAGACTGGGAGAATGAGGGTAGGTGGGGTTTGAGGGAGACGTGGAGAAGGTGAGTAGGTGGGGATTGAGGGAGCCGGGGAGAAGGTGTTTAGGTGGGGATTGTGCGAGCCGGGGATTAGGTTTGTAGGTGGGGATTGAAGGAGACAGGTAGAAGGTGGGTAGGTGGGGATTGAGGGATACGGGGAGAAGGTGTGTAGGTGGGGATTGAGGGAGCCGGGGAGTAGGTTTGTAGGAGGGGATTGAGGGAGACAGGGAGAAGGTGGGAAGGTGGGGATGGAGGGATACGGTGAGAAGGTCTGTAGGTGTGGATTGAGGGAGACGGGGAGTAGGTTTGTAGGTGGGTTTTGGGGGAGATGGGGAGAAGGTGGATAGGTGGGTATTAAGGGAGACGGGGAGAAGGTGGGTAGGTGGGGATTGAGGTAGACGGGGAGGAGGTGTGTAGGTGGGGATTGAGGGAGACGGTGAGAAGGTGCGTAGGTGGGGATTGAGGGAGACGGTGTGAAGGTGGGTAGGTGGGGATTGAGGTTGACGGGGTGAAGGTGGGTAGGTGGGGATTGAGGTTGACGGGGTGAAGGTGGGTTGGTGGGGTTCGAGGGAGTCGGGGAGAAGGTGGGTAGGTGGGGATTGAGGGAGACGGGGAGAAGGTGGGTAGGTGGGGATTGAGGCAGACGGGGAGAAGGTGTGTAGGTGGGGATTGAGAGAGACGGGGAGAAGGTGGGTAGGTGGGGATTAAGGGAGACGGGGTGAATGTGGGTAGGTGGGGATTGAGGGGGATGGTGTGAAGGTGGGTAGGTGGGGATTGAGGGAGACGGGGAGAAGGTGTGTTGGTGGGGATTGAGGGAGACGGGGAGAAAGTGGGTAGGTGAATATTGAGGGAGACTGGGAGAAGGTGGGTAGGTGGGGATTGAGGGAGAGGGGGAGAAGGTGGGTAGGTGGGGATTGAGGGAGACCAGTAGAAGGTGGGTAGGTGGGGATTGAGGGAGACGTGAAGTTGGTGGGTAGGTGGGGATTGAGGGAGACGGGGTGAAGGTGTGTAGTTGGGGATTGAGGGATACGGGGAGAAGGTGGGTAGGTGGGGATTTATGGAGACGGGGAGAAGGTGGGTAGGTGAGGATTGAGGGAGACTGGGAGAATGTGGGTAGGTGGGGATTGAGGGAGACGGGGAGAAGGTGGGTAGGTGTGGATTGAGGGAGCCGGGGAGAAGGTGTGTAGGTGGGGATTGAGGGAGCCGGGGAGTAGGGTTGTAGGTGGGGATTGAGGGAGACAGGGAGAAGCTGGGTAGGTGGGGATTGAGGGAGCCGGGGAGAAGGTGGGTATGTGGGGATTGAGGGAGACGGGGAGAAGGTGTGTAGGTGGGGATTGAGGGAGACGGTGTGAAGGTGGGTAGGTGGGGATTGAGGGATACGGGGAGAAGGTGTATAGGGGGTATTGAGGGAGAAGGGGAGAAGGTGCATAGGGGGGATTGAGGGAGGCGGGGAGTAGGTTTGTAGATGTGGATTGAGGGAGACAGTGAGAAGGTGGGTAGGTGGGTATTGAGGGAGTCGGAGAGAAGGTGGGTAGGAGTGGATTGATGGAGTCGAGGAGAACTTCCGTAGGTGGGGATTTAGGGAAACGGGGAGAAAGGGGGTAGGTGGGGATTGAGGGAGACGGGGTGAAAGTGGGTAGGTGAATATTGAAGGAGACTGCGAGAATGTGGGTAGGTGGGGTTTGAGGGTGAGGAGGAGAAGTTGGGTAGGTGGTGATTGAGGGAGACCCGTAGAAAGTGTGTAGGTGGGGATTGAGGGAGACGGGGAGAAGGTGGGTAGGTGAGGATTGAGGGAGACTGGTAGAATGAGGGTAGGTGGGGTTTGAGGGAGACGGGGAGAATGTGAGTAAGTGGGGATTGAAGGATACGGGGAGAAGGTGTATAGGGGGGATTGAGGGAGACGGGGAGTAGGTTTGTAGGTGTGGATTGAGGGAGACAGTGAGAAGTTGGGTAGGTTTGGATTGAGGGAGCCGGGGAGAAGGTGGGTATGAGGGGATTGATGGAGTCGTGGAGAACTTCCGTAGGTGGGGATTTAGGGAGACGGGGAGAAAGGGGGTAGGTGGGGATTGAGGGAGACGGGGAGAAAGTGGGTAGGTGAATATTGAGGGAGACTGGGAGAAGGTGGGTAGGTGGGGCTTGAGGGAGAGGGGGAGAAGTTGGGTATGTTTGGATTGAGGAAGACCGGTAGAAGGTGTGTAGGTGGGGATTGAGGGAGACGGGGAGAAGGTGGGTAGGTGGGGATTTAGGGCGACGGGGTGAAGGTGGGTAGTTGGTGATTGAGGGACACGGGGAGAAGGTGGGTAGATGAGGATTGAGGGAGACTGGGAGAATTTGGTAGGTGGGGTTTGAGGGAGACGGGGAGAAGTTGGGTAGGTGGGGATTGAGGGATACGGGGAGTAGGTTTGTAGGAGGGGATTGAGGGAGACAGGGAGAAGGTGCGAATGTGGGGATGGAGGGATACGGTGAGAAGGCGTGTAGTTGGGGATTGAGGGAGACGGGGAGTAGGTTTGTAGGTGGGGTTTGAGGGAGATGGCGAGAAGGTGGATAGGTGGGGTTTGAGGAGGATGGGAGAAGGTGGGTATTTGGGTATTGAGGGAGACGGGTAGATGGTGGGTATGTGGGGATTGAGGGAGAAGATGTGAAGGTGGGTAGGTGGGGTTTGAAGGAGACGGGGACGGGGTGTGTAGGTGGGGATTGAGGGATACGGTGTGAAGGTGCGCAGGTGGGCATTGAGGGAGACGGTGTGAAGGTGGGTAGGTGGGGATTGAGGTTGACGGGGCGAAGGTGGGTAGGTGGGGTTCGAGGGAAACGAGGAGAAGGTGGGTAGGTGGGGATTGAGGGAGATGGGCAGAAGGTGGGTAGGTGGGGATTGAGGGAGACGGGGAGAAGGTGGGTAGGTGGGGATTGAGGGAGACGGAGTGAAGGTGCGTAGTTGGGGATTGGGGGAGACCGGGTGAAGGAGGGTAGGTGGGGATTCAGGGAGACGTGGTGAAAGTGAGTAGGTGAATATTGAGCGCGACTAGGAGAAGGTGTGTAGGTGGGGTTTGAGGGAGAGGGGGAGAAGTTGGGTAGGTGGCGATTGAGGGAGACCGGTAGAAGGTGTGTAGGTGGGGATTGTGGGAGCCGGGGAGTAGGTTTGTAGGTGGGGTTTGAGGGAGACAGGGAGAAGGTGGGTAGGTGGGGATTGAGGGATACGGGGAGAAGGTGTGTAGGTGGGGATTGAGGGAGCCGGGGTGTAGGTTTGTAGGAGGGGATTGAGGGAGAAAGGGAGAAGGTGGGTAGGTGGGGATGGAGGGATACGGTGAGAAGGTGTGTAGGTGGGGATTGAGGGAGACGGGGATAGGTTTGTAGGTGGGGATTGAGGAGGATGGGAGAAGGTGGGTGGGTGGGGATTGTGGGAGAAGTTGTGAAGGTGGGTAGGTGGGGATTGAGGAGACGGTGTGAAGGTGCGTAGGTGGCGATTGAGGGAGACGGTGTGATGGTGGGTAGGTGGGGATTGAGGATGACGGGGTGATGGTGGGTAGGTGGGGATCGAGGGAGACGGGGAGAAGGTGGGTAGGTGGGGATTGAGGGAGAAGGGGAGAAGGTGGGTAGGTTGGGATTGAGGGAGACGGGGAGAAGGTGGGTAGGTGGGGATCTAGGCACATGGGGTGAAGGTGGTTAGTTGGGGATTGAGGGACACGGGTGGAAGGTGGTTAGGTGGGGATTGAGGGAGCCGGGGAGAAGGTGTGTATGTGGGGATTGAGGGAGCTGGGGTGTAGGTTTGTAGGAGGGGATTGAGGGAGACAGGGAGAATTTGGGTAGGTGGGGATGGAGGGATACGGTGAGAAGGTGTGTAGGTGGGGATTGAGGGAGACGGGGTTATGTTTGTAGGTGGGGATTGAGGAGGATGGGAGAAGGTTAGTAGGTGGGTATTGAGGGATACGGGTAGAAGGTGGGTAGGTGGGGATTGAGGGAGAAGGTGTGAAGGTGGGTAGGTGGGGATTGAGGGAAACGGGGAGGAGGTGTGTAGGTGGGGATTGAGGAAACGGTGTGAAGGTGCTTAGGTGGGGATTGCGGGAGACGGTGTGATGGTGGGTAGGTGGGGATTGAGGTTGACGGGGTGAAGGTTGGTAGGTGGGGATCGAGGGAGACGGGGAGAAGGTGGGTAGGTGGGGATTGAGGGAGTCGGGGAGAAGGTAGGTAGGTGGGGATTGAGAGAGACGGGGAGAAGGTGGGTAGGTGGGGATTGAGGGAGACGGGGAGAAGGTGGGTAGGTGGGGATTGAGGGAGAGGGGGCGAAGGTGGGTAGGTGGGGATTCAGGGAGACGGGGTGAAGGTGGGTAGGTGGGGATTGAGGGAGCCGGGGAGAAGGTGGGTATGAGGGGATTGATGGAGTCGTGGAGAACTTCTGTAGGTGGGGATTTAGGGAAACGGGGAGAAAGGGGGTAGGTGGGGATTGAGGGAGACGGGGAGAAAGTGGGTAGGTGAATATTGAGGGAGACTGGGAGAAGTTGGGTAGGTGGGGTTTGAGGGAGAGGGGGAGAAGTTGGGTATGTGGGGATTGAGGGAGACCGGTAGAAGGTGTGTAGGTGGGGATTGAGGTAGACGGGGAGAATGTGGGTAGGTGGGGATTTAGGGAGACGGGGTGAAGGTGGGTAGTTGGGGATTGAGGGACACGGGGAGAAGGTGGGTAGGTGGGGATTGAGGGAGACGGGGAGAAGGTGGGTAGGTGGGGATTGAGGGAGACCAGTAGAAGGTGGGTAGGTGGGGATTGAGGGAGAGGGAGAGTTGGTGGGTAGGTGGGGATTGAGGGAGACGGGGTGAAGGTGTGTAGTTGGGGATTGAGGGATACGGGGAGAAGGTGGGTAGGTAGGGATTTATGGAGACGGGGAGAAGGTGGGTAGGTGAGGATTGAGGGAGACTGGGAGAATGTGGGTAGGTGGGGATTGAGGGAGACGGGGAGAAGGTGGGTAGTTATGGATTGAGGGAGCCGGGGAGAAGGTGTGTAGGTGGGGATTGAGGGAGCCGGGGAGTAGGGTTGTAGGTGGGGATTGAGGGAGACAGGGAGAAGCTGGGTAGGTGGGGATTGAGGGAGCTGGGGAGAAGGTGGGTATGTGGGGATTGAGGGAGACGGGGAGAAGGTGTGTAGGTGGGGATTGAGGGAGACGGTGTGAAGGTGGGTAGGTGGGGATTGAGGGATACGGGGAGAAGGTGTATAGGGGGTATTGAGGGAGAAGGGGAGAAGGTGCATAGGGGGGATTGAGGGAGGCGGGGAGTAGGTTTGTAGGTGTGGATTGAGGGAGACAGTGAGAAGGTGGGTAGGTGGGTATTGAGGGAGTCGGAGAGAAGGTGGGTAGGAGTGGATTGATGGAGTCGAGGAGAACTTCCGTAGGTGGGGATTTAGGGAAACGGGGAGAAAGGGGGTAGGTGGGGATTGAGGGAGACGGGGTGAAAGTGGGTAGGTGAATATTGAAGGAGACTGCGAGAATGTGGGTAGGTGGGGTTTGAGGGTGAGGAGGAGAAGTTGGGTAGGTGGTGATTGAGGGAGACCCGTAGAAAGTGTGTAGGTGGGGATTGAGGGAGACGGGGAGAAGGTGGGTAGGTGAGGATTGAGGGAGACTGGTAGAATGAGGGTAGGTGGGGTTTGAGGGAGACAGGGAGAATGTGAGTAAGTGGGGATTGAAGGATACGGGGAGAAGGTGTATAGGGGGGATTGAGGGAGACGGGGAGTAGGTTTGTAGGTGTGGATTGAGGGAGACAGTGAGAAGTTGGGTAGGTTTGGATTGAGGGAGCCGGGGAGAAGGTGGGTATGAGGGGATTGATGGAGTCGTGGAGAACTTCCGTAGGTGGGGATTTAGGGAGACGGGGAGAAAGGGGGTAGGTGGGGATTGAGGGAGACGGGGAGAAAGTGGGTAGGTGAATATTGAGGGAGACTGGGAGAAGGTGGGTAGGTGGGGCTTGAGGGAGAGGGGGAGAAGTTGGGTATGTTTGGATTGAGGAAGACCGGTAGAAGGTGTGTAGGTGGGGATTGAGGGAGACGGGGAGAAGGTGGGTAGGTGGGGATTTAGGGCGACGGGGTGAAGGTGGGTAGTTGGTGATTGAGGGACACGGGGAGAAGGTGGGTAGATGAGGATTGAGGGAGACTGGGAGAATTTGGGTAGGTGGGGTTTGAGGGAGACGGGGAGAAGTTGGGTAGGTGGGGATTGAGGGATACGGGGAGTAGGTTTGTAGGAGGGGATTGAGGGAGACAGGGAGAAGGTGTGAATGTGGGGATGGAGGGATACGGTGAGAAGGCGTGTAGTTGGGGATTGAGGGAGACGGGGAGTAGGTTTGTAGGTGGGGTTTGAGGGAGATGGCGAGAAGGTGGATAGGTGGGGTTTGAGGAGGATGGGAGAAGGTGGGTATTTGGGTATTGAGGGAGACGGGTAGATGGTGGGTAGGTGGGGATTGAGGGAGAAGATGTGAAGGTGGGTAGGTGGGGTTTGAAGGAGACGGGGACGGGGTGTGTAGGTGGGGATTGAGGGATACGGTGTGAAGGTGCGCAGTTGGGCATTGAGGGAGACGGTGTGAAGGTGGGTAGGTGGGGATTGAGGTTGACGGGGCGAAGGTGGGTAGGTGGGGTTCGAGGGAGACGAGGAGAAGGTGGGTAGGTGGGGATTGAGGGAGACGGGGAGAAGGTGGGTAGGTGGGGATTGAGGGAGACGGGGAGAAGGTGGGTAGGTGGGGATTGAGGGAGACGGAGTGAAGGTGCGTAGTTGGGGATTGGGGGAGACCGGGTGAAGGTGGGTAGGTGGGGATTGAGGGAGACGGAGTGAAGGTGCGTAGTTGGGGATTGGGGGAGACCGGGTGAAGGAGGGTAGGTGGGGATTCAGGGAGACGTGGTGAAAGTGAGTAGGTGAATATTGAGCGCGACTGGGAGAAGGTGTGTAGGTGGGGTTTGAGGGAGAGGGGGAGAAGTTGGGTAGGTGGGGATTGAGGGAGACCGGTAGAAGGTGTGTAGGTGGGGATTGTGGGAGCCGGGGAGTAGGTTTGTAGGTGGGGTTTGAGGGAGACAGGGAGAAGGTGGGTAGGTGGGGATTGAGGGATACGGGGAGAAGGTGTGTAGGTGGGGATTGAGGGAGCCGGGGTGTAGGTTTGTAGGAGGGGATTGAGGGAGAAAGGGAGAAGGTGGGTAGGTGGGGATGGAGGGATACGGTGAGAAGGTGTGTAGGTGGGGATTGAGGGAGACGGGGATAGGTTTGTAGGTGGGGATTGAGGAGGATGGGAGAAGGTGGGTGGGTGGGGATTGTGGGAGAAGTTGTGAAGGTGGGTAGGTGGGGATTGAGGAGACGGTGTGAAGGTGCGTAGGTGGGGATTGAGGGAGACGGTGTGATGGTGGGTAGGTGGGGATTGAGGATGACGGGGTGATGGTGGGTAGGTGGGGATCAAGGGAGACGGGGAGAAGGTGGGTAGGTGGTGATTGCGGGAGAAGGGGAGAAGGTGGGTAGGTTGGGATTGAGGGAGACGGGGAGAAGGTGGGTAGGTGGGGATCTAGGCACATGGGGTGAAGGTGGTTAGTTGGGGATTGAGGGACACGGGTGGAAGGTGGGTAGGTGGGGATTGAGGGAGCCGGGGAGAAGGTGTGTATGTGGGGATTGAGGGAGCTGGGGTGTAGGTTTGTAGGAGGGGATTGAGGGAGACAGGGAGAATTTGGGTAGGTGGGGATGGAGGGATACGGTGAGAAGGTGTGTAGGTGGGGATTGAGGGAGACGGGGATATGTTTGTAGGTGGGGATTGAGGAGGATGGGAGAAGGTGAGTAGGTGGGTATTGAGGGATACGGGTAGAAGGTGGGTAGGTGGGGATTGAGGGAGAAGGTGTGAAGGTGGGTAGGTGGGGATTGAGGAAACGGTGTGAAGGTGCTTAGGTGGGGATTGAGGGAGACGGTGTGATGGTGGGTAGGTGGGGATTGAGGTTGACGGGGTGAAGGTTGGTAGGTGGGGATCGAGGGAGACGGGGAGAAGGTGGGTAGGTGGGGATTGAGGGAGTCGGGGAGAAGGTTGGTAGGTGGGGATTGAGGGAGACGGGGAGAAGGTGGGTAGGTGGGGATTGAGGGAGACGGGGAGAAGGTGGGTAGGTGGGGATTGAGGGAGACGGGGCGAAGGTGGGTAGGTGGGGATTCAGGGAGACGGGGTGAAGGTGGGTAGGTGGGGATTGAGGGAGACGGGGAGTAGGTTTGTAGGAGGGGATTGAGGGAGACAGGGAGAAGGTGTGAATGTGGGGATGGAGGGATACGGTGAGAAGGTGTGTAGTTGGGGATTGAGGGAGACGGGGAGTAGGTTTGTAGGTGGGGTTTGAGGGAGATGGCGAGAAGGTGGATAGGTGGGGTTTGAGGAGGATGGGAGAAGGTGGGTAGGTGGGTATTGAGGGAGACGGGTAGATGGTGGGTAGGTGGGGATTGAGGGAGAAGATGTGAAGGTGGGTAGGTGGGGATTGAAGGAGACGGGGAGGGGGTGTGTAGGTGGGGATTGAGGGATACGGTGTGAAGGTGCGCAGGTAGGCATTGAGGGAGACGGTGTGAAGGTGGGTAGGTGGGGATTGAGGTTGACGGGGGGAAGGTGGGTAGGTGGCGATCGAGGGAGACGGGGAGAAGGTGGGTAGGTGGGGATTGAGGGAGATGGGGAGAAGGTGGGTAGCTGGGGATTGAGGGAGACGGGGAGAAGGTGGGTAGGTGGGGATTGAGGGAGACGTGGTGAAATTGAGTAGGTGAATATTGAGGGCGACTGGGAGAAGGTGTGTAGGTGGGGTTTGAGGGAGAGGGGGAGAAGTTGGGTAGGTGGGGATTGAGGGAGACCGGTAGAAGGTGTGTAGGTGGGGATTGAGGGAGACGGGGAGAAGGTGGGTAGGTGGGGATTTAGGGACACGGGGAGAAGGTGGGTAGGTGGGGATTGAGGGAGCCGGGGAGAAGGTGTGTAGGTGGGGATTGTGGGAGCCGGGGAGTAGGTTTGTAGGTGGGGTTTGAGGGAGACAGGGAGAAGGTGGGTAGGTGGGGATTGAGGGATACGGGGAGAAGGTGTGTAGGTGGGGATTGAGGAAGCCGGGGTGTAGGTTTGTAGGAGGGGATTGAGGGAGAAAGGGAGAAGGTGGGTAGGTCGGGATGGAGGGATAAGGTGAGAAGGTGTGTAGGTGGGGATTGAGGGAGACGGGCATAGGTTTGTAGGTGCGGATTGAGGAGGATGGGAGAAGGTGGGTGGGTGGGGATTGAGCGAGGAGGTGTGAAGGTGGGTAGGTGGGGATTGAGGGAAATGGGGAGGAGGTGTGTAGGTGGATTTTGAGGAGACGGTGTGAAGGTGCGTAGGTGGGGATTGAGGATGACGGGGTGATGGTGGGTAGGTGGGGATCGAGGGAGACGGGGAGAAGGTGGGTAGGTGGGGATTGAGGGAGAAGGAGAGAAGGTGGGTAGGTGGGGATTGAGGGAGACGGGGAGAAGGTGGGTAGGTGGGGATCTAGGCACATGGGGTGAAGGTGGGTAGTTTGGGATTGAGGGACATGGGTGGAAGGTGGGTAGGTGGGGATTGAGGGAGCCGGGGAGAAGGTGTGTATGTGGGGATTGAGGGAGCTGGGGTGTAGGTTTGTAGGAGGGGATTGAGGGAGACAGGGAGAAGTTGGGTAGGTGGGGATGGAGGGATACGGTGAGAAGGTGTGTAGGTGGGGATTGAGGGAGACGGGGATAGGTTTGTAGGTGGGGATTGAGGAGGATGGGAGAAGGTGAGTAGGTGGGTATTGAGGGATACGGGGAGAAGGTGGGTAGGTGGGGATTGAGGGAAACAGGGAGGAGGTGTGTAGGTGTGGATTGAGGAAACGGTGTGAAGGTGCGTAGGTGGGGATTGAGGGAGATGGTGTGATGGTGGGTAGGTGGGGATTGAGGTTGACGGGGTGAAGGTTGGTAGGTGGGGATCGAGGGAGACGGGGAGAAGGTGGGTAGGTGGGGATTGAGGGAGTCAGGGAGAAGGTGGGTAGGTTGGGATTGAGAGAGACGGGGAGAAGGTGGGTAGGTGGGGATTGAGGGAGTCGGGGAGAAGGTTGGTAGGTGGGGATTGAGGGAGACGGGGCGAAGGTGGGTAGGTGGGGATTCAGGGAGATGGGGTGAAGGTGGGTAGGTGGGGATTGAGGGAGCCGGGGAGAAGGTGGGTATGAGGGGATTGATGGAGTCGTGGAGAACTTCCGTAGGTGGGGATTTAGGGAAATGGGGAGAAAGGGGGTAGGTGGGGATTGTGTGAGACAGGGAGAAGGTGGGTAGGTGAATATTGAGGGAGACTGGGAGAAGGTGGGTAGGTGGGGATTCAGGGAAGGGGGAGAAGTTGGGTATGTGGGGATTGAGGGAGACCGGTAGAAGGTGTGTAGGTGGGGATTGAGGTAGACGGGGAGAATGTGTGTAGGTGGGGATTGAGGGAGACGGTGTGATTGTGCGTAGGTGGGGATTGAGGGAGACGGTGTGATGGTGGGTAGGTGGGGATTGAGGGATACGGGGAGAAGGTGGGTAGGTGGGGATTTATGGAGACGGGGAGTTGGTGGGTAGGTGAGATTGAGGGAGAATGGGAGAATGTGGGTAGGTGGTGATTGAGGGAGAGGGGGAGAAGGTTGGTAGGTGTGGATTGAGGGAGCCGGGGAGAAGGTGTGCAGGTGGGGATTGAGGGAGCCGGCGTGTAGGTTTGTAGGTGGGGATTGAGGGGGACGGTGTGAATGTGGGTAGGTGGGGATTGAGGGAGACGGGGAGAATTTATGTAGGTGGGGATTGAGGGAGACGGGGAGAAAGTGGGTAGGTGAATATTGAGGGAGACTGGGAGAAGGTGGGGAGTTGGGGATTGAGGGAGACGGAGAGAAGGTGGGTAGGTGGGGATTGTGGGAGACCAGTAGAAGGTGGGTAGGTGGGGAAGGAGGGAGACGGGGAGTTGGTGGGTAGGTGGGGATTGAGGGAGAAGGGGAGAAGGTGGGTAGGTGAGGATTGAGGGAGACTGGGAGAATGTGGGTAGGTGGGGATTGAGGGAGACGGGGTGATGGTGGGTAGGTGTGGATTGAGGCAGCGGGGGAGAAGGTGTGTAGGTGGGGATTGAGCGTGACAGGGAGAAGGTGTGTAGGTGGGGATTGAGGGAGCCGGGGAGTAGGTTTGTAGGTGGGGATTGAGGGAGACAGTGAGAAGATGGGTAGGTGGTGATTGAGGGAGACGGGGAGAATGTGTGTAGGTGGTGATTGAGGGAGATGGGGTGAAGTTGGGTAGGTGGGGATTGAGGGAGACGGAGAGAAGGTGGGTAGGTCGGGATTGAGGGAGACGGAGAGAAGGTGAGTAGGTGGGTATTGATGGTGACGGAGAGAAGGTGGGTAGGTGGGGATTGAGGGAGACGGGGAGAAGGTGTGTAGGTTGGGATTCAGGGAGCCGTGGAGAAGGTGGGTAGGTGGGGATTAAGGGAGCCCGGGAGAAGGTGGGTAGGTGGGGATTGATGGAGACGGGGAGAAGATCCGTAGGTGGGGATTGAGGGAGACGGGGAGAAAGGGGGTAGGTGGGGATTGAGGGTGCCGGGGTTACGGTGGGTAGGTGGGGATTGCGGGAGACGGTGTGAAGGTGGGTAGCTTGGGATTGAGGTTGACGGGGTGAAGGTGGATAGGTGGGTATTGAGGGAGACGGGTAGAAGGTGTGTAGGATAGGATTGAGGGAGGTGGAGAGAAAGGGGGTCGGTGGGGATTGAGGGAGATGGGGAGAAGGTGGGTAGGTGGGGATTTATGGAGACGGGGAGAAGGTGGGTAGGTTAGCATTGAGGGAGACTGGGAGAATGTGGGTAGGTGGGGATTGAGGGAGACGGGGAGAAGGTGGGTAGGTGGGATTGTGGGTAGCCGGGTAGTGGGTTTGTAGATGGGGATTGAGGGAGACAGGGAGAAGGTGGGTAGGTGGGGATTGAGGGATACGGGGAGAAGGTGTTTAGGTGGGGATTAAGGGAGCCGGGGAGTAGGTTTGTAGGAGGGGATTGAGGGAGACAGGGAGAAGGTGGGTAGGTGGGGATGGAGGGATACGGTGAGAAGGTGTGTAGGTGGGGATTGAGGGAGACGGGGAGTAGGTTTGTAGGTGGGGATTGAGGGAGATTGGGAGAAGGTGGATAGGTGGGGATTGAGGAGGATGGGAGAAGGTGGGTAGGTGTGTATTGAGGGAGACGGGTAGAAGGTGGGTAGGTGGGGATTGAGGGAGAAGGTGTGAAGGTGGGTAGGTGGGGATTGACGGAGACGGGGAGGAGGTGTGTAGGTGGGGATTGAGGGATACGGTGTGAAGGTGCGCAGTTGGGCATTGAGGGAGACGGTGTGAAGGTGGGTAGGTGGGGATTGAGGTTGACGGGGCGAAGGTGGGTAGTGGGGTTCGAGGGAGACGAGGAGAAGGTGGGTAGGTGGGGATTGAGGGAGACGGGGGAGAAGGTGGGTAGGTGGGGGATTGAGGGAGATGGGGAGAAGGTGCGTAGGTGGGGATTGAGGGAGACGGATTGAAGGTGGTAGTTGGGGATTGGGGGAGACGGGGTCAAGGTGGGTAGGTGGGGATTGAGGGAGACGGAGTGAAGGTGCGTTGTTGGGATTGGGGGAGACCGGGTGAAGGAGGGTAGGTGGGGATTCAGGGAGACGTGGTGAAAGTGAGTAGGTGAATATTGAGAGAGACTGGGAGAAGGTGGGTAGGTGGGGTTTGAGGGAGAGGGGGAGAAGTTGGGTAGGTGGGGATTCAGGGAGACCGGTAGAAGGTGTGTAGGTGGGGATTGTGGGAGCCGGGGAGTAGGTTTGTAGGTGGGGTTTGAGGGAGACAGGGAGAAGGTGGGTAGGTGGGGATTGAGGGATACGGGGAGAAGGTGTGTAGGTGGGGATTGAGGGAGCCGGGGTGTAGGTTTGTAGGAGGGGATTGAGGGAGAAAGGGAGAAGGTGGGTAGGTGGGGATGGAGGGATACGGTGAGAAGGTGTGTAGGTGGGGATTGAGGGAGACGGGGATAGGTTTGTAGGTGGGGATTGAGGAGGATGGGAGAAGGTGGGTGGGTGGGGATTGTGGGAGAAGTTGTGAAGGTGGGTAGGTGGGGATTGAGGAGACGGTGTGAAGGTGGGTAGGTGGGGATTGAGGGAGACGGTGTGATGGTGGGTAGGTGGGGATTGAGGATGACGGGGTGATGGTGGGTAGGTGGGGATCAAGGGAGACGGGGAGAAGGTGGTAGGTGGTGATTGCGGGAGAAGGGGAGAAGGTGGGTAGGTTGGGATTGAGGGAGACGGGGAGAAGGTGGGTAGGTGGGGATCTAGGCACATGGGGTGAAGGTGGTTAGTTGGGGATTGAGGGACACGGGTGGAAGGTGGGTAGGTGGGGATTGAGGGAGCCGGGGAGAAGGTGTGTATGTGGGGATTGAGGGAGCTGGGGTGTAGGTTTGTAGGAGGGGATTGAGGGAGACAGGGAGAATTTGGGTAGGTGGGGATGGAGGGATACGGTGAGAAGGTGTGTAGGTGGGGGGATTGAGGGAGACGGGGATATGTTTGTAGGTGGGGATTGAGGAGGATGGGAGAAGGTGGGTAGGTGGGTATTGAGGGATACGGGTAGAAGGTGGGTAGGTGGGGATTGAGGGAGGAAGGTGTGAAGGTGGGTAGGTGGGGATTGAGGGAAACGGGGAGGAGGTGTGTAGGTGGGGATTGAGGAAACGGTGTGAAGGTGCTTAGGTGGGTGATTGAGGGAGACGGTGTGATGGTGGGTAGGTGGGGATTGAGGTTGACCGGGGTGAAGGTTGAGTAGGTGGGGGATCGAGGGAGACGGGGAGAAGGTGGGTAGGTGGGGATTGACGGGAGTCGGGAGAAAGGTTGGTAGGTGGGGATTGAGGGAGACGGGGAGAAGGTGGGTAGGTGGGGGATTGAGGGAGACGGGGCGAAGGTGGGTAGGTGGGGATTGAGGAGACGGGGCGAAGGTGGGTAGGTGGGGATTCAGGGAGACGGGGTGAGGTCGGTGGTGGGGGATTGAGGGAGACGGGGAGAGGTTAGTAAGGAGGGGATTGAGGGAGACAGGGAGGAAGGTGTGAATTGGGGATGGAGGGATACGGTGAGATGGTGTGTAGTTGGGGATTGAGGGAGACGGGGAGTAGGTTTGTAGGTGGGGTTTGAGGGAGATGGCGAGAAGGTGGATAGGTGGGGTTTGAGGAGGATGGAGAAGGTGGGTAGGTGGGTATTGAGGGAGACGGGTAGATGGTGGGTAGGTGGGGATTGAGGGAGAAGATGTGAAGGTGGGTAGGTGGGGATTGAAGGAGACGGGGAGGGGGTGTGTAGGTGGGGATTGAGGGATACGGTGTGAAGGTGCGCAGGTAGGCATTGAGGGAGACGGTGTGAAGGTGGGTAGGTGGGGATTGAGGTTGACGGGGGGAAGGTGGGTAGGTGGGGATCGAGGGAGACGGGGAGAAGGTGGGTAGGTGGGGATTGAGGGAGATGGGGAGAAGGTGGGTAGCTGGGGATTGAGGGAGACGGGGAGAAGGTGGGTAGGTGGGGATTGAGGGAGACGTGGTGAAATTGAGTAGGTGAATATTGAGGGAGACTGGGAGAAGGTGGGTAGGTGGGGTTTGAGGGAGAGGGGGAGAAGTTGGGTAGGTGGGGATTGAGGGAGACCGGTAGAAGGTGTGTAGGTGGGGATTGAGGGAGACGGGGAGAAGGTGGGTAGGTGGGGATTTAGGGGACACGGGAGAAGGTGGGTAGGTGGGGATTGAGGGAGCCGGGGAGAAGGTGTGTAGGTGGGGATTGTGGGAGCCGGGGAGTAGGTTTGTAGGTGGGGATTGAGGGAGACAGGGAGAAGGTGGGTAGGTGGGGATTGAGGGATACGGGGAGAAGGTTTTTAGGTGGGGATTGAGGGAGACGGGGGTGTAGGTTTGTAGGAGGGGATTGAGGGAGAAAGGGAGAAGGTGGGTAGGTCGGGATGGAGGGATAAGGTGAGAAGGTGTGTAGGTGGGGATTGAGGGAGACGGGCATAAGGTTTGTAGGTGGGGATTGAGGAGGATGGGAGAAGGTGGGTGGGTGGGGATTGAGCGAGGAGGTGTGAAGGTGGGTAGGTGGGGATTGAGGGAAATGGGGAGGAGGTGTGTAGGTGGATTTTGAGGAGACGGTGTGAAGGTGCGTAGGTGGGGATTGAGGATGACGGGGTGATGGTGGGTAGGTGGGGATCGAGGGAGACGGGGAGAAGGTGGGTAGGTGGGGATTGAGGGAGAAGGAGAGAAGGTGGGTAGGTGGGGATTGAGGGAGACGGGGAGAGGTGGGTAGGTGGGGATCTAGGCACATGGGGTGAAGGTGGGTAGTTTGGGATTGAGGGAACATGGGTGGATGGTGGGTAGGTGTGGATTGAGGGAGCCGGGGAGAAGGTGTGTATGTGGGGATTGAGGAGCTGGGGCGTAGGTTTGTAGGAGGGGATTGAGGGAGACAGGGAGAAGGTGGGTAGGTGGGGATGGAGGGATACGGTGAGAAGGTGTGTAGGTGGGGATTGAGGGAGCGGGGATAGGTTTGTAGGTGGGGATTGAGGAGGATGGGAGAAGGTGAGTAGGTGGGTATTGAGGGATACGGGGAGAAGGTGGGTAGGTGGGGATTGAGGGAAACAGGGAGGAGGTGTGTAGGTGTGGATTGAGGAAACGGTGTGAAGGTGCGTAGGTGGGGATTGAGGGAGATGGTTTGTGATGGTGGGTAGGTGGGGATTGAGGTTGACGGGGTGAAGGTTGGTAGGTGGGGATCGAGGGAGAGGGGGAGAAGGTGGGTAGGTGGGGATTGAGGGAGTCAGGGAGAAGGTGGGTAGGTTGGGATTGAGAGAGACGGGGAGAAGGTGGGTAGGTGGGGATTGAGGGAGTCGGGGAGAAGGTTGGTAGGTGGGGATTGAGGGAGACGGGGCGAAGGTGGGTAGGTGGGGATTCAGGGAGATGGGGTGAAGGTGGGTAGGTGGGGATTGAGGGAGCCGGGGAGAAGGTGGGTATGAGGGGATTGATGGAGTCGTGGAGAACTTCCGTAGGTGGGGATTTAGGGAAATGGGGAGAAAGGGGGTAGGTGGGGATTGAGGGAGACGGGGAGAAAGTGGGTAGGTGAATATTGAGGGAGACTGGGAGAAGGTGGGTAGGTGGGGTTTGAGGGAGAGGGGGAGAAGTTGGGTATGTGGGGATTGAGGGAGACCGGTAGAAGGTGTGTAGGTGGGGATTGAGGTAGACGGGGAGAATGTGTGTAGGTGGGGATTGAGGGAGACGGTGTGATTGTGCGTAGGTGGGGATTGAGGGAGACGGTGTGATGGTGGGTAGGTGGGGATTGAGGGATACGGGGAGAAGGTGGGTAGGTGGGGATTTATGGAGACGGGGAGTTGGTGGGTAGGTGAGTTTGAGGGAGAATGGGAGAATGAGGGTAGGTGGTGATTGAGGGAGAGGGGGAGAAGGTTGGTAGGTGTGGATTGAGGGAGCCGGGGAGAAGGTGTGCAGGTGGGGATTGAGGGAGCCGGCGTGTAGGGTTTGTAGGTGGGGATTGAGGGGGACGGTGTGAATGTGGGTAGGTGGGGATTGAGGGAGACGGGGAGAAGGTGTGTAGGTGGGGATTGAGGGAGACGGGGAGAAAGTGGGTAGGTGAATATTGAGGGAGACTGGGAGAAGGTGGGTAGGTGGGGATTGAGGGAGACGGTGAGAAGGTGGGTAGGTGGGGATTGAGGGAGACCAGTAGAAGGTGGGTAGGTGGGGAAGGAGGGAGACGGGGAGAAGGTGGGTAGGTGGGGATTGAGGGAGATTGGGAGAAGGTGGGTAGGTGGGGATTGAGGGAGACTGGGAGAAGGTGGGTAGGTGGGGATTGAGGGAGACGGGGAGAAGGTGGGTAGGTGGGGATTGAGGGAGACGGGGAGAAGGTGGGTAGGTGGGGATTGAGGGAGACAGGGAGAAGGTGGGTAGGTGGGGATTGAGGGAGACGGGGAGAAGGTGGGTAGGTGGGGATTGAGGGAGACAGGGAGAAGGTGGGTAGGTGGGGATTGAGGGAGACGGGGAGAAGGTGGGTAGGTGGATATGGTTGGAGACGGGGAGAAGGTGGGTAGGTGGGGATTGAGGGAGACGGGGAGAAGGTGGGTTGGAGGGGATTGAGGAATACGTGGAGAAGGTGGGTAGGTGGGGATTGAGGGAGACGGGAGAAGGTGGGTAGGTGGGGATTGAGGGAGACGGGGAGAAGGTGGGTAGGTGGGGATTGAGGGAGACGGGGAGAAGGTGGGTAGGTGGGGATTGAGGGAGACGGGGAGAAGGTGGGTAGGTGGGGATTGAGGAGACGGGGAGAAGGTGGGTAGGTGGGGATTGAGGGAGACGGGGAGAAGGTGGGTAGGTGGGGATTGAGGGAGACGGGGAGAAGGTGGGTAGGTGGGGATTGAGGGGGACGGTGTGAAGGTGGGTAGGTGGGGATTGAGGGAGACGGGGAGAAGGTGGGTAGGTGGGGATTGAGGGAGACGGGGAGAAGGTGGGTAGGTGGGGATTGAGGGAGTGGGAGAAAGGGGGTAGGTGGGGATTGAGGGAGATGGGGAGAAGGTGGGTAGGTGGGGATTGAGGGAGACGGGGAGAAGGTGGGTAGGTGGGGATTGAGGGAGACGGGGAGAAGGTGGGTAGGTGGGGATTGAGGGAGACGGGGAGAAGGTGGGTAGGTGGGGATTGTGGGAGCCGGGGAGTAGGTTTGTAGGTGGGGATTGAGGGAGACGGGGAGAAGGTGGGTAGGTGGGGATTGAGGGAGACGGGGAGAAGGTGGGTAGGTGGGGATTGAGGGAGACGGGGAGAAGGTGGGTAGGTGGGGATTGAGGGAGACAGGGAGAAGGTGGGTAGGTGGGGATTGAGGGAGACGGTGAGAAGGTGGGTAGGTGGGGATTGAGGGAGACGGGGAGAAGGTGGGTAGGTGGGGATTGAGGGAGACGGGGAGAAGGTGGGTAGGTGGGGATTGAGGGAGACGGGGAGAAGGTGGGTAGGTGGGGATTGAGGGAGACGGGGAGAAGGTGGGTAGGTGGGGATTGAGGGAGACGGTGAGAAGGTGGGTAGGTGGGGATTGAGGGAGACGGGGAGAAGGTGGGTAGGTGGGGATTGAGGGAGACGGGGAGAAGGTGGGTAGGTGGGGATTGAGGGAGACGGGGAGAAGGTGGGTAGGTGGGGATTGAGGGAGACGGGGTGAAGGTGGGTAGGTGGGGATTGAGGGAGACGGGGAGAAGGTGGGTAGGTGGGGATTGAGGGAGACGGGGAGAAGGTGGGTAGGTGGGGATTGAGGGAGACGGGGAGAAGGTGGGTAGGTGGGGATTGAGGGAGACGGGGAGAAGGTGGGTAGGTGGGGATTGAGAGACACGGGGAGAAGGTGGGTAGGTGGGGATTGAGGGAGACAGTGTGACGGTGGGTAGGTGGGGATTGAGGGAGACGGGGAGGAATTGGTAGGTGGGGATTGAGGGAGACGGGGAGAAGGTGGGTAGGTGGGGATTGAGGGAGACGGGGAGAAGGTGGGTAGGTGGGGATTGAGGGAGAGGGGGAGAAGGTGGGTAGGTGGGGATTGAGGGAGACGGGGAGAAGGTGGGTAGGTGGGGATTGAGGGAGACGGGGAGAAGGTGGGTAGGTGGGGATTGAGGGAGACGGGGAGAAGGTGGGTAGGTGGGGATTGAGGGAGACGGGGAGAAGGTGGGTAGGTGGGGATTGAGCGAGACGGGGAGAAGGTGGGTAGGTGGGGATTGAAGAGACGGGGTGCAGGTGGGTAGGTGGGGATTAAGGGAGACGGGAGAAGGTGGGAAGTTGGGGATTGAGGGAGACGGGGAGAAGGTGGGTAGGTGGGGATTGAGGGAGACGGGGAGAAGGTGGGTAGGTGGGGATTGAGGGAGACGGGGAGAAGGTGGGTAGGTGGGGATTGAGGGAGACGGGGAGAAGGTGGGTAGGTGGGGATTGAGGGAGACGGGGAGAAGGTGGGTAGGTGGGGATTGAGGGAGACGGGGAGAAGGTGGGTAGGTGGGGATTGAGGGAGACGGGGAGAAGGTGGGTAGGTGGGGATTGAGGGAGACGGATGAAGGTGGGTAGGTGGGGATTGAGGGAGACGGGGAGAAGGTGGGTAGGTGGGGATTGAGGGAGACGGGGAGAAGGAGGGTAGGTGGGGATTGAGGGAGACGGGGAGAAGGTGGGTAGGTGGGGATTGAGGGAGACGGGGAGAAGGTGCGTAGGCAGGGATTGAGGGATACGGGGAGAAGGTGGGAAGTTTGGGATTGAAGGAGGCAGGTTGAAGGTGGGTAGGTGGGGATTGAGGGACACGGGGAGAAAGTGGGTAGGTGAGGATTGAGAGAGATGGGGAGAAGGTGGGTAGGTGGGTATAGAGGGAGACGGGAGAAGGTGGGTAGGTGGGGATTGAGGGAGACGGGGAGAAGGTGGGTAGGTGGGGATTGAGGGAGACGGGGAGAAGGTGGGTAGGTGGGGATTGAGGGAGACGGGGAGAAGGTGGGTAGGTGGGGATTGAGGGAGACGGGGAGAAGGTGGGTAGGTGGGGATTGAGGGAGACGGGGAGAAGGTGGGTAGGTGGGGATTGAGGGAGACGGGGAGAAGGTGGGTAGGTGGGGATTGAGGGAGACGGGGAGAAGGTGGGTAGGTGGGGATTGAGGGAGACGGGGAGAAGGTGGGTAGGTGGGGATTGAGGGAGACGGGGAGAAGGTGGGTAGGTGGGGATTGAGGGAGAGGGGAGAAGGTGGGTAGGTGGGGATTGAGACGGGGAGAAGGTGGGTAGGTGGGGATTGAGGGAGACGGGGAGAAGGTGGGTAGGTGGGGATTGAGGGAGACGGGGAGAAGGTGGGTAGGTGGGGATTGAGGGAGACGGGGAGAAGGTGGGTAGGTGGGGATTGAGGGAGACGGGGAGAAGGTGGGTAGGTGGGGATTGAGGGAGACGGGGAGAAGGTGGGTAGGTGGGGATTGAGGGAGACGGGGAGAAGGTGGGTAGGTGGGGATTGAGGGAGACGGGGAGAAGGTGGGTAGGTGGGGATTGAGGGAGACGGGGAGAAGGTGGGTAGGTGGGATTGAGGGAGACGGGGAGAAGGTGGGTAGGTGGGGATTGAGGGAGACTGGGAGAAGGTGTGTAGGTGGGGATTGAGGGAGACGGGGAGAAGGTGGGTAGGTGGGGATTGAGGGAGACGGGGAGAAGGTGGGTAGGTGGGGATTGAGGGAGACGGGGAGAAGGTGGGTAGGTGGGGATTGAGGGAGACGGGGAGAAGGTGGGTAGGTGGGGATTGAGGGAGACGGGGAGAAGGTGGGTAGGTGGGGATTGAGGGAGACGGGGAGAAGGTGGGTAGGTGGGGATTGAGGGAGACGGGGAGAAGGTGGGTAGGTGGGGATTGAGGGAGACGGGGAGAAGGTGGGTAGGTGGGGATTGAGGGAGACGGGGAGAAGGTGGGTAGGTGGGGATTGAGGGAGACGGGAGAAGGTGGGTAGGTGGGGATTGAGGGAGACGGGGAGAAGGTGGGTAGGTGGGGATTGAGGGAGCCGGGGTGCAGGTGGGTAGGTGGGGATTGATGAAGAGGGGGCGAAGGTGGGTAGGTGGGGATTGAGGGAGACGGGGAGAAGGTGGGTAGGTGGGGATTGAGGGAGCCGGGGAGAAGGTGGGTAGGTGGGGATTGAGGGAGACGGGGAGAAGGTGGGTAGGTGGGGATTGAGGGAGACGGGGAGAAGGTGGGTAGGTGGGGATTGAGGGAGACGGGGAGAAGGTGGGTAGGTGGGGATTGAGGGAGACGGGGAGAAGGTGGGTAGGTGGGGATTGAGGGAGACGGGGAGAAGGTGGGTAGGTGGGGATTGAGGGAGACGGGGAGAAGGTGGGTAGGTGGGGATTGAGGGAGACGGGGAGAAGGTGGGTAGGTGGGGATTGAGGGAGACGGGGAGAAGGTGGGTAGGTGGGGATTGAGGGAGACGGGGAGAAGGTGGGTAGGTGGGGATTGAGGGAGACGGGGAGAAGGTGGGTAGGTGGGGATTGAGGGAGACGGGGAGAAGGTGGGTAGGTGGGGATTGAGGGAGACGGGGAGAAGGTGGGTAGGTGGGGATTGAGGGAGACAGGGAGAAGGTGGGTAGGTGGGGATTGAGGGAGACGGGGAGAAGGTGGGTAGGTGGGGATTGAGGGAGACGGGGAGAAGGTGGGTAGGTGGGGATTGAGGGAGACGGGGAGAAGGTGGGTAGGTGGGGATTGAGGGAGACGGGGAGAAGGTGGGTAGGTGGGGATTGAGGGAGACGGGGAGAAGGTGGGTAGGTGGGGATTGAGGGAGAGGGAGAAGGTGGGTAGGTGGGGATTGAGGGAGACGGGGAGAAGGTGGGTAGGTGGGGATTGAGGGAGACGGGGAGAAGGTGTGTAGGTGGGGATTGAGGGAGACGGGGAGAAGGTGGGTAGGTGGGGATTGAGGGAGACGTGGAGAAGGTGGGTAGCTGTGGATTGAGGGAGACAGGGAGATGGTGGGTAGGTGGGGATTGAGGGAGCCTAGGTGAAGGTGGGTAGGTGGGGATTGAGAGACACGGGGAGAAGGTGGGTAGGTGGGGATTGAGGGAGACAGTGTGACGGTGGGTAGGTGGGGATGGATGGAGTTGGGGAGAAGTTGGGTAGGTGGGGATTGAGGGAGACGGGGAGAAGGTGGGTAGTTGTGGATTGAGGGAGACGGGGAGAAGGTGGGTAGGTGGGGATTGAGGGAGACGGGGAGAAGGTGGGTAGGTGGGGATTGAGGGAGACGGGGAGAAGGTGGGTAGGTGGGGATTGAGGGAGACGGGGAGAAGGTGGGTAGGTGGGGATTGAGGGAGACGGGGAGAAGGTGGGTAGGTGGGGATTGAGGGAGACGGGGAGAAGGTGGGTAGGTGGGGATTGAGGGAGACGGGGAGAAGGTGGGTAGGTGGGGATTGAGGGAGACGGGGAGAAGGTGGGTAGGTGGGGATTGAGGGAGACGGGGAGAAGGTGGGTAGGTGGGGATTGAGGGAGACGGGGAGAAGGTGGGTAGGTGGGGATTGAGGGAGACGGGGAGAAGGTGGGTAGGTGGGGATTGAGGGAGACGGGGAGAAGGTGGGTAGGTGGGGATTGAGGGAGACGGGGAGAAGGTGGGTAGGTGGGGATTGAGGGAGACGGGGAGAAGGTGGGTAGGTGGGGATTGAGGGAGACGGGGAGAAGGTGGGTAGGTGGGGATTGAGGGAGACGGGGAGAAGGTGGGTAGGTGGGGATTGAGGGAGACGGGGAGAAGGTGGGTAGGTGGGGATTGAGGGAGACGGGGAGAAGGTGGGTAGGTGGGGATTGAGGGAGACGGGGAGAAGGTGGGTAGGTGGGGATTGAGGGAGACGGGGAGAAGGTGGGTAGGTGGGGATTGAGGGAGACGGGGAGAAGGTGGGTAGGTGGGGATTGAGGGAGACGGGGAGAAGGTGGGTAGGTGGGGATTGAGGGAGACGGGGAGAAGGTGGGTAGGTGGGGATTGAGGGAGACGGGGAGAAGGTGGGTAGGTGGGGATTGAGGGAGACGGGGAGAAGGTGGGTAGGTGGGGATTGAGGGAGACGGGGAGAAGGTGGGTAGGTGGGGATTGAGGGAGACGGGGAGAAGGTGGGTAGGTGGGGATTGAGGGAGACGGGGAGAAGGTGGGTAGGTGGGGATTGAGGGAGACGGGGAGAAGGTGGGTAGGTGGGGATTGAGGGAGACGGGGAGAAGGTGGGTAGGTGGGGATTGAGGGAGACGGGGAGAAGGTGGGTAGGTGGGGATTGAGGGAGACGGGGAGAAGGTGGGTAGGTGGGGATTGAGGGAGACGGGGAGAAGGTGGGTAGGTGGGGATTGAGGGAGACGGGGAGAAGGTGGGTAGGTGGGGATTGAGGGAGACGGGGAGAAGGTGGGTAGGTGGGGATTGAGGGAGACGGGGAGAAGGTGGGTAGGTGGGGATTGAGGGAGACGGGGAGAAGGTGGGTAGGTGGGGATTGAGGGAGACGGGGAGAAGGTGGGTAGGTGGGGATTGAGGGAGACGGGAGAAGGAGGGTAGGTGGGGATTGAGGGAGACGGGGAGAAGGTGGGTAGGGGGCGATTGTGGGATAAGAGGAGAAGGTGTGTAGGAGGGGATTGAGGGAGACGGGGAGAAGGTGGGTAGGTGGGGATTGAGGGAGACGGGGAGAAGGTGGGTAGGTGGGGATTGAGGGAGACGGGGAGAAGGTGGGTAGGTGGGGATTGAGGGAGACGGGGAGAAGGTGGGTAGGTGGGGATTGAGGGAGACGGGGAGAAGGTGGGTAGGTGGGGATTGAGGGAGACGGGGAGAAGGTGGGTAGGTGGGGATTGAGGGAGACGGGGAGAAGGTGGGTAGGTGGGGATTGAGGGAGACGGGGAGAAGGTGGGTAGGTGGGGATTGAGGGAGACGGGGAGAAGGTGGGTAGGTGGGGATTGAGGGAGACGGGGAGAAGGTGGGTAGGTGGGGATTGAGGGAGACGGGGAGAAGGTGGGTAGGTGGGGATTGAGGGAGACGGGGAGAAGGTGGGTAGGTGGGGTTTGAGGGAGACGGGGAGAAGGTGGGTAGGTGGGGATTGAGGAGACGGGGAGAAGGTGGGTAGGTGGGGATTGAGGGAGACGGGGAGAAGGTGGGTAGGTGGGGATTGAGGGAGACGGGGAGAAGGTGGGTAGGTGGGGATTGATGAAGACGGGAAGAAGGTGGGTAGGTGGGGATTGAGGGAGACGGGGAGAAGGTGGGTAGGTGGGGATTGAGGGAGACGGGGAGAAGGTGGGTAGGTGGGGATTGAGGGAGACGGGGAGAAGGTGGGTAGGTGGGGATTGAGGGAGACGGGGAGAAGGTGGGTAGGTGGGGATTGAGGGAGACGGGGAGAAGGTGGGTAGGTGGGGATTGAGGGAGACGGGGAGAAGGTGGGTAGGTGGGGATTGAGGGAGACGGGGAGAAGGTGGGTAGGTGGGGATTGAGGGAGACGGGGAGAAGGTGGGTAGGTGGGGATTGAGGGAGACGGGGAGAAGGTGGGTAGGTGGGGATTGAGGGAGACGGGGAGAAGGTGGGTAGGTGGGGATTGAGGGAGACGGGGAGAAGGTGGGTAGGTGGGGATTGAGGGAGACGGGGAGAAGGTGGGTAGGTGGGGATTGAGGGAGACGGGGAGAAGGTGGGTAGGTGGGGATTGAGGGAGACGGGGAGAAGGTGGGTAGGTGGGGATTGAGGGAGACGGGGAGAAGGTGGGTAGGTGGGGATTGAGGGAGACGGGGAGAAGGTGGGTAGGTGGGGATTGAGGGAGACGGGGAGAAGGTGGGTAGGTGGGGATTGAGGGAGACGGGGAGAAGGTGGGTAGGTGGGGATTGAGGGAGACGGGGAGAAGGTGGGTAGGTGGGGATTGAGGGAGACGGGGAGAAGGTGGGTAGGTGGGGATTGAGGGAGACGGGGAGAAGGTGGGTAGGTGGGGATTGAGGGAGACGGGGAGAAGGTGGGTAGGTGGGGATTGAGGGAGACGGGGAGAAGGTGGGTAGGTGGGGATTGAGGGAGACGGGGAGAAGGTGGGTAGGTGGGGATTGAGGGAGACGGGGAGAAGGTGGGTAGGTGGGGATTGAGGGAGACGGGGAGAAGGTGGGTAGGTGGGGATTGAGGGAGACGGGGAGAAGGTGGGTAGGTGGGGATTGAGGGAGACGGGGAGAAGGTGGGTAGGTGGGGATTGAGGGAGACGGGGAGAAGGTGGGTAGGTGGGGATTGAGGGAGACGGGGAGAAGGTGGGTAGGTGGGGATTGAGGGAGACGGGGAGAAGGTGGGTAGGTGGGGATTGAGGGAGACGGGGAGAAGGTGGGTAGGTGGGGATTGAGGGAGACGGGGAGAAGGTGGGTAGGTGGGGATTGAGGGAGACGGGGAGAAGGTGGGTAGGTGGGGATTGAGGGAGACGGGGAGAAGGTGGGTAGGTGGGGATTGAGGGAGACGGGGAGAAGGTGGGTAGGTGGGGATTGAGGGAGACGGGGAGAAGGTGGGTAGGTGGGGATTGAGGGAGACGGGAGAAGGTGGGTAGGTGGGGATTGAGGGAGACGGGGAGAAGGTGGGTAGGTGGGGATTGAGGGAGACGGGGAGAAGGTGGGTAGGTGGGGATTGAGGGAGACGGGGAGAAGGTGGGTAGGTGGGGATTGAGGGAGACGGGGAGAAGGTGGGTAGGTGGGGATTGAGGGAGACGGGGAGAAGGTGGGTAGGTGGGGATTGAGGGAGACGGGGAGAAGGTGGGTAGGTGGGGATTGAGGGAGACGGGGAGAAGGTGGGTAGGTGGGGATTGAGGGAGACGGGGAGAAGGTGGGTAGGTGGGGATTGAGGGAGACGGGGAGAAGGTGGGTAGGTGGGGATTGAGGGAGACGGGGAGAAGGTGGGTAGGTGGGGATTGAGGGAGACGGGGAGAAGGTGGGTAGGTGGGGATTGAGGGAGACGGGGAGAAGGTGGGTAGGTGGGGATTGAGGGAGACGGGGAGAAGGTGGGTAGGTGGGGATTGAGGGAGACGGGGAGAAGGTGGGTAGGTGGGGATTGAGGGAGACGGGGAGAAGGTGGGTAGGTGGGGATTGAGGGAGACGGGGAGAAGGTGGGTAGGTGGGGATTGAGGGAGACGGGGAGAAGGTGGGTAGGTGGGGATTGAGGGAGACGGGGAGAAGGTGGGTAGGTGGGGATTGAGGGAGACGGGGAGAAGGTGGGTAGGTGGGGATTGAGGGAGACGGGGAGAAGGTGGGTAGGTGGGGATTGAGGGAGACGGGGAGAAGGTGGGTAGGTGGGGATTGAGGGAGACGGGGAGAAGGTGGGTAGGTGGGGATTGAGGGAGACGGGGAGAAGGTGGGTAGGTGGGGATTGAGGGAGACGGGGAGAAGGTGGGTAGGTGGGGATTGAGGGAGACGGGGAGAAGGTGGGTAGGTGGGGATTGAGGGAGACGGGGAGAAGGTGGGTAGGTGGGGATTGAGGGAGACGGGGAGAAGGTGGGTAGGTGGGGATTGAGGGAGACGGGGAGAAGGTGGGTAGGTGGGGATTGAGGGAGACGGGGAGAAGGTGGGTAGGTGGGGATTGAGGGAGACGGGGAGAAGGTGGGTAGGTGGGGATTGAGGGAGACGGGGAGAAGGTGGGTAGGTGGGGATTGAGGGAGACGGGGAGAAGGTGGGTAGGTGGGGATTGAGGGAGACGGGGAGAAGGTGGGTAGGTGGGGATTGAGGGAGACGGGGAGAAGGTGGGTAGGTGGGGATTGAGGGAGACGGGGAGAAGGTGGGTAGGTGGGGATTGAGGGAGACGGGGAGAAGGTGGGTAGGTGGGGATTGAGGGAGACGGGGAGAAGGTGGGTAGGTGGGGATTGAGGGAGACGGGAGAAGGTGGGTAGGTGGGGATTGAGGGAGACGGGGAGAAGGTGGGTAGGTGGGGATTGAGGGAGACGGGGAGAAGGTGGGTAGGTGGGGATTGAGGGAGACGGGGAGAAGGTGGGTAGGTGGGGATTGAGGGAGACGGGGAGAAGGTGGGTAGGTGGGGATTGAGGGAGACGGGGAGAAGGTGGGTAGGTGGGGATTGAGGGAGACGGGGAGAAGGTGGGTAGGTGGGGATTGAGGGAGACGGGGAGAAGGTGGGTAGGTGGGGATTGAGGGAGACGGGGAGAAGGTGGGTAGGTGGGGATTGAGGGAGACGGGGAGAAGGTGGGTAGGTGGGGATTGAGGGAGACGGGGAGAAGGTGGGTAGGTGGGGATTGAGGGAGACGGGGAGAAGGTGGGTAGGTGGGGATTGAGGGAGACGGGGAGAAGGTGGGTAGGTGGGGATTGAGGGAGACGGGGAGAAGGTGGGTAGGTGGGGATTGAGGGAGACGGGGAGAAGGTGGGTAGGTGGGGATTGAGGGAGACGGGGAGAAGGTGGGTAGGTGGGGATTGAGGGAGACGGGGAGAAGGTGGGTAGGTGGGGATTGAGGGAGACGGGGAGAAGGTGGGTAGGTGGGGATTGAGGGAGACGGGGAGAAGGTGGGTAGGTGGGGATTGAGGGAGACGGGGAGAAGGTGGGTAGGTGGGGATTGAGGGAGACGGGGAGAAGGTGGGTAGGTGGGGATTGAGGGAGACGGGGAGAAGGTGGGTAGGTGGGGATTGAGGGAGACGGGGAGAAGGTGGGTAGGTGGGGATTGAGGGAGACGGGGAGAAGGTGGGTAGGTGGGGATTGAGGGAGACGGGGAGAAGGTGGGTAGGTGGGGATTGAGGGAGACGGGGAGAAGGTGGGTAGGTGGGGATTGAGGGAGACGGGGAGAAGGTGGGTAGGTGGGGATTGAGGGAGACGGGGAGAAGGTGGGTAGGTGGGGATTGAGGGAGACGGGGAGAAGGTGGGTAGGTGGGGATTGAGGGAGACGGGGAGAAGGTGGGTAGGTGGGGATTGAGGGAGGGGAGAAGGTGGGTAGGTGGGGATTGAGGGAGACGGGGAGAAGGTGGGTAGGTGGGGATTGAGGGAGACGGGGAGAAGGTGGGTAGGTGGGGATTGAGGGAGACGGGGAGAAGGTGGGTAGGTGGGGATTGAGGGAGACGGGGAGAAGGTGGGTAGGTGGGGATTGAGGGAGACGGGGAGAAGGTGGGTAGGTGGGGATTGAGGGAGACGGGGAGAAGGTGGGTAGGTGGGGATTGAGGGAGACGGGGAGAAGGTGGGTAGGTGGGGATTGAGGGAGACGGGGAGAAGGTGGGTAGGTGGGGATTGAGGGAGACGGGGAGAAGGTGGGTAGGTGGGGATTGAGGGAGACGGGGAGAAGGTGGGTAGGTGGGGATTGAGGGAGACGGGGAGAAGGTGGGTAGGTGGGGATTGAGGGAGACGGGGAGAAGGTGGGTAGGTGGGGATTGAGGGAGACGGGAGAAGGTGGGTAGGTGGGGATTGAGGGAGACGGGGAGAAGGTGGGTAGGTGGGGATTGAGGGAGACGGGGAGAAGGTGGGTAGGTGGGGATTGAGGGAGACGGGGAGAAGGTGGGTAGGTGGGGATTGAGGGAGACGGGGAGAAGGTGGGTAGGTGGGGATTGAGGGAGACGGGGAGAAGGTGGGTAGGTGGGGATTGAGGGAGACGGGGAGAAGGTGGGTAGGTGGGGATTGAGGGAGACGGGGAGAAGGTGGGTAGGTGGGGATTGAGGGAGACGGGGAGAAGGTGGGTAGGTGGGGATTGAGGGAGACGGGGAGAAGGTGGGTAGGTGGGGATTGAGGGAGACGGGGAGAAGGTGGGTAGGTGGGGATTGAGGGAGACGGGGAGAAGGTGGGTAGGTGGGGATTGAGGGAGACGGGGAGAAGGTGGGTAGGTGGGGATTGAGGGAGACGGGGAGAAGGTGGGTAGGTGGGGATTGAGGGAGACGGGGAGAAGGTGGGTAGGTGGGGATTGAGGGAGACGGGGAGAAGGTGGGTAGGTGGGGATTGAGGGAGACGGGGAGAAGGTGGGTAGGTGGGGATTGAGGGAGACGGGGAGAAGGTGGGTAGGTGGGGATTGAGGGAGACGGGGAGAAGGTGGGTAGGTGGGGATTGAGGGAGACGGGGAGAAGGTGGGTAGGTGGGGATTGAGGGAGACGGGGAGAAGGTGGGTAGGTGGGGATTGAGGGAGACGGGGAGAAGGTGGGTAGGTGGGGATTGAGGGAGACGGGGAGAAGGTGGGTAGGTGGGGATTGAGGGAGACGGGGAGAAGGTGGGTAGGTGGGGATTGAGGGAGACGGGGAGAAGGTGGGTAGGTGGGGATTGAGGGAGACGGGGAGAAGGTGGGTAGGTGGGGATTGAGGGAGACGGGGAGAAGGTGGGTAGGTGGGGATTGAGGGAGACGGGGAGAAGGTGGGTAGGTGGGGATTGAGGGAGACGGGGAGAAGGTGGGTAGGTGGGGATTGAGGGAGACGGGGAGAAGGTGGGTAGGTGGGGATTGAGGGAGACGGGGAGAAGGTGGGTAGGTGGGGATTGAGGGAGACGGGGAGAAGGTGGGTAGGTGGGGATTGAGGGAGACGGGGAGAAGGTGGGTAGGTGGGGATTGAGGGAGACGGGGAGAAGGTGGGTAGGTGGGGATTGAGGGAGACGGGGAGAAGGTGGGTAGGTGGGGATTGAGGGAGACGGGGAGAAGGTGGGTAGGTGGGGATTGAGGGAGACGGGGAGAAGGTGGGTAGGTGGGGATTGAGGGAGACGGGGAGAAGGTGGGTAGGTGGGGATTGAGGGAGACGGGGAGAAGGTGGGTAGGTGGGGATTGAGGGAGACGGGGAGAAGGTGGGTAGGTGGGGATTGAGGGAGACGGGGAGAAGGTGGGTAGGTGGGGATTGAGGGAGACGGGGAGAAGGTGGGTAGGTGGGGATTGAGGGAGACGGGGAGAAGGTGGGTAGGTGGGGATTGAGGGAGACGGGGAGAAGGTGGGTAGGTGGGGATTGAGGGAGACGGGGAGAAGGTGGGTAGGTGGGGATTGAGGGAGACGGGGAGAAGGTGGGTAGGTGGGGATTGAGGGAGACGGGGAGAAGGTGGGTAGGTGGGGATTGAGGGAGACGGGGAGAAGGTGGGTAGGTGGGGATTGAGGGAGACGGGGAGAAGGTGGGTAGGTGGGGATTGAGGGAGACGGGGAGAAGGTGGGTAGGTGGGGATTGAGGGAGACGGGGAGAAGGTGGGTAGGTGGGGATTGAGGGAGACGGGGAGAAGGTGGGTAGGTGGGGATTGAGGGAGACGGGGAGAAGGTGGGTAGGTGGGGATTGAGGGAGACGGGGAGAAGGTGGGTAGGTGGGGATTGAGGGAGACGGGGAGAAGGTGGGTAGGTGGGGATTGAGGGAGACGGGGAGAAGGTGGGTAGGTGGGGATTGAGGGAGACGGGGAGAAGGTGGGTAGGTGGGGATTGAGGGAGACGGGGAGAAGGTGGGTAGGTGGGGATTGAGGGAGACGGGGAGAAGGTGGGTAGGTGGGGATTGAGGGAGACGGGGAGAAGGTGGGTAGGTGGGGATTGAGGGAGACAGGGAGAAGGTGGGTAGGTGGAGATTGAGGAAGATGGGGAGAAGATGGGTAGGTGAGGATAGAGGGAGACGGGGAGAAGGTGGGTAGGTGGGGATTGAGGGAGACGGGGAGAAGGTGCGGAGGTGAGGATTGAGGGAGTAAGGGAGAAGGTGGGTAGGTGGGGATTGAGGGAGACGGGGAGAAGGTGGGTAGGTGGGGATTGAGGGAGACAGGGAGAAGGTGGGTAGGTGGGGATTGAGGGAGACGGGGAGAAGGTGGGTAGGTGGGGATTGAGGGAGACGGGGAGAAGGTGCGGAGGTGAGGATTGAGGGAGTAAGGGAGAAGGTGGGTAGGTGGGGATTGAGGGAGACGGGGAGAAGGTGTGTAGGTGGGGATTGAGGGAGACGGGGAGAAGGTGGGTAGGTGGGGATTGAGGGAGACGGGGAGAAGGTGGGTAGGTGGGGATTGAGGGAGACGGGGAGAAGGTGGGTAGGTGGGGATTGAGGGAGACGGGGAGAAGGTGGGTAGGTGGGGATTGAGGGAGACGGGGAGAAGGTGGGTAGGTGGGGATTGAGGGAGACGGGGAGAAGGTGGGTAGGTGGGGATTGAGGGAGACGGGGAGAAGGTGGGTAGGTGGGGATTGAGGGAGACGGGGAGAAGGTGGGTAGGTGGGGATTGAGGGAGACGGGGAGAAGGTGGGTAGGTGGGGATTGAGGGAGACGGGGAGAAGGTGGGTAGGTGGGGATTGAGGGAGACGGGGAGAAGGTGGGTAGGTGGGGATTGAGGGAGACGGGGAGAAGGTGGGTAGGTGGGGATTGAGGGAGACGGGGAGAAGGTGGGTAGGTGGGGATTGAGGGAGACGGGGAGAAGGTGGGTAGGTGGGGATTGAGGGAGACGGGGAGAAGGTGGGTAGGTGGGGATTGAGGGAGACGGGGAGAAGGTGGGTAGGTGGGGATTGAGGGAGACGGGGAGAAGGTGGGTAGGTGGGGATTGAGGGAGACGGGGAGAAGGTGGGTAGGTGGGGATTGAGGGAGACGGGGAGAAGGTGGGTAGGTGGGGATTGAGGGAGACGGGGAGAAGGTGGGTAGGTGGGGATTGAGGGAGACGGGGAGAAGGTGGGTAGGTGGGGATTGAGGGAGACGGGGAGAAGGTGGGTAGGTGGGGATTGAGGGAGACGGGGAGAAGGTGGGTAGGTGGGGATTGAGGGAGACGGGGAGAAGGTGGGTAGGTGGGGATTGATTGAGACGGGGAGAAGGTGGGTAGGTGGGGATTGAGGGAGACGGGGAGAAGGTGGGTAGGTGGGGATTGAGGGAGACGGGGAGAAGGTGGGTAGGAGGGGATTGAGGGAGACGGGGAGAAGGTGTGTAGGTGGGGATTGAGGAATACGGGGAGAAGGTGTGTAGGTGGGGATTGGAGAGACGGGGAGAAGGTTGGTAGGTGGGGATTGAGGGAGACGGGGAGAAGGTGTGTAGGTGGGGATTGAGGAATACGGGGAGAAGGTGGGTAGGTGGGGATTGAGGGAGACGGGGAGAAGGTGGGTAGGTGGGGATTGAGGGAGACGGGGAGAAGGTGGGTAGGTGGGGATTGAGGGAGACAGGGAGAAGGTGGGTAGGTGGGGATTGAGGGAGACGGGGAGAAGGTGGGTAGGTGGGGATTGAGGGAGACGGGGAGAAGGTGGGTAGGTGGGGATTGAGGGAGACGGGGAGAAGGTGGGTAGGTGGGGATTGAGGGAGACGGGGAGAAGGTGGGTAGGTGGGGATTGAGGGAGACGGGGAGAAGGTGGGTAGGTGGGGATTGAGGGAGACGGGGAGAAGGTGGGTAGGTGGGGATTGAGGGAGACGGGGAGAAGGTGGGTAGGTGGGGATTGAGGGAGACGGGGAGAAGGTGGGTAGGTGGGGATTGAGGGAGACGGGGAGAAGGTGGGTAGGTGGGGATTGAGGGAGACGGGGAGAAGGTGGGTAGGTGGGGATTGAGGGAGACGGGGAGAAGGTGGGTAGGTGGGGATTGAGGGAGACGGGGAGAAGGTGGGTAGGTGGGGATTGAGGGAGACGGGGAGAAGGTGGGTAGGTGGGGATTGAGGGAGACGGGGAGAAGGTGGGTAGGTGGGGATTGAGGGAGACGGGGAGAAGGTGGGTAGGTGGGGATTGAGGGAGACGGGGAGAAGGTGGGTAGGTGGGGATTGAGGGAGACGGGGAGAAGGTGGGTAGGTGGGGATTGAGGGAGACGGGGAGAAGGTGGGTAGGTGGGGATTGAGGGAGACGGGGAGAAGGTGGGTAGGTGGGGATTGAGGGAGACGGGGAGAAGGTGGGTAGGTGGGGATTGAGGGAGACGGGGAGAAGGTGGGTAGGTGGGGATTGAGGGAGACGGGGAGAAGGTGGGTAGGTGGGGATTGAGGGAGACGGGGAGAAGGTGGGTAGGTGGGGATTGAGGGAGACGGGGAGAAGGTGGGTAGGTGGGGATTGAGGGAGACGGGGAGAAGGTGGGTAGGTGGGGATTGAGGGAGACGGGGAGAAGGTGGGTAGGTGGGGATTGAGGGAGACGGGGAGAAGGTGGGTAGGTGGGGATTGAGGGAGACGGGGAGAAGGTGGGTAGGTGGGGATTGAGGGAGACGGGGAGAAGGTGGGTAGGTGGGGATTGAGGGAGACGGGGAGAAGGTGGGTAGGTGGGGATTGAGGGAGGGGAGAAGGTGGGTAGGTGGGGATTGAGGGAGACGGGGAGAAGGTGGGTAGGTGGGGATTGAGGGAGACGGGGAGAAGGTGGGTAGGTGGGGATTGAGGGAGACGGGGAGAAGGTGGGTAGGTGGGGATTGAGGGAGACGGGGAGAAGGTGGGTAGGTGGGGATTGAGGGAGACGGGGAGAAGGTGGGTAGGTGGGGATTGAGGGAGACGGGGAGAAGGTGGGTAGGTGGGGATTGAGGGAGACGGGGAGAAGGTGGGTAGGTGGGGATTGAGGGAGACGGGGAGAAGGTGGGTAGGTGGGGATTGAGGGAGACGGGGAGAAGGTGGGTAGGTGGGGATTGAGGGAGACGGGGAGAAGGTGGGTAGGTGGGGATTGAGGGAGACGGGGAGAAGGTGGGTAGGTGGGGATTGAGGGAGACGGGGAGAAGGTGGGTAGGTGGGGATTGAGGGAGACGGGGAGAAGGTGGGTAGGTGGGGATTGAGGGAGACGGGGAGAAGGTGGGTAGGTGGGGATTGAGGGAGACGGGGAGAAGGTGGGTAGGTGGGGATTGAGGGAGACGGGGAGAAGGTGGGTAGGTGGGGATTGAGGGAGACGGGGAGAAGGTGGGTAGGTGGGGATTGAGGGAGACGGGGAGAAGGTGGGTAGGTGGGGATTGAGGGAGACGGGGAGAAGGTGGGTAGGTGGGGATTGAGGGAGACGGGGAGAAGGTGGGTAGGTGGGGATTGAGGGAGACGGGGAGAAGGTGGGTAGGTGGGGATTGAGGGAGACGGGGAGAAGGTGGGTAGGTGGGGATTGAGGGAGACGGGGAGAAGGTGGGTAGGTGGGGATTGAGGGAGACGGGGAGAAGGTGGGTAGGTGGGGATTGAGGGAGACGGGGAGAAGGTGGGTAGGTGGGGATTGAGGGAGACGGGGAGAAGGTGGGTAGGTGGGGATTGAGGGAGACGGGGAGAAGGTGGGTAGGTGGGGATTGAGGGAGACGGGGAGAAGGTGGGTAGGTGGGGATTGAGGGAGACGGGGAGAAGGTGGGTAGGTGGGGATTGAGGGAGACGGGGAGAAGGTGGGTAGGTGGGGATTGAGGGAGACGGGGAGAAGGTGGGTAGGTGGGGATTGAGGGAGACGGGGAGAAGGTGGGTAGGTGGGGATTGAGGGAGACGGGGAGAAGGTGGGTAGGTGGGGATTGAGGGAGACGGGGAGAAGGTGGGTAGGTGGGGATTGAGGGAGACGGGGAGAAGGTGGGTAGGTGGGGATTGAGGGAGACGGGGAGAAGGTGGGTAGGTGGGGATTGAGGGAGACGGGGAGAAGGTGGGTAGGTGGGGATTGAGGGAGACGGGGAGAAGGTGGGTAGGTGGGGATTGAGGGAGACGGGGAGAAGGTGGGTAGGTGGGGATTGAGGGAGACGGGGAGAAGGTGGGTAGGTGGGGATTGAGGGAGACGGGGAGAAGGTGGGTAGGTGGGGATTGAGGGAGACGGGGAGAAGGTGGGTAGGTGGGGATTGAGGGAGACGGGGAGAAGGTGGGTAGGTGGGGATTGAGGGAGACGGGGAGAAGGTGGGTAGGTGGGGATTGAGGGAGACGGGGAGAAGGTGGGTAGGTGGGGATTGAGGGAGACGGGGAGAAGGTGGGTAGGTGGGGATTGAGGGAGACGGGGAGAAGGTGGGTAGGTGGGGATTGAGGGAGACGGGGAGAAGGTGGGTAGGTGGGGATTGAGGGAGACGGGGAGAAGGTGGGTAGGTGGGGATTGAGGGAGACGGGGAGAAGGTGGGTAGGTGGGGATTGAGGGAGACGGGGAGAAGGTGGGTAGGTGGGGATTGAGGGAGACGGGGAGAAGGTGGGTAGGTGGGGATTGAGGGAGACGGGGAGAAGGTGGGTAGGTGGGGATTGAGGGAGACGGGGAGAAGGTGGGTAGGTGGGGATTGAGGGAGACGGGGAGAAGGTGGGTAGGTGGGGATTGAGGGAGACGGGGAGAAGGTGGGTAGGTGGGGATTGAGGGAGACGGGGAGAAGGTGGGTAGGTGGGGATTGAGGGAGACGGGGAGAAGGTGGGTAGGTGGGGATTGAGGGAGACGGGGAGAAGGTGGGTAGGTGGGGATTGAGGGAGACGGGGAGAAGGTGGGTAGGTGGGGATTGAGGGAGACGGGGAGAAGGTGGGTAGGTGGGGATTGAGGGAGACGGGGAGAAGGTGGGTAGGTGGGGATTGAGGGAGACGGGGAGAAGGTGGGTAGGTGGGGATTGAGGGAGACGGGGAGAAGGTGGGTAGGTGGGGATTGAGGGAGACGGGGAGAAGGTGGGTAGGTGGGGATTGAGGGAGACGGGGAGAAGGTGGGTAGGTGGGGATTGAGGGAGACGGGGAGAAGGTGGGTAGGTGGGGATTGAGGGAGACGGGGAGAAGGTGGGTAGGTGGGGATTGAGGGAGACGGGGAGAAGGTGGGTAGGTGGGGATTGAGGGAGACGGGGAGAAGGTGGGTAGGTGGGGATTGAGGGAGACGGGGAGAAGGTGGGTAGGTGGGGATTGAGGGAGACGGGGAGAAGGTGGGTAGGTGGGGATTGAGGGAGACGGGGAGAAGGTGGGTAGGTGGGGATTGAGGGAGACGGGGAGAAGGTGGGTAGGTGGGGATTGAGGGAGACGGGGAGAAGGTGGGTAGGTGGGGATTGAGGGAGACGGGGAGAAGGTGGGTAGGTGGGGATTGAGGGAGACGGGGAGAAGGTGGGTAGGTGGGGATTGAGGGAGACGGGGAGAAGGTGGGTAGGTGGGGATTGAGGGAGACGGGGAGAAGGTGGGTAGGTGGGGATTGAGGGAGACGGGGAGAAGGTGGGTAGGTGGGGATTGAGGGAGACGGGGAGAAGGTGGGTAGGTGGGGATTGAGGGAGACGGGGAGAAGGTGGGTAGGTGGGGATTGAGGGAGACGGGGAGAAGGTGGGTAGGTGGGGATTGAGGGAGACGGGGAGAAGGTGGGTAGGTGGGGATTGAGGGAGACGGGGAGAAGGTGGGTAGGTGGGGATTGAGGGAGACGGGGAGAAGGTGGGTAGGTGGGGATTGAGGGAGACGGGGAGAAGGTGGGTAGGTGGGGATTGAGGGAGACGGGGAGAAGGTGGGTAGGTGGGGATTGAGGGAGACGGGGAGAAGGTGGGTAGGTGGGGATTGAGGGAGACGGGGAGAAGGTGGGTAGGTGGGGATTGAGGGAGACGGGGAGAAGGTGGGTAGGTGGGGATTGAGGGAGACGGGGAGAAGGTGGGTAGGTGGGGATTGAGGGAGACGGGGAGAAGGTGGGTAGGTGGGGATTGAGGGAGACGGGGAGAAGGTGGGTAGGTGGGGATTGAGGGAGACGGGGAGAAGGTGGGTAGGTGGGGATTGAGGGAGACGGGGAGAAGGTGGGTAGGTGGGGATTGAGGGAGACGGGGAGAAGGTGGGTAGGTGGGGATTGAGGGAGACGGGGAGAAGGTGGGTAGGTGGGGATTGAGGAATACGGGGAGTAGGTGGGTAGGTGTGAATTGAGGGAGACGGGGAGAAATTGGGTAGGTGGGGATTGAGGGAGACGGGGAGAAGTTGGGTAGGTGGGGATTGAGGGAGACGGGAAGAAGGTGGGAAAGTGGGGATGGAGGGAGAAGGGGAGAAGGTGTGTAGCTGGGGATTGAGGAATACGGGGAGAAGGTGGGTAGATGGGGATTGAGGGAGACGGGCGAAGTTGGGTAGGTGGGGATTGAGGGAGATATGGCGAAGTTGGGTAGGTGGGGATTGAAGAGACGGGGAGAAGTTGGGTAGGTGGGGATTGAGGGAGACGGGGAGAATGTGGGTAGGTGGGGATTGAGGGAGACAGGGAGAAGGTGGGTAGGTGGGGATTGAGGGAGACAGGGAGAAGGTGGGTAGGTGGGGATTGAGGGAGACGGGGAGCAGGTGGGTAGGTGGGGATTGAGGGAGACGGGGAGAAGGTGGGTAGGTGGGGATTGAGGGAGACGGGGAGAAGTTGTGTAGGTGGGGATTGAGGGAGATATGGCGAAGGTGGGTAGGTGGGGATTGAAGAGACGGGGAGCAGGTGGGTAGGTGGGGATTGTGGGAGACGGGGAGAAGGTGGGTAGGTGGGGATTGAGGGAGACGGGGAGAAGGTGGGTAGGTGGGGATTGAGTGAAACGGGGAGAATGAGTGTAGGTGGGGAATCAGGGAGAATGGGAGAAGGTGGGTAGGTGGGGATTGAGGGAGACGGTGTGAAGGTAGGTAGAAGGGGATTGAGGGAGACGGGGAGAATGTGGGTAGGTGGGGATTGAGGGAGACGGGGAGAAGGTGGGTAGGTGGGATTGAGGGAGCCGGGGAGAAGGTGGGTAGGTGGGGATTGAGGGAGACAGGGAGAAGGTGGGTAGGTGGGGATTGAGGAGGATGGGAGAAGGTGGGTAGGTGGGGATTGAGGGAGACGGGGAGAAGGTGGGTAGGTGGGGATTGAGGGAGACGGGGAGAAGGTGGGTAGGTGGGGATTGAGGGAGACGGGGAGAAGGTGGGTAGGTGGGGATTGAGGGAGACGGGGAGAAGGTGGGTAGGTGGGGATTGAGGGAGACAGGGAGAAGGTGGGTAGGTGGGGATTGAGGGAGACGGGAGAAGGTGGGAAGGTGGGGATTGAGGGAGAGGGGAGAAGAGTTAGGAGTGGGGGATTGAGGGAGTCGGGGAGAAATTGGGTAGGTGGGGATTGAGGGAGACGGGGAGAAGATGGGTAGGTGGGGATTGAAGAGACGTGGAGAAGGTGGGTAGGTGGGGATTGAGGGAGATGGGGAGAAGGTGGGTAGGTGGGGATTGAGGGAGACGGGAGAAGGTGGTAGGTGGGGATTGAGGGAGACAGGGAGAAGGTGGGTAGGTGGGATTGAGGGAGACAGGGAGAAGGTGTGTAGGTGGGGATTGAGGGAGACGGGGAGAAGGTGGGTAGGTGGGGATTGAGGTTGCCGTGGAGAAGGTGGGTAGGTGGGGATTGAGGGAGACAGGGAGAAGGTGTGTAGGTGGGGATTGAGGGAGACGGTGAGAAGGTGTGTAGGTGGGGATTGAGGGATATGGGGAGAAGGTGGGTAGGTGGGGATTGTTGAGGATGGGGAGAAGGTGGGTAGGTGGGGATTGAGGGAGACGTGGAGAAGGTGGGTAGGTGGGATTGAGGGAGACAGGGAGAAGGTGGGTAGGTGGGGATTGAGGGAGCCGGGGTGAAGGTGGGTAGGTGGGGATTGAGGGAGACAGGGAGAAGGTGGGTAGGTGGGGATTGAGGGAGACAGGGAGAAGGTGGGTAGGTGGGGATTGAGGGAGACAGGGAGAAGGTGGGTAGGTGGGGATTGAGGGAGACGGGGAGAAGGTGGGTAGGTGGGGATTGAGGGAGACGGGGAGAAGGTGGGTAGTGGGGATTGATGAGACAGGGAGAAGGTGGGTAGGTGGGGATTGAGGGAGACAGGGAGAAGGTGGGTAGGTGGGGATTGAGGGAGACAGGGGAGAAGGTGGGTAGGTGGGGATTGAGGGAGACAGGGAGAAGGTGGGTAGGTGGGGATTGAGGGAGACAGGGAGAACTTGGGTAGGTGGGGATTGAAGAGACGGGGAGAAGGTGGGTAGGTGGGGATGAGGAGACGGGGAGAAGGTGGTTAGGTGGGGATTGAGGGAGATCTGGAGAAGGTGGGTAGGTGGGGATTGAGGGAGACGGGGAGAAGTTGGTAGGTGGGGATAGTGGGAGACGGGGAGATGTGGGTAGGTGGGATTGAGGGAGACGGGAGAAGGTGGGTAGGTGGGGATTGAGGGAGACAGGGAGAGAAGGTGGGTAGCGTGGGATTTGAGGGAGAGGGGAGAAGGTGGGTTAGGTGGGGATTGAGGGAGACGGGGAGAAGTTGGGTAGGGGGGATTGAGGAGATCTGGGAGAAGGTGGGTAAGGTGGGGATGGAGGAGAGACGGGGAGAAGTGTGTAGGTGGGGATTGAGGGAGACGGGGAGAATGTGGGAGGTGGGGATTGAGGGAGACGGGAGAAGTTGGTAGGTGGGGATGAGGGAGACAGGAGAAGGTGGGTAGGTGGGGATTGAGGAGAAGGGGAGAAGGTGGGTAGGTGGGGATTGAAGAGACGGGGAGAAGGTGGGTAGGTGGGGATTGAGGGAGACAGTGAGAAGGTGGGTAGGTGGGGATTGAGGGAGACAGGGAGAAGGTGGGTAGGTGGGGATTGAGGGAGACGGGAGAAGGTGGGTAGGTGGGGATTGAGGGAGACGGGGAGAAGGTGGGTAGGTGGGGATTGAGGGAGACAGGAGAAGGTGGGTAGGTGGGGATTGAGGAGACGGGGAGAAGGTGGGTAGGTGGGGATTGAGGGAGACGGGGAGAAGTTGGGTAGGTGGGGATTGAGGGAGACAGGGAGAAGGTGGGTAGGTGGGGATTGAGGGAGACAGGGAGAAGGTGGGTAGGTGGGGATTGAGGGAGACGGGGAGAAGGTGGGTAGGTGGGGATTGAGGGAGACGGGGAGAAGGTGGGTAGGTGGGGATTGAGGGAGACGGGGAGAAGGTGGGTAGGTGGGGATTGAGGGAGACGGGGAGAAGGTGGGTAGGTGGGGATTGAGGGAGACGGGGAGAAGGTGGGTAGGTGGGGATTGAGGGAGACGGGGAGAAGGTGGGTAGGTGGGGATTGAGGGAGACGGGGAGAAGGTGGGTAGGTGGGGATTGAGGGAGACGGGGAGAAGGTGGGTAGGTGGGGATTGAGGGAGACGGGGAGAAGGTGGGTAGGTGGGGATTGAGGGAGACGGGGAGAAGGTGGGTAGGTGGGGATTGAGGGAGACGGGAGAAGGTGGGTAGGTGGGGATTGAGGGAGACGGGGAGAAGGTGGGTAGGTGGGGATTGAGGGAGACGGGGAGAAGGTGGGTAGGTGGGGATTGAGGGAGACGGGGAGAAGGTGGGTAGGTGGGGATTGAGGGAGACGGGGAGAAGGTGGGTAGGTGGGGATTGAGGGAGACGGGGAGAAGGTGGGTAGGTGGGGATTGAGGGAGACGGGGAGAAGGTGGGTAGGTGGGGATTGAGGGAGACGGGGAGAAGGTGGGTAGGTGGGGATTGAGGGAGACGGGGAGAAGGTGGGTAGGTGGGGATTGAGGGAGACGGGGAGAAGGTGGGTAGGTGGGGATTGAGGGAGACGGGGAGAAGGTGGGTAGGTGGGGATTGAGGGAGACGGGGAGAAGGTGGGTAGGTGGGGATTGAGGGAGACGGGGAGAAGGTGGGTAGGTGGGGATTGAGGGAGACGGGGAGAAGGTGGGTAGGTGGGGATTGAGGGAGACGGGGAGAAGGTGGGTAGGTGGGGATTGAGGGAGACGGGGAGAAGGTGGGTAGGTGGGGATTGAGGGAGACGGGGAGAAGGTGGGTAGGTGGGGATTGAGGGAGACGGGGAGAAGGTGGGTAGGTGGGGATTGAGGGAGACGGGGAGAAGGTGGGTAGGTGGGGATTGAGGGAGACGGGGAGAAGGTGGGTAGGTGGGGATTGAGGGAGACGGGGAGAAGGTGGGTAGGTGGGGATTGAGGGAGACGGGGAGAAGGTGGGTAGGTGGGGATTGATGGAGACAGGGAGAAGGTGGGTAGGTGGGGATTGAGGGAGACAGGGATAAGGTGGGTAGGTGGGGATTGAGGGAGACGGGGAGAAGGTGGGTAGGTGGGGATTGAGGGAGACAGGGAGAAGGTGGGTAGGTGGGGTTTGAGGGAGACAGGGAGAAGGTGGGTTGGTGGGGATTGAGGGAGACAGGGAGAAGGTGATTAGGTGGGTATTGAGGGAGACAGGGAGAAGTTGGGTAGGTGGGGAGTGATGGAGACGGGAAGAAGGTGGGTAGGTGGGGATTATGGGAGACGGGGAGAAGGTGGGAAGTTGGGGACTGAGGGAGACGGGGAGAAGGAGGGTAGGTGGGGATTGAGGAATACGGGGAGAAGTTGGGTAGGTGGGGATTGAGGGAGACGGGAAGAAGGTGGGAAAGTGGGGATGGAGGGAGAAGGGGAGAAGTTGTGTAGGTGGGGATTCAGGAATACGGGGAGAAGGTGGGTAGGATGGGGATTGAGGGAGACGGGGAGAAGTTGGGTAGGTGGGGATTGAGGGAGATATGGCGAAGGTGGGTAGGTGGGGATTGAAGAGACGGGGAGAAGTTGGGTAGGTGGGGATTGAGGGAGACGGGGAGAATGTGGGTAGGTGGGGATTGAGGGAGACAGGGAGAAGGTGGGTAGGTGGGGATTGAGGGAGACAGGGAGAAGGTGGGTAGGTGGGGATTGAGGGAGACGGGGAGAAGGTGGGTAGGTGGGGATTGAGGGAGACAGGGAGAAGGTGGGTAGGTGGGGATTGAGGGAGACAGGGAGAAGGTGGGTAGGTGGGGATTGAGGGAGACGGGGAGAAGGTGGGTAGGTGGGGATTAAGGGAGACGGTGAGAAGGTGGGAAGTTGGGGATTGAGGGAGACAGGGAGAAGGAGGGTAGGTGGGGATTGAGGAATACGGGGAGAAGGTGTGTAGGTGGGAATTGAGGGAGACGGGGAGAAATTGGGTAGGTGGGGATTGAAGGAGACGGGGAGAAGTTGGGTAGGTGGGGATTGAGGGAGACGGGAAAAAGGTGGGTAAGTGGGGATGGAGGGAGAAGGAAAGAAGGGGGGTAGGTGGGGATTGAGGAATACGGGGAGAAGGTGGGTAGGTGGGGATTGAGTGAGACGGGGAGAAGGAGGGTACTTGGGGATTGAGGGACACGGGGAGAAGGTGGGCAGGTCAGGATGGAGGGAGACGGGGAGAAATTGGGTAGGTGGGGATTGAGGGAGACGGGGAGAAGTTGGGTAGGTGGGGATTGAGGGAGACAGGGAGAAGGTTGGTAGGTGGGGATTGAGGGAGACAGGGAGAAGGTGGGTAGGTGGGGATTGAGGGAGACGGGGAGAAGGTGGGTAGGTGGGGATTGAGGGAGACAGGGAGAAGGTGGGTAGGTGGGGATTGAAGAGACAGGGAGAAGGTGGCTAGGTGGGGATTGAGGGAGACGGGGAGAAGGTGGGTAGGTGGGGATTAAGGGAGACGGTGAGAAGGTGGGAAGTTGGGGATTGAGGGAGACGGGGAGAAGGTGGGTAGGTGGGGATTGAGGGTGCCGTGGAGAAGGTGGGTAGGTGGGGATTGAGGAATACAGGGAGAAGGTGGGTAGGTGGGGATTGAGTGAGACGGGGAGAAGTTGGGTAGGTGGGGATTGAGGGAGACGGGGAGAAGGTGGGTAAGTGGGGATTGAGGGAGACAGGGAGAACGAGGGTAGGTGGGGATTGAGGAATACGGGGAGAAGGTGGGTAGGTGGGGATTGAGGGAGACGGGGAGAAGGTGGGTAGGTGGGGATTGAGGGAGACGGGGAGAAGGTGGGAAGGTCGGGATGGAGGGAGACGTGGAGAAGGAGGTAGGTGGGGATTTGAGGAGACGGGGAGAGGTGGGTAGGTGGGGATTGAGGAGACGGGGAGAAATTGGGTAGGTGGGGATTGAGGAGACGGGGAGAAGGTGAGTAGGTGGGGATTGAGGGAGCGGGGAGAAGGTGGGTAGGTGGGGATTGAGGGAGACAGGGAGAAGGTGGGTAGGTGGGGATTGAGGAGACGGGGAGAAGTGGGTAGGTGGGGATTGAGGGAGACGGGGGAGAAGGTGGGTAGGTGGGGATTGAGGGATACGGGAGAAGGTGGGTAGGTAGGGGTTTGAGAGAGACAGGGGAGAAGGTGGTAGAGTGGGGATTGAGAGAGACGGGGAGATGGAGGGTAGGTGGGGATTGAGGAGACGGGGAGAAAGGTGGGTAGGTGGGGATTGAGGGAGACAGGGAGAAGGTGTGTAGGTGGGGATTGAGGGAGACAGGGAGGAAGGTGGGTAGGTGGGGATTGAGGAGACGGGGAGAAGATGGGTAGGTGGGGATTGAAGAGAGAGGGAGAAGGTGGGTAGGTGGGGATTGAGGGAGACAGGGAGAAGGTGGGTAGGTGGGGATTGAGGAGACGGGGAGAAGGTGGGTAGGTGGGGATTGAGGGAAAGGGGGAGAAGGTGTAGATTGAGGGAGACGGCGAGGAGGTGGGAATGTGGGGATTGAGGGAGTAAGGGAGAAGGTGGGTAGGTGGGGATTGAGGGAGACAGGGAGAAGGTGGGTAGGTGGGGATTGAGGGAGACGGGGAGAAGGTGGGTAGGTGGGGATTGAGGGAGACAGGGAGAAGGTGGGTAGGTGGGGATTGAGGGAGACAGGGAGAAGGTGGTTAGGTGGGGATTGAGGGAGACGGGGAGAAGGTGGGTAGGTGGGTATAGAGGGAGACGGGAGAAGGTGGTTATGTGGGGATTGTGCGAGACAGGGATAACGAGGGTAGGTGGGGATTCAGCATATACGGGGAGAAGGTGGGTAGGTGGGGATTGAAGAGACGGGGAGCAGGTGGGTAGGTGGGGATTGAAGAGACGGGGAGCAGGTGGGTAGGTGGGGATTAAGGGAGACGGGAGAAGGTGGGTAGGTGGGGATTGAGGAATACGGGGAGAAGGTGGGTAGATGGGTCTTGAGGGAGACGGGGATAAGGTGAGTGGGTGGGGATTGAGGGAGACGGGGAGAAGGTGGGCAGGTCGGGATGGAGGGAGACGGGGAGAAGGAGGGTATGTGGGGATTGAAAGAGGCGGGGAGAAGGTGGGTAGGAGGGGATTGAGGGAGACGGGAGATGTTGGGTAGGTGGGGATTGAGGGAAACGGGGAGATGTTGGGTAGGTGGGGATTGAAGAGACGGGGAGAAGGTGAGTAGGTGGGGATTGAGGGAGACAGGGATAAGGTGGGTAGGTGGGGATTGAGGGAGACGGGGAGAAGGTGGGTAGGTGGGGATTGAGTGAGACAGGGAGAAGGTGGGTAGGTGGGGTTTGAGGGAGACAGGGAGAAGGTGGGAAGTTGGGGATTGAGTTAGACGGGGAGATGGAGGTTAGGTGGGGATTGAGGGAGACGGGGAGAAGGTGGGTAGGTGGGGATTGAGGGAGACAGGGAGAAGGTGATTAGGTGGGGATTGAGGGAGACAGGGAGAAGTTGGGTAGGTGGGGATTAAGGGAGACGGGGAGAAGGTGGGAAGTTGGGGATTGAGGGAGACGGGGAGAAGGTGGTAGGTGGGGATTGAGGAATACGGGGAGAAGGTGGGTAGGTGGGGATTGATGGAGACGGGGAGAAAGTTGGGTAGGTGGGGATTGAGGGAGACTTGGCGAAGGTGGGTAGGTGGGGATTGAGGGAGACGGGGAGAAGGTGGGTAGGTGGGGATTGAGGGAGACGGGAAGAAGGTGAGTAGGTGGGGATTGAGGGAGACGGTTGAAGGAGGGTAGGTGGGGATTGAGGGAGACAGGGAGAAGGTGGGTAGGTGGGGATTGAGGGAGACGGGGAGAAGGTGGGTAGGTGGGGATTGAGGGTGCCGTGGAGAAGGTGGGTAGGTGGGGCTTGATGGAGACTGGGAGAAGGTGGTTAGGTGGGGATTGAGGGAGACGGAGAGAAGGTGGTTACGTCGGGATTGAGGGAGATGGAGAGAAGGTGGGAAGTTGGGGATTGAGGGAGACAGGGAGAAGGAGGGTAGGTGGGGATTGAGGGAGACAGGGAGAATTTGGGTAGGTGGGGATTGAGAGAGACTGGGAGAAGGTGGGTAGGTGGGGATTGAAGAGACGGGGAGAAGGTGAGTAGGTGGGGATTCAGGGAGACGGAGAGAAGGTGGGTAGGTGGGGATGGAGGGAGACGTGGAGAAGTGGGTAGGTGGGGATGAAGGGAGCCGGGGAGAAGGTGGTTAGGTGGGGATTGAGGTAGACGGGGAGAAAGGGGATAGGTGAGGATTGAGGGAGAAGGTGTGAAGGTGTTTAGGTGGGGATTGAGGGAGACGGGGAGGAGGTGGGTAGGTGGGGATTGAGGAGAGCGGGGGAGAAGGTGTGTAGGAGGGGATTGAGGGAGACGGGGAGATGTTGGGTAGGTGGGGATTGAGGGAGACGGGATGAAGGTGGGTAGGTGGGGATTGAAGAGACAGGGAGAAGGTGAGTAGGTGGGGATTGAGGGAGACGGGAGAAGGTTGGGAAGTGGGGATTGAGGGAGACAGGAGAGAAGGGTGGGTAGGTGGGGTTGAGGGAGACAGGGAGAAGGTGGGTAGTTGGGGATTGAGGGAGATGGGGAGATGGCTGGTTAGGTGGGATTGAGGGAGACAGGGGAGAAGGTGGTGTAGGTGGGGATTGAGGGAGACGGGGAGAAGGTGGGTAGGTGGGGATTGAGGGAGAACGGGGAGAAGGTGGGTACGGTGGGGATTGAGGGACACGGGAGAAGGTGGGTAAGTCAGGGATTGGAGGGAGACGGGGAGAAAGGTGGGTAGGTGGGGATTGAGGGAGGACGGGGAGAAGTTGGGTAGGTGGGGATTGAGGGAGAGGGGGAGAAGGTGGGGAGGTGGGGATTGAGGGAGATGGGGAGAAGGTGGGTAGGTGGGGATTGAGGGAGACGGGGAGATGGTGGGTAGGTGGGGATTGAGGGAGACAGGGAGAAGGTGGGTAGGTGGGGATTGAGGGAGACAGGGAGAAGGTGGGTAGGTGGGTATTGAGGGAGACGGGGAGAAGGTGGGTAGGTGGGGATTAAGGGAGACGGGGAGAAGGTGGGAAGTTGGGGATTGAGGGAGACAGGGAGAAGGAGGGTAGGTGGGGATTGAGGAATACGGGGAGAAGGTGTGTAGGTGGGAATTGAGGGAGACGGGGAGAAATTGGGTAGGTGGGGATTGAAGGAGACGGGGAGAAGTTGGGTAGGTGGGGATTGAGGGAGACGGGAAAAAGGTGGGTAAGTGGGGATGGAGGGAGAAGGGAAGAAGGTGGGTAGGTGGGGATTGAGGAATACGGGGAGAAGGTGGGTAGGTGGGGATTGAGTGAGACGGGGAGAAGGAGGGTAGGTGGGGATTGAGGGACACGGGGAGAAGGTGGGCAGGTCGGGATGGAGGGAGACGGGGAGAAGGAGGGGAGGTGGGGATTGAAAGAGGCGGGGAGAAGGTGTGTAGGAGGGGATTGAGGGAGACGGGGAGAAGTTGGGTAGGTGGGGATTGAAGAGACGGGGAGAAGGTGGTTAGGTGGGGATTGAGGGAGACGGGGAGAAGGTGGGTAGGTGGGGATTGATGGAGACAGGGAGAAGGTGGGTAGGTGGGGATTGAGGGAGACAGGGATAAGGTGGGTAGGTGGGGATTGAGGGAGACGGGGAGAAGGTGGGTAGGTGGGGATTGAGGGAGACAGGGAGAAGGTGGCTATTTGGGGATTGAGGGAGTCCGGTAGAAGTTGGGTAGGTGGGGATAAGGCGAGACGGGGAGAAGGTGGTTAGGTGGGGATTGAGGGAGACGGGGAGAAGGTGGGTAGGTGGGGATTGAGGGAGACAGGGAGAAGGTGTGTAGGTGGGGATTGAGGGAGACAGGGAGAAGTTGGGTAGGTGGGGATTGAGGGAGACGGGGAGAAGGTGGGTAGGTGGGGATTGAGGGAGACGGGGAGAAGGTGGGAACGTGGGGATTGAGGGAGACGGGGAGAAGGTGTGTAGGTGGGGATTGAGGAATACGGGGAGAAGGTGGGTAGGTGGGGATTGAGGGAGACGGGGAGAAGGTGGGTAGGTGGGGATTGAAGGAGACGGGGAGAAGTTGGGTAGGTGGGGATTGAGGGAGACGGGGAGAAGGTGGGTAGGTGGGGATTGAGGGAGACAGGGAGAAGGTGGGTAGGTGGGGATTGAGGGAGACAGGGAGAAGGTGGGTAGGTGGGGATTGAGGGAGACGGGGAGAAGGTGGGTAGGTGGGGATTGAGGGAGACAGGGAGAAGGTGGGTAGGTGGGGATTGAGGGAGACAGGGAGAAGGTGGGTAGGTGGGGATTGAGGGAGACGGGGAGAAGGTGGGTAGGTGGGGATTAAGGGAGACGGTGAGAAGGTGGGAAGTTGGGGATTGAGGGAGACAGGGAGAAGGAGGGTAGGTGGGGATTGAGGAATACGGGGAGAAGGTGTGTAGGTGGGAATTGAGGGAGACGGGGAGAAATTGGGTAGGTGGGGATTGAAGGAGACGGGGAGAAGTTGGGTAGGTGGGGATTGAGGGAGACGGGAAAAAGGTGGGTAAGTGGGGATGGAGGGAGAAGGGAAGAAGGTGGGTAGGTGGGGATTGAGGAATACGGGGAGAAGGTGGGTAGGTGGGGATTGAGGGACACGGGGAGAAGGTGGGCAGGTCGGGATGGAGGGAGACGGGGAGAAGGAGGGGATGTGGGGATTGAAAGAGGCGGGGAGAAGGTGTGTAGGAGGGGATTGAGGGAGACGGGGAGATGTTGGGTAGGTGGGGATTGAGGGAAACGGGGAGATGTTGGGTAGGTGGGGATTGAAGAGACGGGGAGAAGGTGAGTAGGTGGGGATTGAGGGAGACGGGGAGAAGGTGGGTAGGTGGGGATTGAGGGAGACAGGGATAAGGTGGGTAGGTGGGGATTGAGGGAGACGGGGAGAAGGTGGGTAGGTGGGGATTGAGGGAGACAGGGAGAAGGTGGGTAGGTGGGGTTTGAGGGAGACAGGGAGAAGGTGGGAAGTTGGGGATTGAGTGAGACGGGGAGATGGAGGTTAGGTGGGGATTGAGGGAGACGGGGAGAAGGTGGGTAGGTGGGGATTGAGGGAGACAGGGAGAAGGTGTGTAGGTGGGGATTGAGGGAGACAGGGAGAAGGTGGGTAGGTGAGGATTGAGTGAGACGGGGAGAAGGTGGGTAGGTGGGGATTAAGGGAGACGGGGAGAAGGTGGGAAGTTGGGGATTGAGGGAGACGGGGAGAAGGAGGGTAGGTGGGGATTGAGGAATACGGGGAGAAGGTGGGTAGGTGGGAATTGAGGGAGACGGGGAGAAATTGGGTAGGTGGGGATTGAGGGAGACGGGGAGAAGTTGGGTAGGTGGGGATTGAGGGAGACGGGAAGAAGGTGGGTAGGTGGGGATTGAAGGAGACAGGGAGAAGGTGAGTAGTTGGGGATTGAGGGAGACGGGGAGAAGGTGGGTAGTGGGGATTGAGGGAGCCGGGGAGAAGGTGGGTAGGTGGGGTTTGAGGGAGCCGGGGAGAAGGTGGGTAGGTGGGGATTGTGTGAGACAGGGAGAAGGTGGGTAGGTGGGGATTGAGGAGGATGGGAGAAGGTGGGTAGGTGGGGATTGAGGGAGACGTGGAGAAGGTGGGTAGGTGGGGATTGAGGGAGACAGGGAGAAGGTGGGTAGGTGGGGATTGAGGGAGACAGGGAGAAGGTGGGTAGGTGGGGATTGAGGGAGACGGGGAGAAGGTGGGTAGGTGGGGATTGAGGGAGACGGGGAGAAGGTGGGTAGGTGGGGATTGAGGGAGACGGGGAGAAGTTGGGTAGGTGGGGATTGAGGGAGACGGGGAGAAGGTGGGTAGGTGGGGATTGAGGGAGACGGGGAGAAGGTGGGTAGGTGGGGATTGAGGGAGACGGGGAGAAGGTGGGTAGGTGGGGATTGTGGGAGACGGGGAGAAGGTGGGTAGGTGGGGATTGAGGGAGATGGGGAGAAGGTGGGTAGGTGGGGATTGAGGGAGACGGGGAGAAGGTGGGTAGGTGGGGATTGAGGGAAATGGTGTGAAGTTGGGTAGGTGGGGATTGAGGGAGACGGGGAGAAGGTGGGTTGGTGGGGATTGAGGGAGACAGGGAGAAGGTGGGTAGGTGGGGATTGAGGGAGACGGGGAGAAGGTGGGTAGGTGGGGATTGAGGGAGACAGGGAGAAGGTGGGTAGGTGGGGATTGAGGGAGACAGGGAGAAGGTGTTTAGGTGGGGATTGAGGGAGACGGGGGAGAAGGTGGTTAGGTGGGGATAAGGGAGACGGTGAGAGAAGTGTGTAGTTGGGACTTGAGGGAGACAGGGAGAAGGAGGGTAGGTGGGGATTGAGGAATACGGGGAGAGGGTGTGTAGGTGGGAATTGAGGGAGACTGGGAGAAATTGGGTAGGTGGGGATTGAAGGAGACGGGGAGAAGTTGGGTAGGTGGGGATTGAGGGAGACGGGAAAAAGGTGGGTAAGTGGGGATGGAGGGAGAAGGGAAGAAGGTGGGTAAGGGGGATTGAGGGAATACGGGGAGAAGGTGGGTAGGTGGGGATTGAGGGACGACGGGGAGAAGGTGGGTATGTGGGGATTATGGGAGACGGGGAGAAGGTGGGAAGTTGGGGATTGAGGGAGACGGGGAGAAGGATGGTAGGTGGGGATTGAGGAATACGGGGAGAAGGTGGGTAGGTGGGAATTGATGGAGATGGGGAAAAGTTGGGTAGGTGGGGATTGAGGGAGACGGGGAGATGTTGGGTAGGTGGGGATTGAGGGTGACAGGGAGAAGGTGGGTAGGTGGGGATTGAGGGAGACAGGGAGAAGGTGGGTAGGTGGGGATTGAGGGAGACGGGGAGAAGGTGGGTAGGTGGGGATTGAGGGAGACAGGGAGAAGGTGGGTAGGTGGGGATTGAGGGAGACAGGGAGAATGTGTTTAGGTGGGGATTGAGGGAGACGGGGAGAAGGTGGGTAGGTGGGGATTAAGGGAGACGGTGAGAAGGTGGGAAGTTGGGGATTGAGGGAGACGGGGAGAAGGAGGGTAGGTGGGGATTGAGGAATACGGGGAGGAGGAGGGTAGGTGGGGATTGAGGGAGACGGGGAGACGGAGGGTAGGTGGGGATTGAGGGAGACGGGGAGAAGGTGGGTAGGTGGGGATTGAGGGAGACGGGGAGAAGGTGGGTAGGTGGGATTGAGGGAGACGGGGAGAAGTGGGTAGGTGGGGATTGAGGGAGACGGGGAGAAGTTGGGTAGGTGGGGATTGAGGGAGACGGGGAGAAGGTGGGTAGGTGGGGATTGAGGGAGACGGGGAGAAGGTGGGTAGGTGGGGATTGAGGGAGACGGGGAGAAGGTGGGTAGGTGGGGATTGAGGGAGACGGGGAGAAGGTGGGTAGGTGGGGATTGAGGGAGACAGGGAGAAGGTGGGTAGGTGGGGATTGAGGAGGATGGGAGAAGGTGGTTAGGTGGGGATTGAGGGAGACGGGTAGAAGGTGGGTAGGTGGGGATTGAGGGAGACCGGGAGAAGGTGGGTAGGTGGGGATTGAGGGAGACGGGTGAAGGTGGGTAGGTGGGGATTGAGGGAGACAGGGAGAAGGTGGGTAGGTGGGGATTGAGGGAGACGGGGAGAAGGTGGGTAGTTGGGGATTGAGGGAGACGGGGAGAAGGTGGGTAGGTGGGGATTGAGGGGAACGGTGTGAAGGTGGTAGGTGGGGATTGAGGGAGACAGGGAGAAGGTGTGTAGGTGGGGATTGAGGGAGACAGGGAGAAGGTGGGTAGGTGGGGATTGAGGGAGACGGGGAGAAGGTGGGTAGGTGGGGATTGAGGAGACGGGGAGAAGGTGGGTAGGTGGGGATTGAGGGAGACGGGGAGAAGGTGGGTAGGTGGGGATTGAGGGAGACGGGAGAAGGTGGGTAGGTGGGGATTGAGGGAGACGGGGAGAAGTGGGTAGGTGGGGATTGAGGGAGACGGGGAGAAGGTGGGTAGGTGGGGATTGAGGGAGACGGGATGAAGGTGGGTAGGTGGGGATTGAAGAGACAGGGAGAAGGTGAGTAGTTGGGGATTGAGGGAGACGGGGAGAAGGTGGGTAAGTGGGGATTGAGGGAGACAGGGAGAAGGTGGGTAGGTGGGGTTTGAGGGAGACAGGGAGAAGGTGGGAAGTTGGGGATTGAGTGAGACGGGGAGATGCAGGTTAGGTGGGGATTGAGGGAGACAGGGAGAAGGTGTTTAGGTGGGGATTGAGGGAGACGGGGAGAAGGTGGGTAGGTGGGGATTGAGTGAGACGGGGAGAAGGAGGGTACTTGGGGATTGAGGGACACGGGGAGAAGGTGGGCAGGTCAGGATGGAGGGAGACGGGGAGAAATTGGGTAGGTGGGGATTGAGGGAGACGGGGAGAAGTTGGGTAGGTGGGGATTGAGGGAGACAGGGAGAAGGTTGGTAGGTGGGGATTGAGGGAGACAGGGAGAAGGTGGGTAGGTGGGGATTGAGGGAGACGGGGAGAAGGTGGGTAGGTGGGGATTGAGGGAGACAGGGAGAAGGTGGGTAGGTGGGGATTGAGGGAGACAGGGAGAAGGTGTTTAGGTGGGGATTGAGGGAGACGGGGAGAAGGTGGGTAGGTGGGGATTAAGGGAGAAAGTGAGAAGGTGGGAAGTTGGGGATTGAGGGAGACAGGGAGAAGGAGGGTAGGTGGGGATTGAGGAATACGGGGAGAAGGTGTGTAGGTGGGAATTGAGGGAGACTGGGAGAAATTGGGTTGGTGGGGATTGAAGGAGACGGGGAGAAGTTGGGTAGGTGGTGATTGAGGGAGACGGGAAAAAGGTGGGTAAGTGGGGATGGAGGGAGAAGGGAAGAAGGTGGGTAGGTGGTGATTGAGGAATACGGGGAGAAGGTGGGTAGGTGGGGATTGAGTGAGACGGGGAGAAGGAGGGTAGGTGGGGATTGAGGGACACGGGGAGAAGGTGGGCAGGTCGGGATGGAGGGAGACGGGGAGGAGGGGATGTGGGGATTGAAAGAGGCGGGGAGAAGGTGTGTAGGAGGGGATTGAGGGAGACGGGGAGAAATTGGGTAGGTGGGGATTGAAGAGACGGGGAGAAGGTGAGTTGGTGGGGATTGAGGGAGACGGGGAGAAGGTGGGTAGGTGGGGATTGATGGAGACAGGGAGAAGGTGGGTAGGTGGGGATTGAGGGAGACAGGGATAAGGTGGGTAGGTGGGGATTGAGGGAGACGGGGAGAAGGTGGGTAGGTGGGGATTGAGGGAGACAGGGAGAAGGTGGGTATTTGGGGTTTGAGAGAGACAGGGAGAAGTTGGAAGATTGGGGATTGAGTGATACGGGGAGATGGAGGTTAGGTGGGGATTGAGGGAGACGGGGAGAAGGTGGGTTGGTGGGGATTGAGGGAGACAGGGAGAAGGTGATTAGGTGGGTATTGAGGGAGACAGGGAGAAGTTGGGTAGGTGGGGAGTGATGGAGACGGGGAGAAGGAGGGTAGGTGGGGATTATGGGAGACGGGGAGAAGGTGGGAAGTTGGGGATTGAGGGAGACGGGGAGAAGGAGGGTAGGTGGGGATTGAGGAATACGGGGAGAAGGTGGGTAGGTGGGAATTGATGGAGACGGGGAGAAATTGGGTAGGTGGGGATTGAGCGAGACGGGGAGAAGTTGGGTAGGTGGGGATTGAGGGAGACAGGGAGAAGGTGGGTAGGTGGGGATTGAGGGAGACAGGGAGAAGGTGGGTAGGTGGGGATTGAGGGAGACGGGGAGAAGGTGGGTAGGTGGGGATTGAGGGAGACAGGGAGAAGGTGGGTAGGTGGGGATTGAGGGAGACAGGGAGAAGGTGTTTAGGTGGGGATTGAGGGAGACGGGGAGAAGGTGGGTAGGTGGGGATTAAGGGAGACGGTGAGAAGTTGTGAAGTTGGGGATTGAGGGAGACAGGGAGAAGGAGGGTAGGTGGGGATTGAGGAATACGGGGAGAGGGTGTGTAGGTGGGAATTGAGGGAGACTGGGAGAAATTGGGTAGGTGGGGATTGAAGGAGACGGGGAGAAGTTGGGTAGGTGGGGATTGAGGGAGACGGGAAAAAGGTGGGTAAGTGGGGATGGAGGGAGAAGGGAAGAAGGTGGGTAAGTGGGGATTGAGGAATACGGGGAGAAGGTGGGTAGGTGGGGATTGAGGGACACGGGGAGAAGGTGGGCAGGTCGGGATGGAGGGAGACGGGGAGAAGGAGGGGATGTGGGGATTGAAAGAGGCGGGGAGAAGGTGTGTAGGAGGGGATTGAGGGAGACGGGGAGATGTTGGGTAGGTGGGGATTGAGAGAGACTGGGAGAAGTTGGGTAGGTGGGGATTGAAGAGACGGGGAGAAGGTGAGTAGGTGGGGATTGAGGGAGACGGGGAGAAGGTGGGTAGGTGGGGATTGAGGGAGACAGGGATAAGGTGGGTAGGTGGGGATTGAGGGAGACGGGGAGAAGGTGGGTAGGTGGGGATTGAGTGAGACAGGGAGAAGGTGGGTAGGTGGGGTTTGAGGGAGACAGGGAGAAGGTGGGAAGTTGGGGATTGAGTTAGACGGGGAGATGGAGGTTAGGTGGGGATTGAGGGAGACGGGGAGAAGGTGGGTAGGTGGGGATTGAGGGAGACAGGGAGAAGGTGATTAGGTGGGGATTGAGGGAGACAGGGAGAAGTTGGGTAGGTGAGGATTGATGGAGACGGGGAGAAGGTGGGTAGGTGGGGATTAAGGGAGACGGGGAGAAGGTGGGAAGTTGGGGATTGAGGGAGACGGGGAGAAGGAGGGTAGGTGGGGATTGAGGAATACGGGGAGAAGGTGGGTAGGTGGGAATTGATGGAGACGGGTAGAAATTGGGTAGGTGGGGATTGAGGGAGACGGGGAGAAGTTGGGTAGGTGGGGATTGAGGGAGACGGGATGAAGGTGGGTAGGTGGGGATTGAAGAGACAGGGAGAAGGTGAGTAGTTGGGGATTGAGGGAGACGGGGAGAAGGTGGGTAAGTGGGGATTGAGGGAGACAGGGAGAAGGTGGGTAGGTGGGGTTTGAGGGAGACAGGGAGAAGGTGGGAAGTTGGGGATTGAGTGAGACGGGGAGATGCAGGTTAGGTGGGGATTGAGGGAGACAGGGAGAAGGTGTTTAGGTGGGGATTGAGGGAGACGGGGAGAAGGTGGGTAGGTGGGGATTAAGGGAGACGGTGAGAAGGTGGGAAGTTGGGGATTGAGGGAGACAGGGAGAAGGAGGGTAGGTGGGGATTGAGGAATACGGGGAGAAGGTGTGTAGGTGGGAATTGAGGGAGACTGGGAGAAATTGGGTAGGTGGGGATTGAAGGAGACGGGGAGAAGTTGGCTAGGTGGGGATTGAGGGAGACGGGAAAAAGGTGGGTAAGTGGGGATGGAGGGAGAAGGGAAGAAGGTGGGTAGGTGGTGATTGAGGAATACGGGGAGAGGGTGGGTAGGTGGGGATTGAGTGAGACGGGGAGAAGGAGGGTAGGTGGGGATTGAGGGACACGGGGAGAAGGTGGGCAGGTCGGGATGGAGGGAGACGGGGAGGAGGGGATGTGGGGATTGAAAGAGGCGGGGAGAAGGTGTGTAGGAGGGGATTGAGGGAGACGGGGAGATGTTGGGTAGGTGGGGATTGAGGGAGACGGGGAGAAATTGGGTAGATGGGGATTGAAGAGACGGGGAGAAGGTGAGTAGGTGGGGATTGAGGGAGACGGGGCGAAGGTGGGTAGGTGGGGATTGATGGAGACAGGGAGAAGGTGGGTAGGTGGGGATTGAGGGAGACAGGGATAAGGTGGGTAGGTGGGGATTGAGGGAGACGGGGAGAAGGTGGGTAGGTGGGGATTGAGGGAGACAGGGAGAAGGTGGGTAGGTGGGGTTTGAGGGAGACAGGGAGAAGGTGGGAAGTTGGGGAATGAGTGAGACGGGGAGATGGAGGTTAGGTGGGGATTGAGGGAGACGGGGAGAAGGTGGGTAGGTGGGGATTGAGGGAGACAGGGAGAAGGTGATTAGGTGGGTATTGAGGGAGACAGGGAGAAGTTTGGTAGGTGGGGAGTGATGGAGACGGGGAGAAGGTGGGTATGTGGGGATTATGGGAGACGGGGAGAAGGTGGGAAGTTGGGGATTGAGGGAGACGGGGAGAAGGATGGTAGGTGGGGATTGAGGAATACGGGGAGAAGGTGGGTAGGTGGGAATTGATGGAGATGGGGAAAAATTGGGTAGGTGGGGATTGAGGGAGACGGGGAGATGTTGGGTAGGTGGGGATTGAGGGTGACAGGGAGAAGGTGGGTAGGTGGGGATTGAGGGAGACAGGGAGAAGGTGGGTAGGTGGGGATTGAGGGAGACGGGGAGAAGGTGGGTAGGTGGGGATTGAGGGAGACAGGGAGAAGGTGGGTAGGTGGGGATTGAGGGAGACAGGGAGAATGTGTTTAGGTGGGGATTGAGGGAGACGGGGAGAAGGTGGGTAGGTGGGGATTAAGGGAGACGGTGAGAAGGTGGGAAGTTGGGGATTGAGGGAGACAGGGAGAAGGAGGGTAGGTGGGGATTGAGGAATACGGGGAGAGGGTGTGTAGGTGGGAATTGAGGGAGACTGGGAGAAATTGGGTAGGTGGGGATTGAAGGAGACGGGGAGAAGTTGGGTAGGTGGGGATTGAGGGAGACGGGAAAAAGGTGTGTAAGTGGGGATGGAGGGAGAAGGGAAGAAGGTGGGTAGGTGGGGATTGAGGAATACGGGGAGAAGGTGGGTAGGTGGGGATTGAGTGAGACGGGGACAAGGAGGGTAGGTGGGGATTGAGGGACACGGGGAGAAGGTGGGCAGGTCGGGATGGAGGGAGACGGGGAGGAGGGGATGTGGGGATTGAAAGAGGCGGGGAGAAGGTGTGTAGGAGGGGATTGAGGGAGACGGGGAGATGGTGGGTAGGTGGGGATTGAGGGAGACGGGGAGAAATTGGGTAGATGGGGATTGAAGAGACGGGGAGAAGGTGAGTAGGTGGGGATTGAGGGAGACGGGGCGAAGGTGGGTAGGTGGGGATTGATGGAGACAGGGAGAAGGTGGGTAGGTGGGGATTGAGGGAGACAGGGATAAGGTGGGTAGGTGGGGATTGAGGGAGACGGGGAGAAGGTGGGTAGGTGGGGATTGAGTGAGACAGGGAGAAGGTGGGTAGGTGGGGTTTGAGGGAGACAGGGAGAAGGTGGGAAGTTGGGGAATGAGTGAGAAGGGGAGATGGAGGTTAGGTGGGGATTGAGGGAGACGGGGAGAAGGTGGGTAGGTGGGGATTGAGGGAGACAGGGAGAAGGTGATTAGGTGGGTATTGAGGGAGACAGGGAGAAGTTGGGTAGGTGGGGAGTGATGGAGACGGGGAGAAGGTGGGTAGATGGGGATTATGGGAGACGGGGAGAAGGTGGGAAGTTGGGGATTGAGGGAGACGGGGAGAAGGAGGGTAGGTGGGGATTGAGGAATACGGGGAGAAGGTGGGTAGGTGGGAATTGATGGAGACGGGGAGAAGGTGGGTAGGTGGGGATTGAGGGAGACGGGGAGAAGGTTGGTAGGTGGGGATTGAGGGAGACAGGGAGAAGGTGGGTAGGTGGGGATTGAGGGAGACAGGGAGAATGTGTTTAGGTGGGGATTGAGGGAGACGGGGAGAAGGTGGGTAGGTGGGGATTAAGGGAGACGGTGAGAAGTTGGGAAGTTGGGGATTGAGGGAGACAGGGAGAAGGAGGGTAGGTGGGGATTGAGGAATACGGGGAGAGGGTGTATAGGTGGGAATTGAGGGAGACTGGGAGAAATTGGGTAGGTGGGGATTGAAGGAGACGGGGAGAAGTTGGGTAGGTGGGGATTGAGGGAGACGGGAAAAAGGTGGGTAAGTGGGGATGGAGGGAGAAGGGAAGAAGGTGGGTAGGTGGGAATTGAGGAATACGGAGAGAAGGTGGGTAGGTGGGGATTGAGTGAGACGGGGACAAGGAGGGTAGGTGGGGATTGAGGGACACAGGGAGAAGGTGGGCAGGTCGGGATGGAGGGAGACGGGGAGAAGGAGGGGATGTGGGGATTGAAAGAGGCGGGGAGAAGGTGTGTAGGAGGGGATTGAGGGAGACGGGGAGATGTTGGGTAGGTGGGGATTGAGGGAGACGGGGAGATGTTGGGTAGGTGGGGATTGAAGAGACGGGGAGAAGGTGAGTATTTGGGGATTGAGGGAGACGGGGAGAAGGTGGGTAGGTGGGGATTGATGGAGACAGGGAGAAGGTGGGTAGGTGGGGATTGAGGGAGACAGGGATAAGGTGGGTAGGGGGGGATTGAGGGAGACGGGGAGAAGGTGGGTAGGTGGGGATTGAGTGAGACAGGGAGAAGGTGGGTAGGTGGGGTTTGAGGGAGACAGGGAGAAGGTGGGAAGTTGGGGATTGAGTGAGACGGGGAGATGGAGGTTAGGTGGGGATTGAGGGAGACGGGGAGAAGGTGGGTAGGTGGGGATTGAGGGAGACAGGGAGAAGGTGATTAGGTGGGGATTGAGGGAGACAGGGAGAAGTTGGGTAGGTGAGGATTGATGGAGACGGGGAGAAGGTGGGAAGTTGTGGATTGAGGGAGACAGGGAGAAGGAGGGTAGGTGGGGATTGAGGAATACGGGGAGAAGGTGGGTAGGTGGGGATTGAGGGAGACAGGGAGAAGGTGGGAAGGTGGGGATTGAGGGAGACAGGGAGAAGGTGGGAAGTTAGTGATTGAGTGAGGCGGGGAGATGGAGGTTAGGTGGGGATTGAGGGAGACGGGGAGAAGGTGGGTAGGTGGGGATTGAGGGAGACGGGGAGAAGGTGGGTAGGTGGGGATTGAGGGATACGGGGAGAAGGTGTGTAGGTGGGGATTGAGGAATACGGGGAGAAGGTGTGTAGGTGGGGATTAAGGGAGACGGGGAGAAGGTGGGTAGGTGGGGATTGAGGGAGACGGGGAGAAGGAGGGTAGGAGGGGATTGAGGAATACGGGGAGGAGGAGGGTAGGTGGGGATGGAGGGAGACGAAGGGAAGGAGAGTAGGTGGGGATTGAGAAATACGGGGAGAAGGTGGGAAGGTGGGGATTGAGGGAGACGGGGAGAAGGAGGGTAGGTGGGGATTGAGGAATACGGGGAGAAGGTGGGTGGTTGGGGATTGATGGAGACGGGGAGAAGGTGGGTAGGTGGGGATTAAGGGAGACGGGGAGAAGGTGGGAAGTTGGGGATTGAGGGAGACGGGGAGAAGGAGGGTAGGTGGGGATTGAGGAATACGGGGAGAAGGTGGGTAGGTGGGAATTGATGGAGACGGGGAGAAATTGGGTAGGTGGGGATTGAGGGAGACGGGGAGAAGTTGGGTAGGTGGGGATTGAGGGAGACGGGATGAAGGTGGGTAGGTGGGGATTGAAGAGACAGGGAGAAGGTGAGTAGTTGGGGATTGAGGGAGACGGGGAGAAGGTGGGTAAGTGGGGATTGAGGGAGACAGGGAGAAGGTGGGTAGGTGGGGATTGAGGGAGACAGGGAGAAGGTGGGTAGGTGGGGATTGATGGAGACGGGGAGAAATTGGGTAGGTGGGGATTGAGGGAGACGGGGAGAAGTTGGGTAGGTGGGGATTGAGGGAGACGGGATGAAGGTGGGTAGGTGGGGATTGAAGAGACAGGGAGAAGGTGAGTAGTTGGGGATTGAGGGAGACGGGGAGAAGGTGGGTAAGTGGGGATTGAGGGAGACAGGGAGAAGGTGGGTAGGTGGGGTTTGAGGGAGACAGGGAGAAGGTGGGAAGTTGGGGATTGAGTGATACGGGGAGATGCAGGTTAGGTGGGGATTGAGGGAGACAGGGAGAAGGTGTTTAGGTGGGGATTGAGGGAGACGGGGAGAAGGTGGGTAGGTGGGGATTAAGGGAGACGGTGAGAAGGTGGGAAGATGGGGATTGAGGGAGACAGGGAGAAGGAGGGTAGGTGGGGATTGAGGAATACGGGGAGAAGGTGTGTAGGTGGGAATTGAGGGAGACTGGGAGAAATTGGGTAGGTGGGGATTGAAGGAGACGGGGAGAAGTTGGCTAGGTGGGGATTGAGGGAGACGGGAAAAAGGTGGGTAAGTGGGGATGGAGGGAGAAGGGAAGAAGGTGGGTAGGTGGTGATTGAGGAATACGGGGAGAAGGTGGGTAGGTGGGGATTGAGTGAGACGGGGAGAAGGAGGGTAGGTGGGGATTGAGGGACACGGGGAGAAGGTGGGCAGGTCGGGATGGAGGGAGACGGGGAGGAGGGGATGTGGGGATTGAAAGAGGCGGGGAGAAGGTGTGTAGGAGGGGATTGAGGGAGACGGGGAGATGTTGGGTAGGTGGGGATTGAGGGAGACGGGGAGAAATTGGGTAGATGGGGATTGAAGAGACGGGGAGAAGGTGAGTAGGTGGGGATTGAGGGAGACGGGGCGAAGGTGGTTAGGTGGGGATTGATGGAGACAGGGAGAAGGTGGGTAAGTGGGGATTGAGGGAGACAGGGATAAGGTGGGTAGGTGGGGATTGAGGGAGACGGGGAGAAGGTGGGTAGGTGGGGATTGAGGGAGACAGGGAGAAGGTGGGTAGGTGGGGTTTGAGGGAGACAGGGAGAAGGTGGGAAGTTGGGGAATGAGTGAGACGGGGAGATGGAGGTTAGGTGGGGATTGAGGGAGACGGGGAGAAGGTGGGTAGGTGGGGATTGAGGGAGACAGGGAGAAGGTGATTAGGTGGGTATTGAGGGAGACAGGGAGAAGTTGGGTAGGTGGGGAGTGATGGAGACGGGGAGAAGGTGGGTAGGTGGGGATTATGGGAGACGGGGAGAAGGTGGGAAGTTGGGGATTGAGGGAGACGGGGAGAAGGATGGTAGGTGGGGATTGAGGAATACGGGGAGAAGGTGGGTAGGTGGGAATTGATGGAGATGGGGAGAAATTGGGTAGGTGGGGATTGAGGGAGACGGGGAGATGTTGGGTAGGTGGGGATTGAGGGTGACAGGGAGAAGGTGGGTAGATGGGGATTGAGGGAGACAGGGAGAAGGTGGGTAGGTTGGGATTGAGGGAGACGGGGAGAAGGTGGGTAGGTGGGGATTGAGGGAGACAGGGAGAAGGTGGGTAGGTGGGGATTGAGGGAGACAGGGAGAATGTGTTTAGGTGGGGATTGAGGGAGACGGGGAGAAGGTGGGTAGGTGGGGATTAAGGGAGACGGTGAGAAGGTGGGAAGTTGGGGATTGAGGGAGACAGGGAGAAGGAGGGTAGGTGGGGATTGAGGAATACGGGGAGAGGGTGTGTAGGTGGGAATTGAGGGAGACTGGGAGAAATTGGGTAGGTGGGGATTGAAGGAGACGGGGAGAAGTTGGGTAGGTGGGGATTGAGGGAGACGGGAAAAAGGTGTGTAAGTGGGGATGGAGGGAGAAGGGAAGAAGGTGGGTAGGTGGGGATTGAGGAATACGGGGAGAAGGTGGGTAGGTGGGGATTGAGTGAGACGGGGACAAGGAGGGTAGGTGGGGATTGAGGGACACGGGGAGATGTTGGGTAGGTGGGGATTGAAGAGACGGGGAGAAGGTGAGTAGGTGGGGATTGAGGGAGACGGGGAGAATGTGGGTAGGTGGGGATTGATGGAGACAGGGAGAAGGTGGGTAGGTGGGGATTGAGGGAGACAGGGATAAGGTGGATAGGTGGGGATTGAAGGAGACGGGGAGAAGGTGGGTAGGTGGGGATTGAGTGAGACAGGGAGAAGGTGGGTAGGTGGGGTTTGAGGGAGACAGGGAGAAGGTGGGAAGTTGGGGATTGAGTGAGACGGGGAGATGGAGGTTAGGTGGGGATTGAGGGAGACGGGGAGAAGGTGGGTAGGTGGGGATTGAGGGAGACAGGGAGAAGGTGATTAAGTGGGGATTGAGGGAGACAGGGAGAAGTTGGGTAGGTGAGGATTGATGGAGACGGGGAGAAGGTGGGTAGGTGGGGATTAAGGGAGACGGGGAGAAGGTGGGAAGATGGGGATTGAGGGAGACAGGGAGAAGGAGGGTAGGTGGGGATTGAGGAATACGGGGAGAAGGTGGGTAGGTGGGAATTGATGGAGACGGGGAGAAATTGGGTAGGTGGGGATTGAGGGAGACGGGGAGAAGTTGGTTAGGTGGGGATTGAGGGAGACGGGATGAAGGTGGGTAGGTGGGGACTGAAGAGACAGGGAGAAGGTGAGTAGTTGGGGATTGAGGGTGACGGGGAGAAGGTGGGTAAGTGGGGATTGAGGGAGACAGGGGAGAAGGGTGGGGTAGGTGGGGATTGAGGGAGACAGGGAGAAGGTGGGTAGGTGGGGATTGAGGGGAGACGTGAGAAGGTGGGTAGGTGGGGATTGAGGGAGACCAGGGAGAAGGTGGGAAGGTGGGGGATTGAGGGAGACAGGGAGAAGGTGGGAAGTTAGTGATTGAGTGAGACGGGGAGATGGAGGTTAGGTGGGGATTGAGGGAGACGGGGCGAAGGTGGGTAGGTGGGGATTGAGGGAGACGGGGAGAAGGTGGGTAGGTGGGGATTGAGGGATACGGGGAGAAGGTGTGTAGGTGGGGATTGAGGAATACGGGGAGAAGGTGTGTAGGTGGGGATTAAGGGAGACGGGGAGAAGGTGGGTAGGTGGGGATTGAGGGAGACGGGGAGAAGGAGGGTAGGAGGGATTGAGGAATAGGGGGAGGAGGAGGGTAGGTGGGGATGGAGGGAGACGAAGGGAAGGAGCGTAGGTGGGGATTGAGAAATACGGGGAGAAGGTGGGAAGGTGGGGATTGAGGGAGACGGGGAGAAGGAGGGTAGGTGGGGATTGAGGAATACGGGGAGAAGGTGGGTGGTTGGGGATTGATGGAGACGGGGAGAAGGTGGGTAGGTGGGGATTAAGGGAGACGGGGAGAAGGTGGGAAGTTGGGGATTGAGGGAGACGGGGAGAATGAGGGTAGGTGGGGATTGAGGAATACGGGGAGAAGGTGGGTAGGTGGGAATTGATGGAGACGGGGAGAAATTGGGTAGGTGGGGATTGAGGGAGACGGGGAGAAGTTGGGTAGGTGGGGATTGAGGGAGACGGGATGAAGGTGGGTAGGTGGGGATTGAAGAGACAGGGAGAAGGTGAGTAGTTGGGGATTGAGGGAGACGGGGAGAAGGTGGGTAGGTGGGGATTGAGGGAGACAGGGAGAAGGTGGGTAGGTGGGGATTGAGGGAGACAGGGAGAAGGTGGGTAGGTGGGGATTGAGGGAGACGGGGAGAAGGTGGGTAGGTGGGGATTGAGGGAGACAGGGAGAAGGTGGGTAGGTGGGGATTGAGGGAGACAGGGAGAAGGTGGGATGTTGGGGATTGAGTGAGACGGGGAGATGGAGGTTAGGTGGGGATTGAGGGAGACGGGGAGAAGGTGGGTAGGTGGGGATTGAGGGAGACGGGGAGAAGGTGGGTAGGTGGGGATTGAGGGAGACAGGGAGAAGGTGAGTAGGTGGGGATTGAGGGAGACAGGGAGAAGGTGGGATGTTGGGGATTGAGGGAGACAGGGAGAAGGTGGGAAGGTGGGGATTGAGTGAGACGGGGAGAAGGAGGGTAGGTGGGGATTGAGGGAGACGGGGAGAAGGTGGGTAGGTGGGGTTGGAGGGAGACGGGGAGAAGGTGGGTAGGTGGGGATTGAGGGAGACGGGGAGAAGGTGGGTAGGTGGGGATGGAGGGAGACGGGGAGAAGGAGGGTAGGTGTGGATTGAAAGAGGCATGGAGAAGGTGGGTAGGAGGGGATTGAGGGAGACAGGGAGAAGGTGGGTAGGTGGGGATTTAGGGAGACGGGGAGAAGGTGGGTAGGTGGGGATTGAGGGAGACGGGAGAAGGTGGGTAGGTGGGGTTGTGGGAGACAGGGAGAAGGTGGAAGTGGGGATTGAGGTGAGACGGGGAGAGGGAGGGTAGGTGGGGATTGAGGAGACGGGGAGAAGGTGGGTAGGTGGGGATTGAGGGAGACAGGGGAGAAGGTGAGGTAGGTGGGGATTGAGGGAAGACAGGGAGAAGGTGGGTAGGTGGGGATTGATGGAGACAGGAGAAGGTGGGTAGGTGGGGAATTAAGGGAGACGGGGAGAAGGTGGGGAAGTTGGGGATTGAGGGAGACGGGGAGAAGGAGGGTAGGTGGGGATTGAGGAATACGGGGAGAAGGTGGGTAGGTGGGAATTGATGGAGACGGGGAGAAATTGGGTAGGTGGGGATTGAGGGAGACGGGGAGAAGTTGGGTAGGTGGGGATTGAGGGAGACGGGATGAAGGTGGGTAGGTGGGGATTGAAGAGACAGGGAGAAGGTGAGTAGTTGGGGATTGAGGGAGACGGGGAGAAGGTGGGTAAGTGGGGATTGAGGGAGACAGGGAGAAGGTGGGTAGGTGGGGATTGAGGGAGACAGGGAGAAGGTGGGTAGGTGGGGATTGAGGGAGACGGGGAGAAGGTGGGTAGGTGGGGATTGAGGGAGACAGGGAGAAGGTGGGAAGGTGGGGATTGAGGGAGACAGGGAGAAGGTGGGAAGTTAGTGATTGAGTGAGACGGGGAGATGGAGGTTAGGTGGGGATTGAGGGAGACGGGGAGATGGAGGTTAGGTGGGGATTGAGGGAGACGGGGAGAAGGTGTGTAGGTGGTGATTGCGGGTGCCAGGGAGAAGTTGGGTAGGTTGGGATTGATGGAGACGGGGAGAAGGTCCGTAGTTGGGGATAGAGCGAGACGGGGAGAAGGTGGGTAGGTGGGGATTGAGGAATACGGGGAGAAGGTGTGTAGGTGGGGATTAAGGGAGACGGGGAGAAGGTGGGTAGGTGGGGATTGAGGGAGACGGGGAGAAGGAGGGTAGGTGGGGATTGAGGAATACGGGGAGGAGGAGGGTAGGTGGGGATGGAGGGAGACGGGGAGAAGGAGGGTAGGTGGGGATTGAGAAATACGGGGAGAAGGTGGGAAGGTGGGGATTGAGGGAGACGGGGAGAAGGAGGGTAGGTGGGGATTGACGAATACGGGGAGAAGGTGGGTGGGTGGGGATTGATGGAGACGGGGAGAAGGTGGGTAGGTGGGGATTAAGGGAGACGGGGAGAAGGTGGGAAGTTGGGGATTGAGGGAGACGGGGAGAAGGAGGGTAGGTGGGGATTGAGGAATACGGGGAGAAGGTGGGTAGGTGGGAATTGATGGAGACGGGGAGAAATTGGGTAGGTGGGGATTGAAGGAGACGGGGAGAAGTTGGGTAGGTGGGGATTGAGGGAGACGGGATGAAGGTGGGTAGGTGGGGATTGAAGAGACAGGGAGAAGGTGAGTAGTTGTGGATTGAGGGAGACGGGGAGAAGCTGGGTAAGTGGGGATTGAGGGAGACAGGGAGAAGTTGGGTAGGTGGGGATTGAGGGAGACAGGGAGAAGGTGGGTAGGTGGGGATTGAGGGAGACGGGGAGAAGTTGGGTAGGTGGGGATTGAGGGAGAGGGGAAAAAGGTGGGTAAGTGGGGATGGAGGGAGAAGGGAAGAAGGTGGGTAGGTGGGGATTGAGGAATACGGGGAGAAGGTGGGTAGGTGGGTGTTGAGTGAGACGGGGAGAAGGTGGGTATGTGGGAATTGAGGGACACGGGGAGAAGGTGGGCAGGTCGGTATGGAGGGATACGGGGAGAAGGTGTGTAGGTGGGGATTGAGGAATACGGGGAGAAGGTGTGTAGGTGGGGATTAAGGGAGACGGGGAGAAGGTGGGTAGGTGGGGATTGAGGGAGACGGGGAGAAGGAGGGTAGGAGGGGATTGAGGAATACGGGGAGGAGGAGGGTAGGTGGGGATGGAGGGAGACGAAGGGGAGGAGGGTAGGTGGGGATTGAGAAATACGGGGAGAAGGTGGGAAGGTGGGGATTGAGGGAGACGGGGAGAAGGAGGGTAGGTGGGGATTGAGGAATACGGGGAGAAGGTGGGTGGTTGGGGATTGATGGAGACAGGGAGAAGGTGGGTAGGTGGGCATTAAGGGAGACGGGGAGAAGGTGGGAAGTTGGGGATTGAGGGAGACGGGGAGAAGGAGGGTAGGTGGGGATTGAGGAATACGGGGAGAAGGTGGGTAGGTGGGAATTGATGGAGACGGGGAGAAATTTGGTAGGTGGGGATTGAGGGAGACGGGGAGAAGTTGGGTAGGTGGGGATTGAGGGAGACGGGATGAAGGTGGGTAGGTGGGGATTGAAGAGACAGGGAGAAGGTGAGTAGTTGGGGATTGAGGGAGACGGGGAGAAGGTGGGTAAGTGGGGATTGAGGGAGACAGGGAGAAGGTGGGTAGGTGGGGATTGAGGGAGACAGGGAGAAGGTGGGTAGGTGGGGTTTGAGGGTGACGGGGAGAAGGTGGGTAGGTGGGGATTGAGGGAGACAGGGAGAAGGTGGGAAGGTGGGGATTGAGGGAGACAGGGAGAAGGTGGGAAGTTAGTGATTGAGTGAGACGGGGAGATGGAGGTTAGGTGGGGATTGAGGGAGACGGGGAGATGGAGGTTAGGTGGGGATTGAGGGAGACAGGGAGAAGGTGATTAGGTGGGGATTGAGGGAGACAGGGAGAAGTTGGGTAGGTGGGGATTGATGGAGACGGGGAGAAGGTGGGTAGGTGGGGATTAAGGAGACGGGGAGAAGGTGTGTAGGTGGGGATTGAGGAATACGGGGAGAAGGTGTGTAGGTGGGGATTAAGGGAGACGGGGAGAAGGTGGGTAGGTGGGGATTGAGGGAGACGGGGAGAAGGAGGGTAGGAGGGGATTGAGGAATACGGGTAGGAGGAGGGTAGGTGGGGATGGAGGGAGACGGGGAGAAGGAGGGTAGGTGGGGATTGAGAAATACGGGGAGAAGGTGGGAAGGTGGGGATTGAGGGAGACGGGGTGAAGGAGGGTAGGTGGGGATTGACGAATACGGGGAGAAGGTGGGTGGGTGGGGATTGATGGAGACGGGGAGAAGGTGGGTAGGTGGGGATTAAGGGAGACGGGGAGAAGGTGGGAAGTTGGGGATTGAGGGAGACGGGGAGAAGGAGGGTAGGTGGGGATTGAGGAATACGGGGAGAAGGTGGGTAGGTGGGAATTGATGGAGACGGGGAGAAATTGGGTAGGTGGGGATTGAAGGAGACGGGGAGAAGTTGGGTAGGTGGGGATTGAGGGAGACGGGATGAAGGTGGGTAGGTGGGGATTGAAGAGACAGGGAGAAGGTGAGTAGTTGGGGATTGAGGGAGACGGGGAGAAGCTGGGTAAGTGGGGATTGAGGGAGACAGGGAGAAGTTGGGTAGGTGGGGATTGAGGGAGACAGGGAGAAGGTGGGTAGGTGGGGATTGAGGGAGACGGGGAGAAGTTGGGTAGGTGGGGATTGAGGGAGAGGGGAAAAAGGTGGGTAAGTGGGGATGGAGGGAGAAGGGAAGAAGGTGGGTAGGTGGGGATTGAGGAATACGGGGAGAAGGTGGGTAGGTGGGTGTTGAGTGAGACGGGGAGAAGGTGGGTATGTGGGAATTGAGGGACACGGGGAGAAGGTGGGCAGGTCGGTATGGAGGGAGACGGGGAGAAGGAGGGGATGTGGGGATTGTAAGAGGCGGGGAGAAGGTGTGTAGGAGGGGATTGAGGGACACAGGGAGATGTTGGGTAGGTGGGGATTGAGGGAGACGGGGAGAGGTTGGGTAGGTGGGGATTGAATAGACGGGGAGAAGGTGAGTAGGTGGGGATTGAGGGAGATGGGGAGAAGGTGGGTAGGTGGGGATTGATGGAGACAGGGAGAAGGTGGGTAGGTGGGGATTGAGGGACACGGGGAGAAGGTGGGTAGGTCGGGATTGAGGGAGACAGGGAGAAGGTGGGTAGGTTGGGATTGAGGGAGACAGTGAGAAGGTGGGTAGGTCGTGATTGAGTGAGACGGGGAGGAGGTGGGTAGTTGGGGATGGAGAGACACGGGGAGAAGGTGTGTAGGTGGGGATTGAGGTAGACGGGGAGAAGGTGGGTAGGTGGCAATTGAGGGAGACACTGAGAAGGTGGGTAGGTGGGTATTGAGGGAGACGGGGAGAAGGTGGGTAGGTAGGTATTGAGGGAGACGGGGAGAAGGTGGGTAGGTGGGTATTGAGGGAGACGGGGAGAAGTTGGGTAGGTGGGGATTGAGGGTGACGGGGAGAAGGTGGGTAGGTGGGGATTGAGGGAGACAGGGAGAAGGTCGGTAGGTGGGTATTGAGGGAGACGGGGAGAAGGTCGGTAGTTGTTGATTGAGGGTGACGGGGAGAAGGTGGGTTGGTGGGGATTGAGGGAGATGGGGAGAAGGTGGGTAGGTGGGGATTGAGGGAGACGGGGAGAAGGTGGGTAGGTGGGGATTGAGGGAGACGGGGAGAAGGTGGGTAGGTGGGGATTGAGTGAGACAGGTAGAGGATGTTCTGATGGGGATTGAGGGAGACGGTGGAGGGAAGCTGGGTCGGTGGGTCTTGAAGGATTCAGGGAGAAGTTGGGTAGGTGGGATTTTATGGATACGTGGAGAAGGTGGGTGGGTGGGGATTGAGGGAGTCGAAGAAATTTTATAGGTGGGGATTGAGGGAGATGGGGAGAAGTTGGGTGGGTGGGGATTGAGGGAGACGGGGAGAAGGTGGGTAGGTGGGGATTGAGAGAGACTGGGAGAATGTGAGTAGGTGGGGATTGAGGGAGACGGAGAGAAGGTGCGTAGGTAGGGATTGAGGGAGACGAAGAAGGTTTGTAGGTGGGGATTGAGGGAGTTGGGGAGAAGGTGGGTAGGTGGGGATTGAGGGAGATGGGGAGAAGGTGGGTAGGTGGGGATTTAGGGAGACGAGGAGAAGGTGTGTAGGTGGGGATTGAGGGAGAAGGGGAGAAGGTGTGTAGGTGCGGATTGAGGGAAATGGGGAGACGTTGGGTAGGTGGGTATTGAGGGAGACAGGATGAAGGTCGGTAGGTGGAGATTGAGGGAGACGTGGAGAAGGTGGGTAGGTGGGGATTGCGGGATTCGGGGAGAATGTGGGTAGGAGGAGATTGAGGGAATCGTGGTGAAGGTAGGTAGGTAGGTATTGAGGTAGACGGGGAGAAGTTGTGTAGGTGGGGATTGAGGGAGACGGGGAGAATTTGGGTAGGTTGGGATTGAGGGAGACAGTGAGAAGGTGGGTAGGTCGTGATTGAGTGAGACGGGGAGGAGGTGGGTAGTTGGGGATGGAGAGACACGGGGAGAAGGTGTGTAGGTGGGGATTGAGGTAGACGGGGAGAAGGTGGGTAGGTGGCAATTGAGGGAGACACTGAGAAGGTGGGTAGGTGGGTATTGAGGGAGACGGGGAGAAGGTGGGTAGGTAGGTATTGAGGGAGACGGGGAGAAGGTGGGTAGGTGGGTATTGAGGGAGACGGGGAGAAGTTGGGTAGGTGGGGATTGAGGGTGACGGGGAGAAGGTGGGTAGGTGGGGATTGAGGGAGACAGGGAGAAGGTCGGTAGGTGGGTATTGAGGGGGACGGGGAGAAGGTCGGTAGTTGTTGATTGAGGGTGACGGGGAGAAGGTGGGTTGGTGGGGATTGAGGGAGATGGGGAGAAGGTGGGTAGGTGGGGATTGAGGGAGACGGGGAGAAGGTGGGTAGGTGGGGATTGAGGGAGACGGGGAGAAGGTGGGTAGGTGGGGATTGAGTGAGACAGGTAGAGGATGTTCTGATGGGGATTGAGGGAGACGGTGGAGGGAAGCTGGGTCGGTGGGTCTTGAAGGATTCAGGGAGAAGTTGGGTAGGTGGGATTTTATGGATACGTGGAGAAGGTGGGTGGGTGGGGATTGAGGGAGTCGAAGAAATTTTATAGGTGGGGATTGAGGGAGATGGGGAGAAGTTGGGTGGGTGGGGATTGAGGGAGACGGGGAGAAGGTGGGTAGGTGGGGATTGAGAGAGACTGGGAGAATGTGAGTAGGTGGGGATTGAGGGAGACGGAGAGAAGGTGCGTAGGTAGGGATTGAGGGAGACGAAGAAGGTTTGTAGGTGGGGATTGAGGGAGTTGGGGAGAAGGTGGGTAGGTGGGGATTGAGGGAGATGGGGAGAAGGTGGGTAGGTGGGGATTTAGGGAGACGAGGAGAAGGTGTGTAGGTGGGGATTGAGGGAGAAGGGGAGAAGGTGTGTAGGTGCGGATTGAGGGAAATGGGGAGACGTTGGGTAGGTGGGTATTGAGGGAGACAGGATGAAGGTCGGTAGGTGGAGATTGAGGGAGACGTGGAGAAGGTGGGTAGGTGGGGATTGCGGGATTCGGGGAGAATGTGGGTAGGAGGAGATTGAGGGAATCGTGGTGAAGGTAGGTAGGTAGGTATTGAGGTAGACGGGGAGAAGTTGTGTAGGTGGGGATTGAGGGAGACGGGGAGAATTTGGGTAGGTGTGGATGGAGGGAGATTTGGAGAAGCTGGGGAGGTGGGAATTAAGTGTTGCGGGGATAGGTTTTGTAGGTGGGGATTGAGGGAGACAGGGATAAAGTGGGTGTGGATTTAGGGAGACGGGGAGAAGGTGGGTAGATGGGGATTGAGGGTTATGGGGAGAAGGTGTAGTAGGTGGGAATTGAGGGGTACAGGGAATAGGTTAGTTGGTGGGGATTGAGGGTGATGGGGAGAAGTTGGGTAGTTGGGGATTGAGGGAGATTTGCAGAAGGTGAGTAGTCGGGGATTGAGGGAGATGGGGAGAAGGTGAGTTGGTGAGGATTGAGGGAGATGGGAGATGGTGTGTAGGTGGGGATTGAGGGCGACGGGGAGAAGGTGGGTAGGTGGGGATTGAGGGAGATGGGAGATGGTGAGTAGGTGGGGATTGAGGGAGACGGGGAGAAGGTGGGTAGGTGGGGATTGAGGGAGATGGGGAGAAGGTGAGTTGGTGAGGATTGAGGGAGATGGGAGACGGTGTGTAGGTGGGGATTGAGGGAGACGAGGAGAAGGTGTGTAGGTGGGGATTGAGGGAGATGGGGAGAAGGTGGGTAGGTGGGGATTGAGGGAGACGGGGAGAAGGTGGGTAGGTGGGGAATGAGGGAGACGGGGAGAAGTTGGGTAGGTGGGGATTGAGTGAGATGGGGGGTAGGTTGGGATTGAGGGAGACGGGGAGAAGGTGGGTAGGTGGGGATTGAGGGAGACGGGGAGAAGGTGGGTAGGTGGGGAATGAGGGAGACGGGGAGAAGGTGGGTAGGTGGGGATTGAGTGAGATGGGGGGTAAGTGGGGATTGAGGGAGACGGGGAGAAGGCGGGTAGGTTGGGATTGAGGGAGACGGGGAGACGGTGGGTAGGTGGGGATTGAGGGAGACGGGGAGACGGTGGGTAGGTGGGGATTGAGGGAGACGGGGAGACGGTGGGTAGGTGGGGATTGAGGGAGACGGGGAGACGGTGGGTAGGTGGGGATTGAGGGAGACGGGGCCGACAATGGTGATTGAGGGAGACGGGGAGTTGTTGGGGGTTGGCTATGCTGGGTAGAGTAGTGTAGGTGAGGGATTTTGGGAGGAGGTGGGTATATTTGATGCAGAGAGGCTTAAAGGGAACCTGGTATGTCTGACAAAGCCCATTGACTCACGTGCCCATCCCTTCGCTCTCTCCTCTAGGCCGCGACCTGAATTACTCGATCGGTGCACCACAATTTTCGATGCTGTCGCCAATGTCCGAGGGGAGGCATTCTTCTTTAAAGGTAACATGCTGTGGAGTGGGCATGGTTCGGTCTACGAAAGGGGATGGGCGAGGGGGGAGTCGAGGTAGGAATGCTTTAAACCACCCGATCCACTCTCCACATCTCTGGCACCTTCAAACACTTGACGGGTCAAAGGGCATGTCCGGAATGAGGTACCTGTCCTGGGAGTGTTTGATTGGGACAGTGTGGAGGGTGCTTTACTCTGTATCTAACCCCGTGCTGTACCTGTCCTGGGAGTGTTTGATGGGGACAGTGTAGAGAGAGCTTTACTCTGTATCTAACCCCGTGCTGTACCTGTCCTGGAAGTGTTTGATGGGGACAGTGTAGAGGGAGATTTACTCTGTATCTAACCCCGTGCTGTACCTGTCCTGGAAGTGTTTGATGGGGACAGTGTAGAGGGAGATTTACTCTGTATCCAACCCCGTTCTGTACCTGTCCTGGGAGTGTTTGATGGGGACAGTGTAGAGGGAGATTTACTCTGTATCTAACCCCGTGCTGTACCTGTCCTGGGAGTGTTTGATGGGGACGGTGTAGAGGGAGATTTACTCTGTATCTAACCCCATGCTGTAACTGTCCTGGGAGTGTTTGATGGGGACGGTGTAGAGGGAGACTTACTCTGATTCTTGGCTGTATTTCTTGCACAGACCATTATTTCTGGAGGATGCAGCATACTGGTAATCTGGTCTCCCTAAACGCTGCGCAGATCAGGAATTTCTGGCAGGGGTTTCCAGAGGACCTGACGAAGATCGACACCGTCTACGAGAGAATGACGGACAACAAGATTGTCTTCTTCATTGGTGAGGCTTTCGGCTGGTACCTGGGCTGCTGGAGAGCGCACCCACACACACACAGGAGATGCCCAGGCTGCGATTGCGGCCTGGTTTACCCTGACCCCTCACCCCGTTGTTCCGGTACCGACTCCCCCATACATACACACACACACACCCGCACGCACAGAGCCAGGAAAGGCCCCAGGATCTGTTCTCGGCCTAGTGCTCACTCTCCTGGCCCCTAACCCTGTCTGGTCCTGACTCCTCCACCATGCACACAGGGCCAGGAAAGGCCCCAGGCCCTGTTCTCGGCCTAGTGCTCACTCTCCTGACCCCTCACCCCGTCTGGTACCGTCTCCCCCCCCCCCACCGGCACACACACACACACAGAGCCAGGAAGGGCCCCAGGCTCGAGCCCCAGCCTCAAGGCACAATTCAAGTCCCCTCGTACTCCCTCACGGCCCCTCGACTGCCAAGGGTTGGGGTGAGAGCTGGGTCCACTACCGCAGCGGGTCTTGCTGGTCCCCTGCTGAACAGGGCTCAGGTGGGAGAAGTGGGCCATGAACCTCAGTGGCGACCCTGAAACCTGCTCATGACTGATTGTTTGTCCCTCTCCTCTCTCTGTCTCTCTCTCTCTGTCTCTCGCTCTCTCCCTCTCTCTCTGTCTCTCTCTCTCTCCCTCTCTCTCCCTCTCTCTCTGTCTCTCCCTCTCTCCCTCTCTCTCCCTCTCTCTCTGTCTCTCCCTCTCTCCCTCTCTCTATCTCCCTCTCTCTCTGTCTCTCCCTTTCTCTCCCTCTCTCTCTCCCTCTATCTACCTCTCCCTCTCTCCCTCTCTCTCCCTCTCTCTCTGTCTCTCTCTCTCCCTCTCTCCCTCTCTCTCCCTTTCTCTCTGTCTCTCCCTCTCTGTCCCTCTCTCTCCCTCTCTCTCTGTCTCTCCCTCTCTCTCCCTCTCTCTCTCTCCCTCTATCTACCTCTCTCTCTCTCCCTCTCTCTCCCTCTTTCTCCCTCTCTCTCTCTCTGTCTCTCTCTCTCTCTATCTCCATCTCTCTCTCCCTCTATCTACCTCTCTCTCTCTCTCCCTCTCTCTCCCTCTTTCTCACTCTCTCTCTCCCTCTATCTACCTCGCTCTCTCCCTCTATCTCCCTCTCTCTCTCCCTCTATCTACCTCTCTCTCTCTCTCCCTCTCTCTACCTCTTTCTCCCTCTCTCTATCTCTGTCTCTCTCTCTCTTCCTCTCTCTCCCTCTCTCCTCCTCTCTCTCTGTCTCTCTCTCTCTCCCTCTATCTACCTATCTCTCTCCCTCTATCTACCTCCCTCTGTCTCTATCTACCTCTCTCCCTCCCTCTCTTTCCCTCTCTCTTTCCCTCTCTTTCTCACTCTCTCCCTCTCTCTCTCTCCCTCTCTCCCTCCCTCTCTCTCTCTCTCCCTCTCTCTCTCTCTCCCTCTCTCTTCCTCTCTCTCTATCTTGCTCTCTCTCTCCCTGTCTCTCTCCCTCTCTTTCCCTGTCTCTCTCTTTCGATCCCCATCTCTCTCCCTCTTTCTCTGTCTTTCTTTCTCTCTCCCCCTCTCTCTCTCTCTCTGTCTCGCCTCAGGCAATCGGTACTGGGTGTTCTCAAACACCATCGTGGACCCCGGCTACCCCCGGTACATCAGCGACTTTGGCCTCCCTGTTGAGAGCATTGACGCTGCCTTTGTGTGGCCTCATAATGGCAGGACCTACTTCTTCAAGGGGGACAACTTCTGGAGGTACGATGAGCAAGGAAGGAAGATGGACGCCGGATACCCCAAGAAGCTAAGCCTGTGGAAGGGAGTCGAAGCAAAGCTAGACGGCGTCATGGGCTGGAGTGATGGTGAGAGACTCGGGAGCCTGGGTGATTGTGTGTGAGTGAGTGTGCGTGTGTCTGTGTGTGAGTGAGTGTGCGTGTGTCTGATTGTGTGTGAGTGAGTGTGCGTGTGTCTGTGTGTGAGTGAGTGTGCGTGTGTCTGATTGTGTGTTAGTGAGTGTGCGTGTGTCTGATTGTGTGTGAGTGAGTGTGTGTGTGTGTCTGACTGTGTGTGAGTGAGTGTGTGTGTGTCTGACTGTGTGTGAGTGAGTGTGCGTGTGTCTGATTGTGTGTGAGTGAGTGTGCGTGTGTCTGTGTGTGAGTGAGTGTGCGTGTGTCTGATTGTGTGTTAGTGAGTGTGCGTGTGTCTGATTGTGTGTGAGTGTGCGTGTGTCTGATTGTGTGTGAGTGAGTGTGCGTGCGTCTGTGCGTGAGTGAGTGTGTGTGTCTGATTGTGTGTGAGTGAGTGTGCGTGTGTCTGATTGTGCGTGAATGTGCGTGTGTCTGTGTGTGAGTGAGTGTGCGTGTGTCTAATTGTGTGTGAGTGAGTGTGCGTGTGTCTGATTGTGTGAGTGAGTGTGTGTGTGTCTGTGTGTGAGTGAGTGTGTGTGTGTCTGATTGTGTGTGAGTGAGTGTGCGTGTGTCTGATTGTGTGTGAGTGAGTGTGTGTGTGTCTGACTGTGTGTGAGTGAATGTGCGTGTGTCTGATTGTGTATGAGTGAGTGTGCGTGTGTCTGTGTGTGAGTGAGTGTGCGTGTGTCTGATTGTGTGTTAGTGAGTGTGCGTGTGTCTGATTGTGTGTGAGTGAGTGTGTGTGTCTGTGTGTGAGTGAGTGTGCGTGTGTCTGTGTGTGAGTGAGTGTGCCTGTGTCTGATTGTGTGTGAGTGAGTGTGTGTGTGTCTGTGTGTGAGTGAGTGTGCGTGTGTCTGTGTGTGAGTGAGTGTGCATGTGTCTGTGTGTGAGTGAGTGTGCGTGTGTCTGATTGTGTGTGAGTGAGTGTGCGTGTGTCTGATTGTGTGTGAGTGAGTGTGCGTGTGTCTGTGTGTGAGTGAGTGTGTGTGTGTCTGATTGTGTGTTAGTGAGTGTGTGTGTGTGTCTGATTGTGGGTGAGTGAGTGTGTGTGTGTCTGACTGTGTGAGTGAGTGTGCGTGTGTCTGATTGTGTGTGAGTGAGTGTGCGTGTGTCTGTGCGTGAGGGAGTGTGTGTGTCTGATTGTGCGTGAGTGAGTGTGCGTGTGTCTGATTGTGTGTGAGTGAGTGTGCGTGTGTCTGTGCGTGAGGGAGTGTGTGTGTCTGATTGTGTGTGAGTGAGTGTGCGTGTGTCTGATTGTGTGTGAGTGAGTGTGTGTGTGTCTGATTGTGTGTGAGTGAGTGTGCGTGTGTCTGATTGTGTGTGAGTGAGTGTGTGTGTGTCTGATTGTGTGTGAGTGAGTGTGTGTGTGTCTGACTGTGTGTGAGTGAGTGTGCGTGTGTCTGATTGTGTGTTAGTGAGTGTGCGTGTGTCTGTGTGTGAGTGAGTGTGTGTGTGTCTGATTGTGTGTCAGTGAGTGTGCGTGTGTCTGATTGTGTGTGAGTGCTTGTGTGTGGCTGACTGTGTGAGAGTGAGTGTGCGTGTGTCTGATTGTGTGTGAGTGAGTGTGCGTGTGTCTGTGCGTGAGTGCGTGTGTGTGTCTGATTGTGTGTGAGTGAGTGTGCATGTGTCTGATTGTGTGTGAGTGAGTGTGTGTGTGTCTGATTGTGTATGAGTGAGTGTGCGTGTGTCTGATTGTGTGTGAGTGAGTGTGCGTGTGTCTGTGCGTGAGTGAGTGTGTGTGTCTGATTGTGTGTGAGTGAGTGTGTGTGTGTCTGATTGTGTGTGAGTGAGTGTGCATGTGTCTAATTGTGTGTGAGTGAGTGTGCGTGTGTCTGTGTGTGAGTGAGTGTGTGTGAGTCTGATTGTGTGTGAGTGAGTGTGCATGTGTCTGATTGTTAGCGAGTGTGCGTGTGTCTGACTGTGTATGATTGAGTGTGCGTGTGTCTGATTGTGTGTGAGTGAGTGTGTGTGTGTCTGTGTGTGAGTGAGTTTGTGTGTGTCTGTGTGTGTGAGTGTATGTGTGTCTGATTGTGTGTGAGTGAGTGTGTGTGTGTCTCTGTGTGAGTGAGTGTGTGTGTGTCTGTGCGTGAGTGAGGGTGTGTGTGTCTGATTGTGTGTGAGTGAGTGTGCGTGTGTCCGTGTGTGAGTGAGTGTGTGTGTGTCTGATTGTGTGTGAGTGAGTGTGCATGTGTCTGACCGTGAGTGAGTGAGTGTGCGTGTGTCTGATTGTGTGTGAGTGAGTGTGCGTGTGTCTGACTGTGTGTGAGTGAGTGTGTGTGTGTCTGATTGTGTGTGAGTGAGTGTGCATGTGTCTGTGCGTGAGTGAGTGTGTGTGTGTCTATGTGTTAGTGAGTGTGTGTGTGTCTGATTGTGTGTTAGTGAGTGTGCATGTGTCTGATTGTGTGTTAGCAAGTGTGTGTGTGTCTGATTGTGTGTGAGTGAGTGTGCGTGTGCCTGATAGTGTGTGAGTGAGTGTGCGTGTGTCTGTGCGTTAGTGAGTGTGCGTTTGTCTGTGTGTGAGTGACTGTGTGTGTGTCTGTGTGTGAGTGAGTGTGTGTGTCTCTGATTGTGTGAGGGTGAGTGTGCGTGGGTCTGTGCGTTAGTGAGTGTGCGTGTGTCAGTGTGTGAGTGAGTGTGCTTGTGTCTGTGTGTGAGTTTTCGCGTGTCTGTGCGTGAGTGAGTGTGCGTGTGTCTGTGCGTTAGTGTGTGTGTGTGTGTGTCTGTGCGTTAGTGAGTGTGCGTGTCTGTTTGTGTGTGAGTGAGTGTGTGTGTGTGTCTGATTGTGGGTGAGTGAGTGTGTGTGCATCTGACTGTGTGTGAGTGAGTGTGTGTGTGTCTGATTGTGCGTTAGTGAGTGTGCGTGTGTCTGATTGTGTGTGAGTGAGTGTGCGTGTGTCTGATTGTGTGTGAGTGAGCGTGCGTGAGTCTGTGCGTTAGTGAGTGTGCGTGTGTCTGTGTCTGAGTGAGTGTATGTGTGTCTGTGTGTGAGTGAGTGTGCGTGAGTCTGATTGTGCATTAGTGAGTGTGCGTATGTCTGTGCGTGAGTGGGTGTGCGTGTGTCTGTGCGTGAGTGAGTGTGCGTGTGTTTTATTGTGTGTTAGCAACTGAGCGTGTGTCTGATTGTGTGTTAGTAAGTGTGCGTGTGTCTGATTGTGTGTTAGTGAGTATGCGTGTGTCTATGTGTGAGTGAGTGTGCGTGTGTCTGTGTGTGATTGAGTGTGCGTGTGTCTGTGCGTTAGTGAGTGTGCGTGTGTCTTATTGTGTGTTAGCAAGTGTGCATGTGTCTGATTGTGTGTTAGTGAGTGTGCGTGTGTCTGATTGTGTGCTAGTGAGTGTGCGTGTGTCTGATTGTGGGTGAGTGAGTGTGCATGTGTCTGATTGTGTGTCAGTGAGTGTGTGTGTGTCTGATTGTGTGTCAGTGAGTGTGTGTGTGTCTGTGCATTAGTGAGTGTGCGTGTGTCTGTGCGTTAGTGAGTGTGCGTGTGTCTGTGTGTTAGTGAGTGTGCATGTGTCTGTGCGTTAGTGAGTGTGCATGTGTCTGTGCATTAGTGAGTGTGTGTGTGTCTGATTGTGTGTTAGTGAGTGTGCATGTGTCTGTGTGTCAGTAAGTGTGCGTGTGTCTGTGCATTAGTGAGTGTGCGTGTGTCTGATTGTGTGTTAGTGAGTGTGCGTGTGTCTGTGTGTGAGTGAGTGTGCGTGTGTCTGTGCGTTAGTGTGTGTGCGTGTGTCTGATTGTGTGTTAGCGAGTGTGCATGTGTCTGTGCGTTAGTGAGTGTCCGTATGTCTGATTGTGTGTTAGTGTGTGTGCGTGTGTCTGTGCATTAGTGAGTGTGCGTGTGTCTGATTGTGTGTTAGTGAGTGTGCGTGTGCCTGTGCGTTAGTGAGTGTGCGTGTGTCTGTGTCTGAGTGAGTGTGTGTGTGTCTGTGTGTGAGTGAGTGTGTGTGCGTCTGATTGTGTGTGAGTGAGTGTGCGTGTGTCTGTGTGTTAGTGAGTGTGCGTGTGTCTGATTGTGCGTTAGTGAGTGTGCGTGTGTCTGTGCATGAGTGAGTGTGCGTGTGTCTGTGCGTGAGTGAGTGTGCGTGCGTCTTATTGTGTGTTAGTGAGTGTGCGTGTGTCTGTGTGTTAGTGAGTGTGCGTGTGTCTGATTGTGTGTTAGCGAGTATGCGTGTGTCTATGTGTGAGTGAGTGTGCGTGTGTCTGTGTGTGAGTGAGTGTGCGTGTGTCTGATTGTGTGTGAGTGAGTGTGCGTGTGTCTGTGTGTGAGTGAGTGTGCGTGTGTCTGATTGTGTGTTAGTGAGTGTGCGTGTGTCTGTGTGTGAGTGAGTGTGCGTGCGTCTTATTGTGTGTTTGCAAGTGAGCGTGTGTCTGATTGAGTGTGCGTGTGTCTGATTGTGTGTTAGCGAGTATGCGTGTGTCTATGTGTGAGTGAGTGTGCGTGTGTCTGTGTGTGAGTGAGTGTGCGTGTGTCTGTGCGTTAGTGAGTGTGCGTGTGTCTTATTGTGTGTTAGTGAATGTGCGTGTGTCTGATTGTGTGTTAGTGAGTGTGCGTGTGTCTGATTGTGGGTGAGTGAGTGTGCATGTGTCTGATTGTGTGTCAGTGAGTGTGTGTGTGTCTGATTGTGTGTCAGTGAGTGTGTGTGTGTCTGTGCATTAGTGAGTGTGAGTTTGTCTGTGCGTTAGTGAGTGTGGGTGTGTCTGTGTGTTAGTGAGTGTGCGTGTGTCTGTGCGTTAGTGAGTGTGCGTGTGTCTGTACATTAGTGAGTGTGCGTGTGTCTGATTGTGTGTTAGTGAGTGTGCATGTGTCTGTGTGTTAGTAAGTGTGCGTGTGTCTGTGCATTAGTGAGTGTGCGTGTGTCTGATTGTGTGTTAGTGAGTGTGCGTGAGTCTGTGCGTTAGTGAGTGTGCGTGTGTCTGTGCGTTAGTGAGTGTGCATGTGTCTGATTGTGTGTTAGTGAGTGTGCGTGTGTCTGTGCGTTAGTGAGTGTGCATGTGTCTGATTGTGTGTTAGCGAGTGTGCATGTGTCTGTGCGTTAGTGAGTGTCCATGTGTCTGATTGTGTGTTAGTGAGTGTGCGTGTGTCTGTGCATTAGTGAGTGTGCGTGTGTCTGATTGTGTGTTAGTGAGTGTGGGTGTGTCTGTGTGTTAGTGAGTGTGCATGTGTCTGTGCGTTAGTGAGTATGCGTGTGTCTGTGCGTTAGTGAGTGAGCATGTGTCTGATTGTGTGTGAGTGAGTATGCGTGTGTCTGTGTGTTAGTGAGTATGCCTGTGTCTGTGCGTTAGTGAGTGTGTGTGTGTCTGATTGTGTGTTAGTGAGTGTGCGTGTGTCTGAGCGTTAGTGAGTGTGCGTGTGTCTGTGCGTTTGTGAGTGTGTGTGTGTCTGATTGTGTGTTAGTGAGTGTGCGTGTGTCTGTGCGTTAGTGAGTGTGCGTGTGTCTGTGTGTAAGTGAGTGTGCATGTGTCTGTGCGTTAGTGAGGGTGCGTGTGTCTGTGCGTTAGTGAGTGTGCGTGTGTCTGTGTGTAAGTGAGTGTGCGTGTGTCTGTGCATTAGTGAGTGTGCGTGTGTCTGTGGGTTAGTGAGTGTGCTTGTGTCTGTGCGTTAGTGAGTGTGCGTGTGTCTGTGCGTTAGCAAGTGTGCGTGTGTCTGTGTGTTAGTGAGTGTGCGTGTGTCTGATTGTGTGCTAGTGAGTGTGCGCGTGTCTGTGCGTTAGTGAGTGTGCGTGTGTCTGTGCGTTAGTGAGTGTGCGTGTGTCTGATTGTGCGTTAGTGAGTGTGTGTGTGTCTATGTGTTAGTGAGTGTGTGTGCCTGATTGTGTGTTAGTGAGTGTGCGTGTGTCTGATTGTGTGTTAGCGAGTGTGCATGTGTCTGTGCATTAGTGAGTGTGCGTGTGTCTGTGCGTACGCAAGTGTGCGTGTGTCTGTGTGTTAGTGAAAGTGCGTGTGTCTGTGCGTTAGTGAGTGTGCGTGTGTCTGTGAGTTAGTGAGTGTGCGTGTGTCTGATTGTGTCTTAGTGAGTGTGCGTGTGTGTGTGCGTTAGTGAGTGTACGTGTGTCTGTTCGTTAGTGAGTATGCGTGTGTCTGTGCGTTAGTGAGTGTGCGTGTGTCTGTGTGTGAGTGAGTGTGCGTGTGTCTGTGCGTTAGTGTGTGTGCGTGTGTCTGATTGTGTGTTAGCGAGTGTGCATGTGTCTGTGCGTTAGTGAGTGTCCGTATGTCTGATTGTGTGTTAGTGTGTGTGCGTGTGTCTGTGCATTAGTGAGTGTGCGTGTGTCTGATTGTGTGTTAGTGAGTGTGCGTGTGCCTGTGCGTTAGTGAGTGTGCGTGTGTCTGTGTCTGAGTGAGTGTGTGTGTGTCTGTGTGTGAGTGAGTGTGTGTGCGTCTGATTGTGTGTGAGTGAGTGTGCGTGTGTCTGTGTGTTAGTGAGTGTGCGTGTGTCTGATTGTGCGTTAGTGAGTGTGCGTGTGTCTGTGCATGAGTGAGTGTGCGTGTGTCTGTGCGTGAGTGAGTGTGCGTGTGTCTTATTGTGTGTTAGTGAGTGTGCGTGTGTCTGTGTGTTAGTGAGTGTGCGTGTGTCTGATTGTGTGTTAGCGAGTATGCGTGTGTCTATGTGTGAGTGAGTGTGCGTGTGTCTGTGTGTGAGTGAGTGTGCGTGTGTCTGATTGTGTGTGAGTGAGTGTGCGTGTGTCTGTGTGTGAGTGAGTGTGCGTGTGTCTGATTGTGTGTTAGTGAGTGTGCGTGTGTCTGTGTGTGAGTGAGTGTGCGTGCGTCTTATTGTGTGTTTGCAAGTGAGCGTGTGTCTGATTGAGTGTGCGTGTGTCTGATTGTGTGTTAGCGAGTATGCGTGTGTCTATGTGTGAGTGAGTCTGCGTGTGTCTATGTGTGAGTGAGTGTGCGTGTGTCTGTGTGTGAGTGAGTGTGCGTGTGTCTTATTGTGTGTTAGTGAGTGTGCGTGTGTCTGATTGTGTGTTAGTGAGTGTGCGTGTGTCTGATTGTGTGTGAGTGAGTGTGCATGTGTCTGATTGTGTCTCAGTGAGTGTGTGTGTTTCTGATTGTGTGTCAGTGAGTGTGTGTGTGTCTGTGCATTAGTGAGTGTGAGTTTGTCTGTGCGTTAGTGAGTGTGGGTGTGTCTGTGTGTTAGTGAGTGTGCGTGTGTCTGTGCGTTAGTGAGTGTGCGTGTGTCTGTACATTAGTGAGTGTGCGTGTGTCTGATTGTGTGTTAGTGAGTGTGCATGTGTCTGTGTGTTAGTAAGTGTGCGTGTGTCTGTGCATTAGTGAGTGTGCGTGTGTCTGATTGTGTGTTAGTGAGTGTGCGTGAGTCTGTGCGTTAGTGAGTGTGCGTGTGTCTGTGCGTTAGTGAGTGTGCATGTGTCTGATTGTGTGTTAGTGAGTGTGCGTGTGTCTGTGCGTTAGTGAGTGTGCATGTGTCTGATTGTGTGTTAGCGAGTGTGCATGTGTCTGTGCGTTAGTGAGTGTCCATGTGTCTGATTGTGTGTTAGTGAGTGTGCGTGTGTCTGTGCATTAGTGAGTGTGCGTGTGTCTGATTGTGTGTTAGTGAGTGTGGGTGTGTCTGTGTGTTAGTGAGTGTGCATGTGTCTGTGCGTTAGTGAGTATGCGTGTGTCTGTGCGTTAGTGAGTGAGCATGTGTCTGATTGTGTGTGAGTGAGTATGCGTGTGTCTGTGTGTTAGTGAGTATGCCTGTGTCTGTGCGTTAGTGAGTGTGTGTGTGTCTGATTGTGTGTTAGTGAGTGTGCGTGTGTCTGAGCGTTAGTGAGTGTGCGTGTGTCTGTGCGTTTGTGAGTGTGTGTGTGTCTGATTGTGTGTTAGTGAGTGTGCGTGTGTCTGTGCGTTAGTGAGTGTGCGTGTGTCTGTGTGTAAGTGAGTGTGCATGTGTCTGTGCGTTAGTGAGGGTGCGTGTGTCTGTGCGTTAGTGAGTGTGCGTGTGTCTGTGTGTAAGTGAGTGTGCGTGTGTCTGTGCATTAGTGAGTGTGCGTGTGTCTGTGGGTTAGTGAGTGTGCTTGTGTCTGTGCGTTAGTGAGTGTGCGTGTGTCTGTGCGTTAGCAAGTGTGCGTGTGTCTGTGTGTTAGTGAGTGTGCGTGTGTCTGATTGTGTGCTAGTGAGTGTGCGCGTGTCTGTGCGTTAGTGAGTGTGCGTGTGTCTGTGCGTTAGTGAGTGTGCGTGTGTCTGATTGTGCGTTAGTGAGTGTGTGTGTGTCTATGTGTTAGTGAGTGTGTGTGCCTGATTGTGTGTTAGTGAGTGTGCGTGTGTCTGATTGTGTGTTAGCGAGTGTGCATGTGTCTGTGCATTAGTGAGTGTGCGTGTGTCTGTGCGTACGCAAGTGTGCGTGTGTCTGTGTGTTAGTGAAAGTGCGTGTGTCTGTGCGTTAGTGAGTGTGCGTGTGTCTGTGAGTTAGTGAGTGTGCGTGTGTCTGATTGTGTCTTAGTGAGTGTGCGTGTGTGTGTGCGTTAGTGAGTGTACGTGTGTCTGTTCGTTAGTGAGTATGCGTGTGTCTGTGCGTTAGTGAGTGTGCGTGTGTGTGTGCGTTAGTGAGTGTGCGTGTGTCTGATTGTGTGTTAGCGAGTGTGCATGTGTCTGTGCGTTAGTGAGTGTCCGTGTGTCTGATTGTGTGTTAGTGAGTGTGCGTGTGTCTGTACGTTAGTGAGTGTGCGTGTTTCTGATTGTTTGTTAGTGAGTGTGTATGTTTCTGTGCGTTAGTGAGTGTGCATGAGTCTGATTGTGAGTTAGTGAGTTTGCGTGTACTTGATTGTGTGTTAGTGAGTGTGCATGTGTCTGATTGTGTGTGAGCGAGTGTGCGTGTGTCTGTGCGTTAGTGAGTGTGCGTGTGTCTGATTGTGTGTTAGTGATTGTGTGTGAGGCTATTTATTTTTAATTGACTGTGCGTGTGTCTAATTTTGTGGTTGGGAGTGTGTGTGTGTTTGATTATGTATTGGCGAGTTTGTATTTGTCTGTGTGTTAGTGAGCGAGTGACCCCTGAAAACTCGAAACTCCCAGAGTGATTCCTGACGTGTGATGCTGGTGGAGTGACTCCTGAAGTGTGACGCTCCCGGAGTGACTCCTGAAGTGTGACGCTCCCGGAGTGACTCCTGATGTGTGACGCTCCCGGTGTGACTCCTGACGTGTGACGCTCCCGGAGAGACTCCTGACGTGTGACGCTCCCGGAGTGACTCCTGACCTGCGACGCTCCCGGAGTGACTCCTGACGTGCGACTCTCCGGGAGTGACTCCTGACGTGTGACGCTCCCGTAGTGACTCCTGATGTGTGACGCTCCCGGAGTGACTCCTGATGTGTGACTCTCACGGAGTGAATCCTGACGTGTGACGCTCCCGGAGTGAATCATGACGTGTGACGCTCCCGGAGTGACTCCTGATGTGTGACTCTCCCGGAGTGACTCCTGACGTGTAACTCTCCCGGAGTGACTCCTGACGTCTGATGCTACCGGAGTTACTGCTGACGTGTGACTCTCCCGGAGTGACTCCTGACGTGTGACTCTCCCGGAGTGAATCCTGACGTGTGACTCTCCCGGAGTGAATCCTGACGTGTGACGCTCCCGGAGTGACTCCTGACGTGTGACTCTCCCGGAGTCACTCCTGACGTGTGACGCTCCCGCAGTGACTCCGGACGTGTGACTCTCCCAGAGTGACTCCTGACGTGTGACGCACACTGAGTGACTACTGACTTGTGACTCTCCCGGAGTGACTCCTGACGTGTGACGCACCCGGAGTGTCTCCTGACATGTCAATCTCCCGGAGTGAATCATGACGTGTGACGCTCCCGGAGAGCCTCCTGACGTGTGACTCTCCCTGTGAGACTCCTGACTTGTGACGCTCATGGAGTGACTCCTGACGTGTGACTCTCCCGGAGTGACTCCTGACGTGTGACTCTCCCTGTGAGACTCCTGACTTGTGACGCTCATGGAGTGACTCCTGACGTGTGACTCTCCCGGAGTGACTCCTGACGTGTGACGCTCCCGGAGTGACTCCTCACATCTGACTCTCACGGAGCGACTCCTGACGTGTGACTCTCCCGGAGTGACTCCTGACGTGTGACGCTCCCGGAGAGTCTCCTGACGTGTGACTCTCCCGGAGTGACTCCTGTCGTGTGACTCTCCCGGAGTGAATCCTGACGCGTGAAGCTCCCGGAGTTACTGCTGACGTGTGACGCTCCCGGAGAGTCTCCTGACGTGTGACGCTACCGGAGTGACTCCTGACGTGTGACGCTCCCGGAGAGTCTCCTGACGTGTGACTCTCCCGGAGTGACTCCTGTCGTGTGACTCTCCCGGAGTGAATCCTGACGCGTGAAGCTCCCGGAGTTACTGCTGACGTGTGACGCTCCCGGAGTGACTCCTGACGTGTGACTCTCCCGGAGTGACTCCTGACGTGTGACGCTCCCGGACTGACTCCTGACGTGTGACGCTCACGGAGTGACTCCTGTCGTGTGACTCTCCCGGAGTGACTCCTGACGTGTGACCCTCCCGGACTGACTCCTGACGTGTGACGCTCCCGGAGTGACTCCTGACGTGTGACTCTCCCGGAGTGAATCCTGATGTGTGAGTCTCCCGGAGTGAATCCTGACGTGTGAATCTCCTGGAGTGACTCCTGACGTATGACGCTCCCAGAGTGACTCCTGACGTGTGACTCTCCCGGAGTGACTCCTGACGTGTGACTCTCCCGGAGTGAATCCTGAGGTGTGACTCTCCCGGAGTGACTCCTGACGTGTGACGCTCCCGGAGTGACTCCGGACGTGTGACTCTCCCAGAGTGACTACTGACCTGTGACGCACACTGAGTGACTCCTGACGTGTGACTCTCCCGGAGTGACTCCTGACGTGTGACGCTCCCGGAGTGTCTCCTGACGTGTCAATCTCCCGGAGTGAATCATGACGTGTGACGCTCCCGGAGAGCCTCCTGACGTGTGACTCTCCCTGTGAGACTCCTGACTTGTGACGCTCATGGAGTGACTCCTGACGTGTGACTCTCCCGGAGTGACTCCTGACGTGTGACGCTCCCGGAGTGACTCCTGTCGTGTGACTCTCCCGGAGTGACTCCTGACGTGTGACCCTCCCGGACTGACTCCTGACGTGTGACGCTCCTGGAGTGACTCCTGACGTGTGAAGCTCCCGGAGTGACTCCTGACGTGTGACTCTCCCGGAGTGAATCCTGACGTGTGACGCTCCCGGAGTGACTCCTGACGTGTGACTCTCCCGGAGTGAATCCTGAGGTATGACTCTCCCGGAGTGACTCCTGAAGTGTGACTCTCCCGGAGTGAATCCTGACGTGTGACTCTCCCGGAGTCACTCCTGACGTGTGACGCTCCCAGAGTGACTCCGGACGTGTGACTCTCCCAGAGTGACTCCTGACGTGTGACGCACACTGAGTGACTCCTGACGTGTGACCCTCCCGGAGTGACTCTTGACGTGTGACGCTCCCGCAGAGTCTCCTGACGTGTGACGCTACCGGAGTGACTCCTGTCGTGTGACTCTCCCGGACTGACTCCTGACGTGTGACCCTCCCGGACTGACTCCTGACGTGTGACTCTCCCGGAGTGAATCCTGACGCGTGAAGCTCCCGGAGTTACTGCTGACGTGTGACGCTCCCGGAGTGACTCCTGACGTGTGACTCTCCCAGAGTGAATCCTGACGTATGACTCTCCCGGAGTGACTCCTGACGTGTGACTCTCCCGGAGTGAATCCTGACGTGTGACTCTCCCGGAGTGAATCCTGACGTGTTACTCTTCCGTTGTGACTCCAGACGTGTGACTCTCCCGGAGTGACTCCTGACGTGTGACGCTCCCGGAGTGTCTCCTGTCGTGTGACTCTCCCAGAGTGACTCCTGACGTGTGACGCACCCTGAGTGACTCCTGACGTGTGATTCTCCCGGACTGACTCCTGACGTGTGACGCTCCCGGAGTGACTCCAGACGTGTGACTCTCCCGGAGTGAATCCTGACGCGTGAAGCTCCCGGAGTTACTGCTGACGTGTGACGCTCCCGGAGTGACTCCTGACGTGTGACTCTCCCAGAGTGACTCCTGACGTGTGACTCTCCCGGAGTGACTCCTGACGTGTGACACTCCCGGAGTGAATCCTGAGGCATGACTCTCCCGGAGTGAATCCTGACGTGTGACTCTCCCGGAGTGACTCCTGACGTGTGACGCTCCCGGAGTGAATCCTGACATGTGACTCTCCCGGAGTGACTCCTGACGTGTGACGCACACTGAGTGACTCCTGACGTGTGACTCTGCGGAGTGACTCCTGACGTGTGATTCTCCCGGACTGACTCCTGACGTGTGACACTCCCGGAGTGACTCCTGACGTGTGACTCTCCCGGAGTGAATCCTGACGCGTGAAGCTCCCGGAGTTACTGCTGACGTGTGACGCTCCCGGAGTGACTCCTGACGTGTGACTCTCCCAGAGTGACTCCTGACGTGTGACTCTCCCGGAGTGACTCCTGACGTGTGACACTCCCGGAGTGAATCCTGAGGTATGACTCTCCCGGAGTGAATCCTGACGTGTGACTCTCCCGGAGTGACTCCGGACGTGTGACGCTCCCGGAGTGAATCCTGACATGTGACTCACCCGGAGTGACTCCTGACGTGTGACGCACACTGAGTGACTCCTGACGTGTGACTCTCCCGGAGTGACTCCTGATGTGTGACGCTCCCGGAGTGTCTCCTGACGTGTCAATCTCCAGGAGTGAATCATGACGTGTGACGCTCCCGGAATGACTCCTGACGTGTGACTCTCCCGGAGTGACTCCTGACGTGTGACTCTCCCGGAGTGACTCCTGTCGTGTGACGCTCCCGGAGTGACTCCTGACGTGTGACGCTCCCGGAGTGACTCCTGACATGTGACTCTCCCGGAGTGACTCCTGACGTGTGACGCACCCGCAGTGACTCCTGACGTGTGACGCTCCTGGAGTCACTCCTGTCGTGTGACTCTCCCGGAGTGACTCCTGACGTGTGACCCTCACGTACTGACTCCTGACGTGTGACTCTCCCGCAGTGACTCCTGACGTGTGACACTCCAGGACTGACTCCTGTTGTGTGATGCTCCCGGAGTGACTCCTGACGTGTGACTCTCCCGGAGTGAAACCTGACTTGTGACTCTCCCGGAGTGAATCCTGACGTGTGACTCTCCCAGAGTGAATCCTGACGTGTGACTCTCCCAGAGCGACTCCTGACGTGTGACGCACCCTGAGTGACTCCTGACGTGTGACTCTCCCGGAGTGACTCCTGACGTGTGACGCTCCCGGACTGTCTCCTGACGTGTCAATCTCCCAGAGTGAATCATGACGTGTGACGCTCCCGGAGAGCCTCCTGACGTGTGACTCTCCCGGTTAGACTCCTGACGTGTGACACCCACGGACTGACTCCTGACGTGTGACTCTCCCGGAGTGACTCTTGAAGTGTGACGCTCCCGGAGAGTCTCCTGACGTGTGACGCTACCGGAGTGACTCCTGACGTGTGACTCTCCCGGACTGACTCCTCACATCTGACTCTCACGGAGCGACTCCTGACGTGTGACTCTTCCAGAGTGACTCTTGAAGTGTGACGCTCCCGGAGAGTCTCCTGACGTGTGACTCCCACGGAGTGACTCCTGACGTGTGACTCTCCCGGAGTAACTCCTGACGTGTGACTCTCCCAGAGTGACTCCTGACGTGTGACGCACCCTGAGTGACTCCTGACGTGTGACTCTCCTGGAGTGAATCCTGACGGGTGAAGCTCCCGGAGTTACTGCTGACGTGTGACGCTCCCGGAGTGACTCCTGACGTGTGACTTTCCCGGAGTGACTCCTGACGTGTGACTCTCCCGGAGTGACTGATGACGTGTGACGCACCCGGAGTGACTCCTGACGTGTGACTCTCCCAGAGTGACTCCTGACGTGTGACTCTCCCGGAGTGACTCCTGACGTGTGACGCACCCGGAGTGACTCCTGACGTGTGACTCTCCCAGAGTGACTCCTGACGTGTGACTCTCCCGGAGTGACTCCTGACGTGTGACGCACCCGGAGTGACTCCTGACGTGTGACTCTCCCAGAGTGACTCCTGACGTGTGACTCTCCCGGAGTGACTCCTCACATCTGACTCTCATGGAGCGACTCCTGACGTGTGACTCTTCCAGAGTGACTCTTGAAGTGTGACACTCCCGGAGAGTCTCCTGACGTGTGACGCTACCGGTGTGACTCCTGACGTGTGACTCTCCCGGACTGTCTCCTCACATCTGACTCTCACGGAGCGACTCCTGACGTGTGACTCTTCCAGAGTGACTCTTGAAGTGTGACGCTCCCGGAGAGTCTCCTGACGTGTGACGCTACCGGAGTGACTCCTGTCGTGTGACTCTCCCGGAGTGAATCCTGACGTGTGAAGCTCCCGGAGTTACTGCTGACGTGTGACGGTCCCAGAGTGACTCCTGACGTGTGACTCTCCCGGAGTGACTCCTGACGTGTGACGCACCCGGAGTGACTCCTGACGTGTGACTCTCCCGGAGTGACTCCTGACGTGTGACGCTCCCAGAGTGACTCCTGACGTGTGACACTCCCGGACTGACTCCTGACGTGTGAATCTCCCGGAGTGACTCCGGACGTGTGACTCTCCCGGAGTTACTGCTGACGTGTGACGCCCCCGGAGTGACTCCTGACGTGTGACGCTCACGGAGTGACTCCTGTCGTGTGACTCTCCCGGAGTGACTCCTGACGTGTGACCCTCCCGGACTGACTCCTGACGTGTGACGCTCCCGGAGTGACTCCTGACGTGTGACGCTCCCGGAGTGACTCCTGACGTGTTACTCTCCCGGAGTGAATCCTGATGCGTGAAGCTCCCGGAGTTACTGCTGACGTGTGACGCTCCCGGAGTGACTCCTGATGTGTGAGTCTCCCGGAGTGAATCCTGACGTGTGAATCTCCTGGAGTGACTCCTGACGTGTGACGCTCCCAGAGTGACTCCTGACGTGTGACGCTCCCGGAGTGACTCCTGATGTGTGAGTCTCCCGGAGTGAATCCTGACGTGTGAATCTCCTGGAGTGACTCCTGACGTGTGACGCTCCCAGAGTGACTCCTGACGTGTGACTCTCCCGGAGTGACTCCTGACGTGTGACTCTCCCGGAGTGAATCCTGAGGTGTGACTCTCCCGGTGTGACTCCTGACGTGTGACGCTCCCGGAGTGACTCCGGACGTGTGAATCTCCCAGAGTGACTCCTGACGTGTGACGCACACTGAGTGACTCCTGACGTGTGACTCTCCCGGAGTGACTCCTGACGTGTGACTCTCCCGGAGTGACTCCTGAAGTGTGACGCACACTGATTGACTACTGACTTGTGACTCTCCCGGAGTGACTCCTGACGTGTGACGCTCCCGGAGTGTCTCCTGACGTGTCAATCTCCCGGAGTGAATCATGACGTGTGACGCTCCCGGAGAGCCTCCTGACGTGTGACTCTCCCTGTGAGACTCCTGACGTGTGACGCACACTGAGTGACTCCTGACGTGTGACGCTCCCGGAGTGAATCCTGACGTGTGACTCTCCCAGAGTGAATCCTGACGTGTGACTCTCCCAGAGCGACTCCTGACGTGTGACGCACCCTGAGTGACTCCTGACGTGTGACTCTCCCGGAGTGACTCCTGACGTGTGACGCTCCCGGAGTGTCTCCTGACGTGTCAATCTCCCAGAGTGAATCATGACGTGTGACGCTCCCGGAGTGACTCCTGACGTGTGACGCACCCGGAGTGACTCCTGACGTGTGACTCTCCCAGAGTGACTCCTGACGTGTGACTCTCCCGGAGTGACTCCTCACATCTGACTCTCATGGAGCGACTCCTGACGTGTGACTCTTCCAGAGTGACTCTTGAAGTGTGACACTCCCGGAGAGTCTCCTGACGTGTGACGCTACCGGTGTGACTCCTGACGTGTGACTCTCCCGGACTGACTCCTCACATCTGACTCTCACGGAGCGACTCCTGACGTGTGACTCTTCCAGAGTGACTCTTGAAGTGTGACGCTCCCGGAGAGTCTCCTGACGTGTGACGCTACCGGAGTGACTCCTGTCGTGTGACTCTCCCGGAGTGACTCCTGACGTGTGACTCTCCCGGAGTGAATCCAGACGTGTGACGCTCCCGGAGTTACTGCTGACGTGTGACGGTCCCAGAGTGACTCCTGACGTGTGACTCTCCCGGGGTGACTCCTGACGTGTGACGCACCCGGAGTGACTCCTGACGTGTGACTCTCCCGGGGTGACTCCTGACGTGTGACTCTCCCGGAGTGACTCCTGACGTGTGACGCTCCCAGAGTGACTCCTGACGTGTGACACTCCCGGACTGACTCCTGACGTGTGAATCTCCCGGAGTGACTCCGGACGTGTGACTCTCCCGGAGTTACTGCTGACGTGTGACGCCCCCGGAGTGACTCCTGACGTGTGACGCTCACGGAGTGACTCCTGTCGTGTGACTCTCCCGGAGTGACTCCTGACGTGTGACGCTCCGGAGTGACTCCTGACGTGTGACGCTCCCGGAGTGACTCCTGACGTGTGACGCTCCCGGAGTGACTCCTGACGTGTAACTCTCCCGGAGTGAATCCTGATGCGTGAAGCTCCCGGAGTTACTGCTGACGTGTGACGCTCCCGGAGTGACTCCTGATGTGTGAGTCTCCCGGAGTGAATCCTGACGTGTGAATCTCCTGGAGTGACTCCTGACGTGTGACGCTCCCAGAGTGACTCCTGACGTGTGACGCTCCCGGAGTGACTCCTGATGTGTGAGTCTCCCGGAGTGAATCCTGACGTGTGAATCTCCTGGAGTGACTCCTGACGTGTGACGCTCCCAGAGTGACTCCTGACGTGTGACTCTCCCGGAGTGACTCCTGACGTGTGACTCTCCCGGAGTGAATCCTGAGGTGTGACTCTCCCGGTGTGACTCCTGACGTGTGACGCTCCCGGAGTGACTCCGGACGTGTGAATCTCCCAGAGTGACTCCTGACGTGTGACGCATACTGAGTGACTCCTGACGTGTGACTCTCCCGGAGTGACTCCTGACGTGTGAGTCTCCCGGAGTGACTCCTGAAGTGTGACGCACACTGATTGACTACTGACTTGTGACTCTCCCGGAGTGACTCCTGACGTGTGACGCTCCCGGAGTGTCTCCTGACGTGTCAATCTCCCGGAGTGAATCATGACGTGTGACGCTCCCGGAGAGCCTCCTGACGTGTGACTCTCCCTGTGAGACTCCTGACGTGTGACGCACACTGAGTGACTCCTGACGTGTGACGCTCCCGGAGTGAATCCTGACGTGTGACTCTCCCAGAGTGAATCCTGACGTGTGACTCTCCCAGAGCGACTCCTGACGTGTGACGCACCCTGAGTGACTCCTGACGTGTGACTCTCTCGGAGTGACTCCTGACGTGTGACGCTCCCGGAGTGTCTCCTGACGTGTCAATCTCCCAGAGTGAATCATGACGTGTGACGCTCCCGGAGAGCCTCCTGACGTGTGACTCTCCCGGTTAGACTCCTGACGTGTGACACTCACGGACTGACTCCTGACGTGTGACTCTCCCGGAGTGACTCTTGACGTGTGACGCTCCCGGAGAGTCTCCTGACGTGTGAAGATACCGGAGTGACTCCTGACGTCTGACTCTCTCGGAATGACTCCTCACATCTGACTCTCACGGAGCGACTCCTGACATGTGACTCTTCCAGAGTGACTCTTGAAGTGTGACGCTCCCGGAGAGTCTCCTGACGTGTGACGCTACCGGAGTGACTCCTGACGTGTGACTCTCCTGGACTGACTCCTCACATCTGACTCTCACGGAGCGACTCCTGACGTGTGACTCTTCCAGAGTGACTCTTGAAGTGTGACGCTCCCGGAGAGTCTCCTGACGTGTGACTCCCACGGAGTGACTCCTGACGTGTGACTCTCCCGGAGTAACTCCTGACGTGTGACCCTCCCAGAGTGACTCCTGACGTGTGACGCACCCTGAGTGACTCCTGACGTGTGACTCTCCTGGAGTGAATCCTGACGGGTGACGCTCCCGGAGTGACTCCTGACGTGTGACTCTCCCGGAGTGACTCCTGACGTGTGACGCTCCCGGAGTTACTGCTGACGTGTGACGCTCCCGGAGTGACTCCTGACGTGTGACGCTCCCGGAGTTACTGCTGACGTGTGACGCTCCCGGAGTGACTCCTGACGTGTGACTCTCCCAGAGTGAATCCTGACGTATGACTCTCCCGGAGTGACTCCTGACGTGTGACTCTCCCGGAGTGACTGATGACGTGTGACGCACCCGGAGTGACTCCTGACGTGTGACTCTCCCAGAGTGACTCCTGACGTGTGACTCTCCCAGAGTGACTCCTGACGTGTGACTCTTCCAGAGTGACTCTTGAAGTGTGACGCTCCCGGAGTGAATCCTGACGTGTGAATCTCCCGGAGTGACTCCTGACGTGTGACTTTCCCGGAGTGACTCCTGACGTGTGACTCTCCCGGAGTGACTGATGACGTGTGACGCACCCGGAGTGACTCCTGACGTGTGACTCTCCCAGAGTGACTCCTGACGTGTGACTCTCCCAGAGTGACTCCTGACGTGTGACTCTTCCAGAGTGACTCTTGAAGTGTGACGCTCCCGGAGTGAATCCTGACGTGTGAAGCTCCCGGAGTTACTGCTGACGTGTGACGGTCCCAAAGTGACTCCTGACGTGTGACTCTCCCGGACTGACTCCTGACGTGTGACCCTCCCGGACTGACTCCTGACGTGTGACGCTCCCGGAGTGACTCCTGACGTGTGACGCTCCCGGAGTGACTCCTGACGTGTGACGCTCCCGGAGTGACTCCTGACGTGTGACGCTCCCGGAGTGACTCCTGACGTGTAACTCTCCTGGAGTGAATCCTGATGCGTGAAGCTCCCGGAGTTACTGCTGACGTGTGACGCTCCCGGAGTGACTCCTGATGTGTGAGTCTCCCGGAGTGAATCCTGACGTGTGAATCTCCTGGAGTGACTCCTGACGTGTAACGCTCCCAGAGTGACTCCTGACGTGTGACGCTCCCGGAGTGACTCCTGATGTGTGAGTCTCCCGGAGTGAATCCTGACGTGTGAATCTCCTGGAGTGACTCCTGACGTGTGACGCTCCCAGAGTGACTCCTGACGTGTGACTCTCCCGGAGTGACTCCTGACGTGTGACTCTCCCGGAGTGAATCCTGAGGTGTGACTCTCCCGGTGTGACTCCTGACGTGTGACGCTCCCGGAGTGACTCCGGACGTGTGAATCTCCCAGAGTGACTCCTGAAGTGTGACGCACACTGAGTGACTCCTGACGTGTGACGCTCCCGGAGTGTCTCCTGACGTGTCAATCTCCCGGAGTGAATCATGACGTGTGACGCTCCCGGAGAGCCTCCTGACGTGTGACTCTCCCTGTGAGACTCCTGACGTGTGACGCACACTGAGTGATTCCTGACGTGTGACGCTCCCGGAGTGACTCCTGATGTGTGAGTCTCCCGGAGTGAATCCTGACGTGTGAATCTCCTGGAGTGACTCCTGACGTGTGACGCTCCCAGAGTGACTCCTGACGTGTGACTCTCCCGGAGTGACTCCTGACGTGTGACTCTCCCGGAGTGAATCCTGAGGTGTGACTCTCCCGGTGTGACTCCTGACGTGTGACGCTCCCGGAGTGACTCCGGACGTGTGACTCTCCCAGAGTGACTCTTGAAGTGTGACGCACACTGAGTGACTCCTGACGTGTGACTCTCCCGGAGTGACTCCTGACGTGTGACGCTCCCGGAGTGTCTCCTGACGTGTCAATCTCCCGGAGTGAATCATGACGTGTGACGCTCCCGGAGAGCCTCCTGACGTGTGACTCTCCCGGTGAGACTCCTGACGTGTGACGCTCACGGAGTGACTCCTGACGTGTGACTCTCCCGGAGTGACTCCTCACATCTGACTCTCACGGAGCGACTCCTGACGTGTGACTCTCCCGGAGTGACTCTTGACATGTGACGCTCCCGCAGAGTCTCCTGACGTGTGACGCTACCGGAGTGACTCCTGACGTGTGACGCTCCCGGAGTGACTCCTGTCGTGTGACTCTCCCGGACTGACTCCCGACGTGTGACCCTCCCGGACTGACTCCTGACGTGTGACTCTCCCGGAGTGAATCCTGACGCGTGAAGCTCCCGGAGTGACTCCTGACGTGTGACGCACCCGGAGTGACTCCTGACGTGTGATTCTCCCGGACTGACTCCTGACGTGTGACGCTCCCGGAGTGACTCCTGACGTGTGACTCTCCCGGAGTGAATCCTGACGCGTGAAGCTCCCGGAGTTACTGCTGACGTGTGACGCTCCCGGAGTGACTCCTGACGTGTGACTCTCCCAGAGTGACTCCTGACGTGTGACACTCCCGGAGTGAATTCTGAGGTATGACTCTCCCGGAGTGAATCCTGACGTGTGACTCTCCCGGAGTTACTCCTGACATGTGACGCTCCCGGAGTGAATCCTGACATGTGACGCACCCGCAGTGACTCCTGACGTGTGACGCACACTGAGTGACTCCTGACGTGTGACTCTCCCGGAGTGACTCCTGACGTGTGACTCTCCCGGAGTGACTCCTGACGTGTGACGCTCCCGGAGTGTCTCCTGACGTGTCAATCTCCAGGAGTGAATCATGACGTGTGACGCTCCCCGAATGACTCCTGACGTGTGACTCTCCCGGAGTGACTCCTGACGTGTGACTCTCCCGGAGTGACTCCTGTCGTGTGACGCTCCCGGAGTGACTCCTGACGTGTGACGCTCCCGGAGTGACTCCTGACATGTGACTCTCCCGGAGTGACTCCTGACGTGTGACGCACCCGCAGTGACTCCTGATGTGTGACGCTCCTGGAGTCACTCCTGACGTGTGACTCTCCCGCAGTGACTCCTGACGTGTGACACTCCCGGACTGACTCCTGTTGTGTGACTCTCCCGGAGTGACTCCTGACTTGTGACTCTCCCGGAGTGAATCCTGACGTGTGACTCTCCCAGAGTGAATCCTGACGTGTGACTCTCCCAGAGCGACTCCTGACGTGTGACGCACGCTGAGTGACTCCTGACGTGTGACTCTCCCGGAGTGACTCCTGACGTGTGACGCTCCCGGAGTGTCTCCTGACGTGTCAATCTCCCAGGGTGAATCATGACGTGTGACGCTCCCGGAGAGCCTCCTGATGTGTGACTCTCCCGGTTAGACTCCTGACGTGTGACACTCACGGACTGACTCCTGACGTGTGACTCTCCCGGAGTGACTCTTGACGTGTGACGCTCCCGGAGAGTCTACTGACGTGTGAAGATACCGGAGTGACTCCTGACGTGTGACTCTCCCGGAGTGACTCCTCACATCTGACTCTCACGGAGCGACTCCTGACATGTGACTCTTCCAGAGTGACTCTTGAAGTGTGACGCTCCCAGAGAGTCTCCTGACGTGTGACGCTACCGGAGTGACTCCTGACGTGTGACTCTCCCGGACTGACTCCTCACATCTGACTCTCACAGAGCGACTCCTGACGTGTGACTCTTCCAGAGTGACTCTTGAAGTGTGACGCTCCCGGAGAGTCTCCTGACGTGTGACTCCCACGGAGTGACTCCTGACTTGTGACTCTCCCGGAGTAACTCCTGACGTGTGACCCTCCCAGAGTGACTCCTGACGTGTGACGCACCCTGAGTGACTCCTGACGTGTGACTCTCCTGGAGTGAAACCTGACGGGTGAAGCTCCCGGAGTTACTGCTGACGTGTGACGCTCCCGGAGTGACTCCTGACGTGTGACTTTCCCGGAGTGACTCCTGACGTGTGACTCTCCCGGACTGACTCCTGACGTGTGACGCTCCCAGAGAGTCTCCTGACGTGTGACGCTACCGGAGTGACTCCTGACGTGTGATGCTCCCGGAGTGACTCCTCACATCTGACTCTCACGGAGCGACTCCTGACGTGTGACTCTTCCAGAGTGACTCTTGAAGTGTGACGCTCCCGGAGAGTCTCCTGACGTGTGACGCTACCGGAGTGAGTCCTGTCGTGTGACTCTCCCGGAGTGACTCCTGACGTGTGACCCTCCCGGAGTGACTCCTGACGTGTGACTCTCCCGGAGTGACTCCTGACGTGTGACCCTCCCGGACTGACTCCTGACGTGTGACCCTCCCGGACTGACTCCTGACGTGTGAATCTCCCGGAGTGAATCCTGAAGTGTGAAGCTCCCGGAGTTACTGCTGACGTGTGACGCTCCCAGAGTGACTCCTGACGTGTGACGCACCCGGAGTGACTCCTGACGTGTGACTCTCCCGGAGTGACTCCTGACGTGTGACTCTCCCGGAGTGAATCCTGATGTGTGATGCACCCGGAGTGACTCCTGACGTGTGACTCTCCCGGAGTGACTCCTGACGTGTGACTCTCCCGGAGTGAATCCTGATGTGTGATGCACCCGGAGTGACTCCTGACGTGTGACTCTCCCGGAGTGACTCCTGACGTGTGACGCTCCCAGAGTGACTCCTGACGTGTGACACTCCCGGAGTGACTCCTGACGTGTGACTCTCCCAGAGTGACTCCGGACGTGTGACTCTCCCGGAGTTACTGCTGACGTGTGACGCTCCCGGAGTGACTCCTGACATGTGACGCTCACGGAGTGACTCCTGTCGTGTGACTCTCCCGGAGTGACTCCTGACGTGTGACTCTCCCGGAGTGAATCCTGATGCGTGAAGCTCCCGGAGTTACTGCTGACGTGTGAATCTCCTGGAGTGACTCCTGACGTGTGACTCTCCCGGAGTGACTCCTGACGTGTGAATCTCCTGGAGTGACTCCTGACGTGTGACTCTCCCGGAGTGACTCCTGACGTGTGACTCTCCCGGAGTGAATCCTGAGGTGTGACTCTCCCGGAGTGACTCCTGACGTGTGACGCTCCCGGAGTGACTCCGGACGTGTGACTCTCCCAGAGTGACTCCTGACGTGTGACGCACACTGAGTGACTCCTGACGTGTGACTCTCCCGGAGTGACTCCTGACATGTGACGCTCCCGGAGTGTCTCCTGACGTGTGACGCTCCCGGAGTGAATCCTGACGTGTGACTCTCCCAGAGTGACTACTGACGTGTGACTCTCCCAGAGTGACTCCTGACGTGTGACTCTCCCGGAGTGACTCCTGACATGTGACGCTCCCGGAGTGTCTCCTGACGTGTCAATCTCCCGGAGTGAATCATGACGTGTGACGCTCCCGGGGAGCCTCCTGACATGTGACTCTCCCTGTGAGACTCCTGACGTGTGACGCTCATGGAGTGACTCCTGACGTGTGACTCTCCCGGAGTGACTCCTCACATCTGACTCTCACGGAGCGACTCCTGACGTGTGACTCTCCCGGAGTGACTCCTGACGTGTGACGATCCCGGAGTGACTCCTGTCGTGTGACTCTCCCGGAGTGACCCCTGACGTGTGACCCTCCCGGACTGACTCCTGACGTGTGACGCTCCCGGAGTGAATCCTGACGTGTGACGCTCCCGGAGTGACTCCTGAAGTGTGACGCACCCTGAGTGACTCCTGACGTGTGACTCTCCCGGAGTGACTCCTGACGTGTGACTCTCCCGGAGTGAATCCTGAAGCGTGAAGCTCCCGGATTTACTGCTGACGTGTGACTCTCCCGGAGTGAATCCTGACGTGTGACTCTCCCGGTGAGACTCCTGACGTGTGACGCTCACGGAGTGACTCCTGACGTATGACTCTGCTGGAGTGACTCCTCACATCTGACTCTCACGGAGCGACTCCTGACGTGTGACTCTCCCGGAGTGACTCTTGACGTGTGACGCTCCCGCAGAGTCTCCTGACGTGTGACGCTACCGGAGTGACTCCTGACGTGTGACGCTCCCGGAGTGACTCCTGTCGTGTGACTCTCCCGGACTGACTCCTGACGTGTGACCCTCCCGGACTGACTCATGACGTGTGACTCTCCCGGAGTGACTCCTGACGTGTGACGCACCCTGAGTGACTCCTGACGTGTGACTCTCCCGGAGTGAATCCTGACGCGTGAAGCTCCCGGAGTTACTGCTGACGTGTGACGCTCCCGGAGTGACTCCTGACGTGTGACTCTCCCAGAGTGACTCCTGACGTATGACTCTCCCGGAGTGACTCCTGACGTGTGACCCTCCCGGACTGACTCCTGACGTGTGACTCTCCCGGAGTGACTCTCCAGACGTGTGACTCTCCCGGAGTGAATCCTGACGTGTGACACTCCCGGAGTGACTCCTGACGTGTGACTCTCCCGGAGTGACTCCTGACGTGTGACGCACCCGGAGTGACTCTCCTGACGTGTGACTCTCCCGGAGTGAATCCTGACGTGTGACTCTCCCGGAGTGAATCCTGATGTGTTACTCTTCCGTTGTGACTCCAGACGTGTGACTCTCCCGGTGTGACTCCTGACGTGTGACTCTCCCGGAGTGACTCCTGACGTGTGACGCACCCGGAGTGACTCCTGACGTGTGACGCTCCCGGAGTGACTCCTGACGTGTGACTCTCCCGGAGTGAATCCTGACGCGTGAAGCTCCCGGAGTTACTGCTGACGTGTGACGCTCCCGGAGTGACTCCTGACGTGTGACTCTCCCAGAGTGACTCCTGACGTGTGCCTCTCCCGGAGTGACTCCTGACGTGTGACACTCCCGGAGTGAATCCTGAGGTATGACTCTCCCGGAGTGAATCCTGACGTGTGACTCTCCCGGAGTTACTCCTGACGTGTGACGCTCCCGGAGTGAATCCTGACATGTGACTCTCCCGGAGTGACTCCTGACGTGTGACGCACCCGCAGTGACTCCTGACGTGTGACGCTCCTGGAGACACTCCTGTCGTGTGACTCTCCCGGAGTGACTCCTGTCGTGTGACCCTCACGTACTGACTCCTGACATGTGACTCTCCCGCAGTGACTCCTGACGTGTGACACTCCCGGACTGACTCCTGTTGTGTGATGCTCCCGGATTGACTCCTGACGTGTGACTCTCCCGGAGTGACTCCTGACTTGTGACTCTCCCGGAGTGAATCCTGACGTGTGACTCTCCCAGAGTGAATCCTGACGTGTGACTCTCCCAGAGCGACTCCTGACGTGTGACGCACGCTGAGTGACTCCTGACGTGTGACTCTCCCGGAGTGACTCCTGACGTGTGACGCTCCCGGGGTGTCTCCTGACGTGTCAATCTCCCAGAGTGAATCATGACGTGTGACGCTCCCGGAGAGCCTCCTGACGTGTGACTCTCCCGGTTAGACTCCTGATGTGTGACACTCACGGACTGACTCCTGACGTGTGACTCTCCCGGAGTGACTCTTGACGTGTGACGCTCCCGGAGAGTCTCCTGACGTGTGAAGATACCGGAGTGACTCCTGACGTGTGACTCTCACGGAGCGACTTCTGACATGTGACTCTTCCAGAGTGACTCTTGAAGTGTGACGCTCCCGGAGAGTCTCCTGACGTGTGACGCTACCGGAGTGACTCCTGACGTGTGACTCTCCCGGACTGACTCCTGACGTGTGACTCTCCCGGAGTGAATCCTGACGGGTGAAGCTCCCGGAGTGACGCCTGACGTGTGACTCTCCCAGAGTGACTCCTGACGTGTGACGCTCCCGGAGTGACTCCTGACGTGTGACTCTCCCGGAGTGACTGCTGACGTGTGACGCACCCGGAGTGACTCCTGACGTGTGACTCTCCCGGAGTGAATCCTGACAGGTGAAGCTCCCGGAGTTACTGCTGACGTGTGACGCACCCGGAGTGACTCCTGACGTGTGACTCTCCCAGAGTGACTCCTGACGTGTGACTCTCCCGGACTGACTGCTGACGTGTGACGCACCCGGAGTGACTCCTGACGTGTGACTCTCCCAGAGTGACTCCTGACGTGTGACTCTTCCAGAGTGACTCTTGAAGTGTGACGCTCCCGGAGAGTCTCCTGACGTGTGACGCTACCGGAGTGACTCCTGACGTGTGACTCTCCAGGAATGACTCCTCACATCTGAATCTCACGGAGCGACTCCTGACGTGTGACTCTTCCAGAGTGACTCTTGAAGTGTGACGCTCCCGGAGAGTCTCCTGACGTGTGACCCTCCCGGACTGACTCCTGACGTGTGACTCTCCCGGAGTGACTCCTGTCGTGTGACGCTCCCGGAGTTACTGCTGACGTGTGACGCTCCCAGAGTGACTCCTGACGTGTGACTCTCCCGGAGTGACTCCTGACGTGTGACTCTCCCGGAGTGACTCCTGACGTGTGACGCACCCGGAGTGACTCCTGACGTGTGACTCTCCCGGAGTGACTCCTGACGTGTGACGCTCCCAGAGTGACTCCTGACGTGTGACACTCCCGGAGTGACTCCTGACGTGTGAATCTCCCGGAGTGACTCCTGACGTGTGACTGTCCCGGAGTGAATCCTGACGTGTGACTATCCCGGAGTGACTCCTGTCGTGTGACGCTCCCGGAGAGAATCCTGACGTGTAACTCTCCCGGAGTGAATCCTGACGTGTGACTCTCCCGGAGTGACTCCTGACGTGTGGCGCTCCCGGAGTAACTCCTAACGTGACTCTCCCGGTGACTCCTGACGTGACTCTCCCGGAGTAACTCCTGACGTGTGACTCTCCCAGAGTGACTCCTGAAGTGTGACGCACCCTGAGTGACTCCTGACGTGTGACTCTCCCGGAGTGACTCCTGACGTGTGACGCTCCCGGAGTGACTCCTGACGTGTGACTCTCCCGGAGTGACTCCTGACGTGTCAATCTCCCGGTGTGACTCCTGACGTGTGACTCTGCCGGAGTGACTCCTGACGTGTGACGTTCCGGAGAGTCTCCTGACGTGTGACGCTCCCGGAGTGACTCCTGACGTGTGACGCTCCCGGAGTGACTCCTGTCGTGTGACGCTCCCGGTGTGACTCCTGACGTGTTACCCTCCCGGACTGACTCCTGACGTGTGACGCTCCCGGAGTGACTCCTGACGTGTGACTCTCCCGGAGTGACTCCTGATTTGTGACTCTCCCGGAGTGACTCCTGACGTGTGACGCTCCCAGAGTGACTCCTGACGTGTGACTCTCCCTGACTGACTCCTGACGTGTGACTCTCCCGGAGTGACTCCTGACGTGTGACGCACCCGGAGTGACTCCTGACGTGTGACTCTCCCGGAGTGACTCCTGACGTGTGACGCTCCCAGAGTGACTCCTGACGTGTGACACTCCCGGAGTGACTCCTGACGTGTGAATCTCCCGGAGTGACTCCGGACGTGTGACTGTCCCGGAGTGAATCCTGACGTGTGACTATCCGGAGTGACTCCTGTCGTGTGACGCTCCCGGAGAGAATCCTGACGTGTAACTCTCCCGGAGTGAATCCTGACGTGTGACTCTCCCGGAGTGACTCCTGACGTGTGGCGCTCCCGGAGTAACTCCTAACGTGTGACTCTCCCGGAGTGACTCCTGACGTGTGACTCTCCCGGAGTAACTCCTGACGTGTGACTCTCCCAGAGTGACTCCTGAAGTGTGACGCACCCTGAGTGACTCCTGACGTGTGACTCTCCCGGAGTGACTCCTGACGTGTGACGCTCCCGGAGTGACTCCTGACGTGTCAATCTCCCGGTGAGACTCCTGACGTGTGACTCTGCCGGAGTGACTCCTGACACGTGTCGTTCCGGAGAGTCTCCTGACGTGTGACGCTCCCGGAGTGACTCCTGACGTGTGACGCTCCCGGAGTGACTCCTGTCGTGTGACGCTCCCGGAGTGACTCCTGACGTGTTACCCTCCCGGACTGACTCCTGACGTGTGACGCTCCCGGAGTGACTCCTGACGTGTGACTCTCCCGGAGTGACTCCTGACTTGTGACTCTCCCGGAGTGACTCCTGACGTGTGACTCTCCCGGAGTGACTCCTGATTTGTGACTCTCCCGGAGTGACTCCTGACGTGTGACGATCCCGGAGTGACTCCTGACGTGTGACGCACCCGGAGTGAATCCTGATGTGTGACTCTCCCGGAGTGAATCCTGATGTGTGACTCTCCCGGAGTGACTCCTGACGTGTGACGCTCCCGGAGTAACTCCTGACGTGTGACTCTCCCGGAGTGACTCCTGACGTGTGGCTCTCCCGGAGTAACTCCTGACGTGTGACTCTCCCAGAGTGACTCCTGACGTGTGACGCACCCTGAGTGACTCCTGACGTGTGACGCTCCCGGAGTGACTCCTGACGTGTGACGCTCCCGGAGTGACTCCTGATGTGTGACTCTCCCGGAGTGAATCCTGACGTGTGACTCTCCCGGAGTGAATCCTGATGTGTGACTCTCCCGGAGTGACTCCTGACGTGTGACGCTCCCGGAGTGAATCCTGACGTGTGACTCTCCCGGAGTGAATCATGACATTTCAATCTCCTGGTGAAACTCCTGACGTGTGACGCTCCCGGAGTGAATCCTGATGTGTGACTCTCCCGGAGTGAATCCTGATGTGTGACTCTCCCGGAGTGACTCCTGACGTGTGACGCTCGCGGAGTAACTCCTGACGTGTGACTCTCCCGGAGTGACTCCTGACGTGTGACGCACCCTGAGTGACTCCTGACGTGTGACTCTCCCGGAGTGAATCCTGACGTGTGACGCTCCCGGAGTGACTCCTGACGTGTGACTCGCCCGGAGTGACTCCTGACGTGTGACGCTCCCGGAGAGTCTCCTGACGTGTGACTCTCCCGGAGTGCCTCATGACGTGTGACGCTCCCGGAGTGACTCCTGACGTGTGACGCTCCCGGAGTGACTCCTGACGTGTGACTCTCCCGGAGTGACTCCTGACATGTGACGCTCCCGGAGTGACTCCTGAAGTGTGACGCTACCGGAATGACTCCTGACGTGTGACGCTCCCGGAGTGACTCCTGAAGTGTGACGCTACCGGAGTGACTCCTGACGTGTGACGCTCCCGGAGTGACTCCTGAAGTGTGACGCTACCGGAGTGACTCCTGACGTGTGACGCTCCCGGAGTGACTCCTGACGTGTGACTCTCCCGGAGTGACTCCTGACGTGTGACGCTCCCGGAGTGACTCCTGACGTGTGACTCTCCCGGAGTGAGTCCTGACGTGTGACGCTCCCGGAGTGGCTCCTGAAGTGTGACGCTACCGGAGTGACTCCTGACGTGTGACGCTCCCGGAGTGACTCCTGAAGTGTGAAGTTACCGGAGTGACTCCTGACGTGTGACGCTCCCGGAGTGACTCCTGACGTGTGACTCTCGAGGAGTGACTCCTCACATCTGAATCTCACGGAGCGACTCCTGACGTGTGACTCTTCCAGAGTGACTCTTGAAGTGTGACGCTCCCGGAGAGTCTCCTGACGTGTGACGCTACCGGAGTGACTCCTGTCATGTGACGCTCCCGGAGTGACTCCTGTCGTGTGACTCTCCCGGACTGACTCCTGACGTGTGACCCTCCCGGACTGACTCCTGACGTGTGACTCTCCCGGAGTGAATCCTGACGTGTGAAGCTCCCGGAGTTACTGCTGACGTGTGACGCTCCCAGAGTGACTCCTGACGTGTGACTCTCCCGGACTGACTCCTGAGGTGTGACTCTCCCGGAGTGACTCCTGACGTGTGACGCACCCGGAGTGACTCCTGACGTGTGACTCTCCCGGAGTGACTCCTGACGTGTGACGCTCCCAGAGTGACTCCTGACGTGTGACACTCCCGGAGTGACTCGTGACGTGTGAATCTCCCGGAGTGACTCCTGACGTGTGACTGTCCCGGAGTGAATCCTGACGTGTGACTATCCCGGAGTGACTCCTGTTGTGTGACGCTCCCGGCGAGAATCCTGACGTGTAACTCTCCCGGAGTGAATCCTGACGTGTGAATCTCCCGGAGTGACTCCTGACGTGTGACGCACCCGGAGTGACTCCTTACGAGTGACTCTCCCGGAGTGAATCCTGACAGGTGAAGCTCCCGGAGTTACTGCTGACGTGTGACGCACCCGGAGTGACTCCTGACGTGTGACTCTCCCAGAGTGACTCCTGACGTGTGACTCTCCCGGACTGACTGCTGACGTGTGACGCACCCGGAGTGACTCCTGACGTGTGACTCTCCCAGAGTGACTCCTGACGTGTGACTCTTCCAGAGTGACTCTTGAAGTGTGACGCTCCCGGAGAGTCTCCTGACATGTGACGCTACCGGAGTGACTCCTGACGTGTGACTCTCCAGGAATGACTCCTCACATCTGAATCTCACGGAGCGACTCCTGACGTGTGACTCTTCCAGAGTGACTCTTGAAGTGTGACGCTCCCGGAGAGTCTCCTGACGTGTGACCCTCCCGGACTGACTCCTGACGTGTGACTCTCCCGGAGTGACTCCTGTCGTGTGACGCTCCCGGAGTTACTGCTGACGTGTGACGCTCCCAGAGTGACTCCTGACGTGTGACTCTCCCGGACTGACTCCTGACGTGTGACTCTCCCGGAGTGACTCCTGACGTGTGACGCACCCGGAGTGACTCCTGACGTGTGACTCTCCCGGAGTGACTCCTGACGTGTGACGCTCCCAGAGTGACTCCTGACGTGTGACACTCCCGGAGTGACTCCTGACGTGTGAATCTCCCGGAGTGACTCCTGACGTGTGACTGTCCCGGAGTGAATCCTGACGTGTGACTATCCCGGAGTGACTCCTGTCGTGTGACGCTCCCGGAGAGAATCCTGACGTGTAACTCTCCCGGAGTGAATCCTGACGTGTGACTCTCCCGGAGTGACTCCTGACGTGTGGCGCTCCCGGAGTAACTCCTAACGTGTGACTCTCCCGGAGTGACTCCTGACGTGTGACTCTCCCGGAGTAACTCCTGACGTGTGACTCTCCCAGAGTGACTCCTGAAGTGTGACGCACCCTGAGTGACTCCTGACGTGTGACTCTCCCGGAGTGACTCCTGACGTGTGACGCTCCCGGAGTGATTCCTGACGTGTGACTCTCCCGGAGTGACTCCTGACGTGTCAATCTCCCGGTGAGACTCCTGACGTGTGACTCTGCCGGAGTGACTCCTGACGTGTGACGTTCCGGAGAGTCTCCTGACGTGTGACGCTCCCGGAGTGACTCCTGACGTGTGACGCTCCCGGAGTGACTCCTGTCGTGTGACGCTCCCGGTGTGACTCCTGACGTGTTACCCTCCCGGACTGACTCCTGACGTGTGACGCTCCCGGAGTGACTCCTGACGTGTGACTCTCCCGGAGTGACTCCTGACTTGTGACTCTCCCGGAGTGACTCCTGACGTGTGACTCTCCCGGAGTGACTCCTGATTTGTGACTCTCCCGGAGTGACTCCTGACGTGTGACGCTCCCAGAGTGACTCCTGACGTGTGACTCTCCCTGACTGACTCCTGACGTGTGACTCTCCCGGAGTGACTCCTGACGTGTGACGCACCCGGAGTGACTCCTGACGTGTGACTCTCCCGGAGTGACTCCTGACGTGTGACGCTCCCAGAGTGACTCCTGACGTGTGACACTCCCGGAGTGACTCCTGACGTGTGAATCTCCCGGAGTGACTCCGGACGTGTGACTGTCCCGGAGTGAATCCTGACGTGTGACTATCCGGAGTGACTCCTGTCGTGTGACGCTCCCGGAGAGAATCCTGACGTGTAACTCTCCCGGAGTGAATCCTGACGTGTGACTCTCCCGGAGTGACTCCTGACGTGTGGCGCTCCTGGAGTAACTCCTAACGTGTGACTCTCCCGGAGTGACTCCTGACGTGTGACTCTCCCGGAGTAACTCCTGACGTGTGACTCTCCCAGAGTGACTCCTGAAGTGTGACGCACCCTGAGTGACTCCTGACGTGTGACTCTCCCGGAGTGACTCCTGACGTGTGACGCTCCCGGAGTGATTCCTGACGTGTGACTCTCCCGGAGTGACTCCTGACGTGTCAATCTCCCGGTGAGACTCCTGACGTGTGACTCTGCCGGAGTGACTCCTGACGTGTGACGTTCCGGAGAGTCTCCTGACGTGTGACGCTCCCGGAGTGACTCCTGACGTGTGACGCTCCCGGAGTGACTCCTGTCGTGTGACGCTCCCGGAGTGACTCCTGACGTGTTACCCTCCCGGACTGACTCCTGACGTGTGACGCTCCCGGAGTGACTCCTGACGTGTGACTCTCCCGGAGTGACTCCTGACTTGTGACTCTCCCGGAGTGACTCCTGACGTGTGACTCTCCCGGAGTGACTCCTGATTTGTGACTCTCCCGGAGTGACTCCTGACGTGTGACGATCCCGGAGTGACTCCTGACGTGTGACGCACCCGGAGTGAATCCTGATGTGTGACTCTCCCGGAGTGAATCCTGATGTGTGACTCTCCCGGAGTGACTCCTGACGTGTGACGCTCCCGGAGTAACTCCTGACGTGTGACTCTCCCGGAGTGACTCCTGACGTGTGGCTCTCCCGGAGTAACTCCTGACGTGTGACTCTCCCAGAGTGACTCCTGACGTGTGACGCACCCTGAGTGACTCCTGACGTGTGACTCTCCCGGAGTGACTCCTGACGTGTGACGCTCCCGGAGTGACTCCTGACGTGTGACGCTCCCGGAGTGACTCCTGATGTGTGACTCTCCCGGAGTGAATCCTGACGTGTGACTCTCCCGGAGTGAATCCTGATGTGTGACTCTCCCGGAGTGACTCCTGACGTGTGACGCTCCCGGAGTGAATCCTGACGTGTGACTCTCCCGGAGTGAATCATGACATTTCAATCTCCTGGTGAAACTCCTGACGTGTGACGCTCCCGGAGTGAATCCTGATGTGTGACTCTCCCGGAGTGAATCCTGATGTGTGACTCTCCCGGAGTGACTCCTGACGTGTGACGCTCGCGGAGTAACTCCTGACGTGTGACTCTCCCGGAGTGACTCCTGACGTGTGACGCACCCTGAGTGACTCCTGACGTGTGACTCTCCCGGAGTGAATCCTGACGTGTGACGCTCCCGGAGTGACTCCTGACGTGTGACTCGCCCGGAGTGACTCCTGACGTGTGACGCTCCCGGAGAGTCTCCTGACGTGTGACTCTCCCGGAGTGCCTCATGACGTGTGACGCTCCCGGAGTGACTCCTGACGTGTGACGCTCCCGGAGTGACTCCTGACGTGTGACTCTCCCGGAGTGACTCCTGACATGTGACGCTCCCGGAGTGACTCCTGAAGTGTGACGCTACCGGAATGACTCCTGACGTGTGACGCTCCCGGAGTGACTCCTGAAGTGTGACGCTACCGGAGTGACTCCTGACGTGTGACGCTCCCGGAGTGACTCCTGAAGTGTGACGCTACCGGAGTGACTCCTGACGTGTGACGCTCCCGGAGTGACTCCTGACGTGTGACTCTCCCGGAGGGACTCCTGACGTGTGACGCTCCCGGAGTGACTCCTGACGTGTGACTCTCCCGGAGTGAGTCCTGACGTGTGACGCTCCCGGAGTGGCTCCTGAAGTGTGACGCTACCGGAGTGACTCCTGACGTGTGACGCTCCCGGAGTGACTCCTGAAGTGTGAAGTTACCGGAGTGACTCCTGACGTGTGACGCTCCCGGAGTGACTCCTGACGTGTGACTCTCGAGGAGTGACTCCTCACATCTGAATCTCACGGAGCGACTCCTGACGTGTGACTCTTCCAGAGTGACTCTTGAAGTGTGACGCTCCCGGAGAGTCTCCTGACGTGTGACGCTACCGGAGTGACTCCTGTCATGTGACGCTCCCGGAGTGACTCCTGTCGTGTGACTCTCCCGGAGTGACTCCTGACGTGTGACCCTCCCGGACTGACTCCTGACGTGTGACTCTCCCGGAGTGAATCCTGACGTGTGAAGCTCCCGGAGTTACTGCTGACGTGTGACGCTCCCAGAGTGACTCCTGACGTGTGACTCTCCCGGACTGACTCCGGAGGTGTGACTCTCCCGGAGTGACTCCTGACGTGTGACGCACCCGGAGTGACTCCTGACGTGTGACTCTCCCGGAGTGACTCCTGACGTGTGACGCTCCCAGAGTGACTCCTGACGTGTGACACTCCCGGAGTGACTCGTGACGTGTGAATCTCCCGGAGTGACTCCTGACGTGTGACTGTCCCGGAGTGAATCCTGACGTGTGACTATCCCGGAGTGACTCTTGTTGTGTGACGCTCCCGGCGAGAATCCTGACGTGTAACTCTCCCGGAGTGAATCCTGACGTGTGAATCTCCCGGAGTGACTCCTGACGTGTGGCGCTCCCGGAGTAACTCCTGACGTGTGACTCTCCCGGAGTGACTCCTGACGTGTGACTCTCCCGGAGTGACTCCTGACGTGTGACTCTCCCAGAGTGACTCCTGAAGTGTGACGCACCCTGAGTGACTCCTGACGTGTGACTCTCCCGGAGTGACTCCTGACGTGTGACGCTCCCGGAGTGATTCCTGACGTGTGACTCTCCCGGAGTGACTCCTGATGTGTCAATCTCCCGGTGAGACTCCTGACGTGTGACTCTGCCAGAGTGACTCCTGACGTGTGACGTTCCGGAGAGTCTCCTGACGTGTGACGCTCCCGGAGTGACTCCTGACGTGTGACGCTCCCGGAGTGACTCCTGTCGTGTGACGCTCCCGGAGTGACTCCTGACGTGTTACCCTCCCGGACTGACTCCTGACGTGTGACGCTCCCGGAGTGACTCCTGACGTGTGACTCTCCCAGAGTGACTCCTGACTTGTGACTCTCCCGGACTGACTCCTGACGTGTGACGCACCCTGAGTGACTCCTGACGTGTGACTCTCCCGGAGTGACTCCTGACGTGTGACGCTCCCGGAGTGACTCCTGACGTGTGACTCTCCCGGAGTGACTCCTGACGTGTGACGCTCCCGGAGTGACTCCTGACGTGTGACGCTCCCGGAGTGAATCCTGACGTGTGACTCTCCCGGAGTGAATCATGACATTTCAATCTCCTGGTGAAACTCCTGACGTGTGACTCTCCCGGAGTGAATCCTGACGTGTGACTCTCCCGGAGTGAATCCTGATGTGTGACTCTCCCGGAGTGACTCCTGACGTGTGACGCTCCCGGAGTGAATCCTGACGTGTGACTCTCCCGGAGTGAATCATGACATTTCAATCTCCTGGTGAAACTCCTGACGTGTGACGCTCCCGGTGTGAATCCTGACGTGTGACTCTCCCGGAGTGAATCCTGATGTGTGACTCTCCCGGAGTGACTCCTGACGTGTGATGCTCGCGGAGTAACTCCTGACGTGTGACTCTCCCGGAGTGACTCCTGACGTGTGACGCACCCTGAGTGACTCCTGACGTGTGACTCTCCCGGAGTGAATCCTGACGTGTGACGCTCCCGGAGTGACTCCTGACGTGTGACTCTCCCGGAGTGACTCCTGACGTGTGACGCTCCCGGAGTGACTCCTGACGTGTGAAGCTCCCGGAGTGAATCCTGACGTGTGACTCTCCCGGAGTGACTCCTGACGTGTGACGCTCCCGGAGTGAATCCTGACGTGTGACTCTCCCGGAGTGAATCATGACATTTCAATCTCCTGGTGAAACTCCTGACGTGTGACGCTCCCGGAGTGACTCCTGACGTGTGACGCTCCCGGAGTGACTCCTGACGTGTGACCCTCCCGGAGTGGACTCCTGAAGTGTGACGCTACCGGAGTGACTCCTGACGTGTGACGCTCCCGGAGTGACTCCTGAGCTGTGAAGTTTATCCGGAGTGACTCCTGACGTGTGACGCTCCCGGAGTGACTCCTGACGTGTGACTCTCCGAGAGTGACTCCTGACGTCTGATCTCACGGAGCGACTCCTGACGTGTGACGCTTCCAGAGTGACTCTTGAAGTGTGAACGCTCCCGGAGTGACTCCTGACGTGTGACTCTCCCGGAGTGACTCTGACGTGTGACGCCTCCCGGAGTGACTCCTGACGTGTGACTCTCCCGGAGTGACTCCTGACGTGTGACGCTCCCGGAGTTACTCCTGACGTGTGACTCTCCCGGAGTGACTCCTGACGTGTGACCTCCCGGACTGACTCCTGACGTGTGACTCTCCCGGAGTGACTCCTGACGTGTGACGCTCCCGGAGTGACTCCTGACGTGTGACTCTCCCGGAGTGACTCCTGACGTGTGACGCTCCCAGAGTGACTCCTGACGTGTGACACTCCCGGAGTGACTCGTGACGTGTGAATCTCCCGGAGTGACTCCGGACGTGTGACTGTCCCGGAGTGAATCCTGACGTGTGACTATCCGGAGTGACTCTGTTGTGTGACGCTCCCGGAGAGAATCCTGACATGTAACTCTCCCGGAGTGAATCCTGACGTGTGAATCTCCCGGAGTGACTCCTGACGTGTGGCGCTCCCGGAGTAACTCCTGACGTGTGACTCTCCCGGAGTGACTCCTGACGTGTGACTCTCCCGGAGTGACTCCTGACGTGTGACTCTCCCAGAGTGACTCCTGAAGTGTGACGCACCCTGAGTGACTCCTGACGTGTGACTCTCCCGGAGTGACTCCTGACGTGTGACGCTCCCGGAGTGATTCCTGACGTGTGACTCTCCCGGAGTGACTCCTGATGTGTCAATCTCCCGGTGAGACTCCTGACGTGTGACTCTGCCGGAGTGACTCCTGACGTGTGACGTTCCGGAGAGTCTCCTGACGTGTGACGCTCCCGGAGTGACTCCTGACGTGTGACGCTCCCGGAGTGACTCCTGTCGTGTGACGCTCCCGGAGTGACTCCTGACGTGTGACCCTCCCGGAGTGACTCCTGACGTGTGACGCTCCCGGAGTGAATCCTGACGTGTGACTCTCCCGGAGTGACTCCTGACTTGTGACTCTCCCGGAGTGACTCCTGACGTGTGACTCTCCCGGAGTGACTCCTGATTTGTGACTCTCCCGGAGTGACTCCTGACGTGTGACGATCCCGGAGTGACTCCTGACGTGTGACGCACCCGGAGTGAATCCTGATGTGTGACTCTCCCGGAGTGAATCCTGATGTGTGACTCTCCCGGAGTGACTCCTGACGTGTGACGCTCCCGGAGTAACTCCTGACGTGTGACTCTCCCGGAGTGACTCCTGACGTGTGGCTCTCCCGGAGTAACTCCTGACGTGTGACTCTCCCAGAGTGACTCCTGACGTGTGACGCACCCTGAGTGACTCCTGACGTGTGACTCTCCCGGAGTGACTCCTGACGTGTGACGCTCCCGGAGTGACTCCTGACGTGTGACGCTCCCGGAGTGACTCCTGATGTGTGACTCTCCCGGAGTGAATCCTGACGTGTGACTCTCCCGGAGTGAATCCTGATGTGTGACTCTCCCGGAGTGACTCCTGACGTGTGACTCTCCCGGAGTGAATCCTGACGTGTGACTCTCCCGGAGTGAATCATGACATTTCAATCTCCTGGTGAAACTCCTGACGTGTGACGCTCCCGGAGTGAATCCTGACGTGTGACTCTCCCGGAGTGAATCCTGATGTGTGACTCTCCCGGAGTGACTCCTGACGTGTGACGCTCGCGGAGTAACTCCTGACGTGTGACTCTCCCGGAGTGACTCCTGACGTGTGACGCACCCTGAGTGACTCCTGACGTGTGACTCTCCCGGAGTGAATCCTGACGTGTGACGCTCCCGGAGTGACTCCTGACGTGTGACTCTCCCGGAGTGACTCCTGACGTGTGACGCTCCCGGAGAGTCTCCTGACGTGTGACTCTCCCGGAGTGCCTCATGACGTGTGACGCTCCCGGAGTGACTCCTGACGTGTGACGCTCCTGGAGTGACTCCTGACGTGTGACTCTCCCGGAGTGACTCCTGACATGTGACGCTCCCGGAGTGACTCCTGAAGTGTGACGCTACCGGAATGACTCCTGACGTGTGACGCTCCCGGAGTGACTCCTGAAGTGTGACGCTACCGGAGTGACTCCTGACGTGTGACGCTCCCGGAGTGACTCCTGAAGTGTGACGCTACCGGAGTGACTCCTGACGTGTGACGCTCCCGGAGTGACTCCTGACGTGTGACTCTCCCGGAGTGACTCCTGACGTGTGACGCTCCCGGAGTGACTCCTGACGTGTGACTCTCCCGGAGTGAGTCCTGACGTGTGACGCTCCCGGAGTGGCTCCTGAAGTGTGACGCTACCGGAGTGACTCCTGACGTGTGACGCTCCCGGAGTGACTCCTGAAGTGTGAAGTTACCGGAGTGACTCCTGACGTGTGACGCTCCCGGAGTGACTCCTGACGTGTGACTCTCGAGGAGTGACTCCTCACATCTGAATCTCACGGAGCGACTCCTGACGTGTGACTCTTCCAGAGTGACTCTTGAAGTGTGACGCTCCCGGAGAGTCTCCTGACGTGTGACGCTACCGGAGTGACTCCTGTCATGTGACGCTCCCGGAGTGACTCCTGTCGTGTGACTCTCCCGGAGTGACTCCTGACGTGTGACCCTCCCGGACTGACTCCTGACGTGTGACTCTCCCGGAGTGAATCCTGACGTGTGAAGCTCCCGGAGTTACTGCTGACGTGTGACGCTCCCAGAGTGACTCCTGACGTGTGACTCTCCCGGACTGACTCCTGAGGTGTGACTCTCCCGGAGTGACTCCTGACGTGTGACGCACCCGGAGTGACTCCTGACGTGTGACTCTCCCGGAGTGACTCCTGACGTGTGACGCTCCCAGAGTGACTCCTGACGTGTGACACTCCCGGAGTGACTCGTGACGTGTGAATCTCCCGGAGTGACTCCTGACGTGTGACTGTCCCGGAGTGAATCCTGACGTGTGACTATCCCGGAGTGACTCCTGTTGTGTGACGCTCCCGGCGAGAATCCTGACGTGTAACTCTCCCGGAGTGAATCCTGACGTGTGAATCTCCCGGAGTGACTCCTGACGTGTGGCGCTCCCGGAGTAACTCCTGACGTGTGACTCTCCCGGAGTGACTCCTGACGTGTGACTCTCCCGGAGTGACTCCTGACGTGTGACTCTCCCAGAGTGACTCCTGACGTGTGACTCTCCCGGAGTGACTCCTGACGTGTGACGCTCCCGGAGTGATTCCTGACGTGTGACTCTCCCGGAGTGACTCCTGACGTGTGACTCTCCCGGAGTGACTCCTGACGTGTGACGCTCCGGAGTGACTCCTGACGTGTGACTCTCCCGGAGTGACTCCTGACGTGTGACGCTCCCGAGTGACTCCTGTCGTGTGACTCTCCCGGAGTGACTCCTGACGTGTGACGCTCCCGGAGTGACTCCTGACGTGTGACGCTCCGGAGTGACTCCTGACGTGTGACTCTCCCGGAGTGACTCCTGACGTGTGACTCTCCCGAGTGACTCCTGACGTGTGACTCTCCCTGAGTGACTCCTGACGTGTGACTCTCCCGGAGTGACTCCTGACGTGTGACGCTCCCGGAGTGACTCCTGACGTGTGACTCTCCCGGAGTGACTCCTGACGTGTGACGCTCCGGAGTGACTCCTGACGTGTGACTCTCCCGGAGTGACTCCTGACGTGTGACTCTCCCGGAGTGACTCCTGACGTGTGACGCTCCGGAGTGACTCCTGACGTGTGACTCTCCCGGAGTGACTCCTGACGTGTGACTCTCCCGGAGTGAATCCTGACGTGTGACTCTCCCGGAGTGAATCCTGATGTGTGACTCTCCCGGAGTGACTCCTGACGTGTGACGCTCCCGGAGTGAATCCTGACGTGTGACTCTCCCGGAGTGAATCATGACATTTCAATCTCCTGGTGAAACTCCTGACGTGTGACGCTCCCGGTGTGAATCCTGACGTGTGACTCTCCCGGAGTGAATCCTGATGTGTGACTCTCCCGGAGTGACTCCTGACGTGTGATGCTCGCGGAGTAACTCCTGACGTGTGACTCTCCCGGAGTGACTCCTGACGTGTGACGCACCCTGAGTGACTCCTGACGTGTGACTCTCCCGGAGTGAATCCTGACGTGTGACGCTCCCAGAGTGACTCCTGACGTGTGACTCTCCCGGAGTGACTCCTGACGTGTGACGCTCCCGGAGTGACTCCTGACGTGTGAAGCTCCCGGAGTGAATCCTGACGTGTGACTCTCCCGGAGTGAATCATGACATTTCAATCTCCTGGTGAAACTCCTGACGTGTGACACTCCCGGAGTGACTCCTGACGTGTGACTATCCCGGAGAGTCTCCTGACGTGTGACTCTCCCGGAGTGCCTCATGACGTGTGACGCTCCCGGAGTGACTCCTGACGTGTGACGCTCCCGGAGTGACTCCTGAAGTGTGACGCTACCGGAATGACTCCTGACGTGTGACGCTCCCGGAGTGACTTCTGAAGTGTGACGCTAACGGAGTAACTCCTGACGTGTGACGCTCCCGGAGTGACTCCTGAAGTGTGACGCTACCGGAGTGACTACTGACGTGTGATGCTCCCGGAGTGAGTCCTGACATGTGACTCTCCCGGAGTGACTCCCGACGTGTGACGCTCCCGGAGTTACTCCTGACGTGTCAATCTCACGGAGTGTATCATGACGAGTGACGCTCCCTGAGAGCCTCCTGACGTGTGACTCTCCCGGTGAGACACCTGACGTTTGACGCTCCCGCAGTGACTCCTGACGTGTGACTCTCCCGGAGTGATTCCTGACGTGTGAAGCTCCCGGAGAGTCTCCTAACGTGTGACGCTCCCGGAGTGACTCCTGACGTGTGAGGCTCCTGGAGTGACTCCTGACGTTTGACTCTCCCGGGGTGACTCCTGACGTGTGACGCTACTGGATGATTCTTGACGTGTGACTCTCCCGGAGTGACTCCTTACGTGTGACGTTTCCGGAGTTACTGCTGACGTGTGAATCTCCCGGAGTGACTCCTGTCGTGTGACTCTCCCGGAATGAATCCTGACATGTGACTCTCCCGGAGTGACACCTGACGTATGACGCAACCGGAGTGAATCCTGAAGTGTGACGCTCCTAGAGTGACTCCCGATGTGTGACTCTCCTAAGTGACTCCTGACATGTTACTCTCCCGGAGTGACTCCTGACATGTGACGCTCCCGTAGTGACTCCTGATGTGTGACGCTCCCGGAGTGACTCCTGACGTGTGACTCTACCGGAATGAATCCGGACGTGTGATGCTCCCGGAGTTACTGCTGACGTGTGACTCTCCAGGAGTGAATCCTGACGTGTGACACTCACAGAGTGACTCCTGACGTGTGACTCTCCCGGAGTGACTCGTGACGTGTGACTCTCCTGGAGTGAATCCGGACGTGTGATGCTCCAGGAGTTACTGCTGACGTGTGACTCTCCCGGAGTGAATCCTGACGTGTGACGCTCCCGGAGAGACTCCTGACCTGTGACGCTCCCGGAGTGAATCCTGAAGTGTGACTCTCCCGGAGTGACTCCTGACGTGTGACTCTCCCAGAGTGACTCCTGACGTGTGACGCACCCTGAGTGACTCCTGACGTGTGACTCTCCTGGAGTGACTCCCGACGTGTGACGCTCCGGAGTGACTCCTGTGGTGTGAATCTCCCGGAGTGACTCCTGACGTGTGACTCTCACGGAGTGACTCCTGACGTGTGACTCTCCCGGAGTGACTCCTGACGTGTGACGCTCCCGGAGAGTCTCCTGACGTGTGACGCTCCCGGAGTGACTCCTGACGTGTGACCCTCCCGGACTGACTCCTGACGTGTGACGCTCCCGGAGTGACTCCTGACGTGTGACTCTCCCGGAGTGACTCCTGACGTGTGACGCTCCCGGAGTGACTCCTGACGTGTGGCTGTCCCGGAGTGACTCCTGACGTGTGACACTCCCGGTGTGACTCCTGACGTGTGACTCTCCCGGAGTGACTCCTGACGTGTGACGCTCCTGGAGTGACTCCTGACGTGTGACCCTCCCGGACTGACTCCTGACGTGTGACGCTCCCGGAGTGACTCCTGACGTGTGACTCTCCCGGAGTGACTCCTGACGTGTGACGCTCCCGGAGTGACTCCTTACGTGTGACGTTTCCGGAGTTACTGCTGACGTGTGAATCTCCCGGTGTGACTCCTGTCGTGTGACTCTCCCGGAATGAATCCTGACGTGTGACTCTCCCGGAGTGACACCTGACGTATGACGCAACCGGAGTGAATCCTGAAGTGTGACGCTCCTAGAGTGACTCCCGATGTGTGACTCTCCTAAGTGACTCCTGACATGTTACTCTCCCGGAGTGACTCCTGACATGTGACGCTCCCGTAGTGACTCCTGATGTGTGACGCTCCCGGAGTGACTCCTGACGTGTGACTCTACCGGAATGAATCCGGACGTGTGATGCTCCCGGAGTTACTGCTGACGTGTGACTCTCCAGGAGTGAATCCTGACGTGTGACACTCACAGAGTGACTCCTGACGTGTGACTCTCCCGGAGTGACTCGTGACGTGTGACTCTCCTGGAGTGAATCCGGACGTGTGATGCTCCAGGAGTTACTGCTGACGTGTGACTCTCCCGGAGTGAATCCTGACGTGTGACGCTCCCGGAGAGACTCCTGACCTGTGACGCTCCCGGAGTGAATCCTGAAGTGTGACTCTCCCGGAGTGACTCCTGACGTGTGACTCTCCCAGAGTGACTCCTGACGTGTGACGCACCCTGAGTGACTCCTGACGTGTGACTCTCCTGGAGTGACTCCCGACGTGTGACGCTCCGGAGTGACTCCTGTGGTGTGAATCTCCCGGAGTGACTCCTGACGTGTGACTCTCACGGAGTGACTCCTGACGTGTGACTCTCCCGGAGTGACTCCTGACGTGTGACGCTCCCGGAGAGTCTCCTGACGTGTGACGCTCCCGGAGTGACTCCTGACGTGTGACCCTCCCGGACTGACTCCTGACGTGTGACGCTCCCGGAGTGACTCCTGACGTGTGACTCTCCCGGAGTGACTCCTGACGTGTGACGCTCCCGGAGTGACTCCTGACGTGTGGCTGTCCCGGAGTGACTCCTGACGTGTGACACTCCCGGTGTGACTCCTGACGTGTGACTCTCCCGGAGTGACTCCTGACGTGTGACGCTCCTGGAGTGACTCCTGACGTGTGACCCTCCCGGACTGACTCCTGACGTGTGACGCTCCCGGAGTGACTCCTGACGTGTGACTCTCCCGGAGTGACTCCTGACGTGTGACGCTCCCGGAGTGACTCCTTACGTGTGACGTTTCCGGAGTTACTGCTGACGTGTGAATCTCCCGGAGTGACTCCTGTCGTGTGACTCTCCCGGAATGAATCCTGACGTGTGACTCTCCCGGAGTGACACCTGACGTATGACGCAACCGGAGTGAATCCTGAAGTGTGACGCTCCTAGAGTGACTCCCGATGTGTGACTCTCCTAAGTGACTCCTGACATGTTACTCTCCCGGAGTGACTCCTGACATGTGACGCTCCCTTAGTGACTCCTGATGTGTGACGCTCCCGGAGTGACTCCTGACGTGTGACTCTACCGGAGTGAATCCGGACGTGTGATGCTCCCGGAGTTACTGCTGACGTGTGACTCTCCCGTAGTGACTCCTGATGCGTGACGCTCCCGGAGTGACTCATGACGTGTGACTCTCCCGGAGTGAATCCTGACGTGTGACTCTCCCGGAGAGAATCCTGACGTGTGAATCTCCCGGAGTGAATCCTGACGTGTGACTCTCACGGAGTGACTCCTGACATGTGACTCTCCCAGAGTCTCTCCTGACTAGTGACGCACCCTGAGTGACTCCTGACGTGTGTCTCTCCCGGAGTGACTCCTGACGTGTGACTCTCACGGAGTGACTCCTGACGTGTGATGCTCCCGTAGTGACTCCTGACGTGTCAATCTCCTGGAGTGACGCCTGACGTGTGACTCTCCGGCTGAGACTCCTGACGTGTGACGCTCCCGGAGTGACTCCTGATGTGTGACGCTCCCGGAGTGACTCCTGACCTGCGACGCTCCCGGAGTGACTCCTGACGTGCGACTCTCCGGGGGTGAATCCTGACATGTGACGCTCCCGTAGTGACTCCTGATGTGTGACGCTCCCGGAGTGAATCCTGACGTGTGACTCTCCCGGAGTGAATCATGACATTTCAATCTCCTGGTGAAACTCCTGACGTGTGACGCTCCCGGTGTGAATCCTGACGTGTGACTCTCCCGGAGTGAATCCTGATGTGTGACTCTCCCGGAGTGACTCCTGACGTGTGACGCTCGCGGAGTAACTCCTGACGTGTGACTCTCCCGGAGTGACTCCTGACGTGTGACGCACCCTGAGTGACTCCTGACGTGTGACTCTCCCGGAGTGAATCCTGACGTGTGACGCTCCCGGAGTGACTCCTGACGTGTGACTCTCCCGGAGTGACTCCTGACGTGTGACGCTCCCGGAGTGACTCCTGACGTGTGAAGCTCCCGGAGTGAATCCTGACGTGTGACTCTCCCGGAGTGAATCATGACATTTCAATCTCCTGGTGAAACTCCTGACGTGTGACACTCCCGGAGTGACTCCTGACGTGTGACTATCCCGGAGAGTCTCCTGACGTGTGACTCTCCCGGAGTGCCTCATGACGTGTGACGCTCCCGGAGTGACTCCTGACGTGTGACGCTCCCGGAGTGACTCCTGAAGTGTGACGCTACCGGAGTAACTCCTGACGTGTGACGCTCCCGGAGTGACTCCTGAAGTGTGACGCTACCAGAGTGACAACTGACGTGTGATGCTCCCGGAGTGAGTCCTGACGTGTGACTCTCCCGGAGTGACTCCCGACGTGTGACGCTCCCGGAGTTACTCCTGACGTGTCAATCTCACGGAGTGTAGCATGACGAGTGACGCTCCCTGAGAGCCTCCTGACGTGTGACTCTCCCGGTGAGACTCCTGACGTTTGACGCTCCCGCAGTGACTCCTGACGTGTGACTCTCCCGGAGTGATTCCTGACGTGTGAAGCTCCCGGAGAGTCTCCTAACGTGTGACGCTCCCGGAGTGACTCCTGACGTGTGAGGCTCCTGGAGTGACTCCTGACGTTTGACTCTCCCGGGGTGACTCCTGACGTGTGACGCTACTGGATGATTCTTGACGTGTGACTCTCCCGGAGTGACTCCTTACGTGTGACGTTTCCGGAGTTACTGCTGACGTGTGAATCTCCCGGAGTGACTCCTGTCGTGTGACTCTCCCGGAATGAATCCTGACATGTGACTCTCCCGGAGTGACACCTGACGTATGACGCAACCGGAGTGAATCCTGAAGTGTGACGCTCCTAGAGTGACTCCCGATGTGTGACTCTCCTAAGTGACTCCTGACATGTTACTCTCCCGGAGTGACTCCTGACATGTGACGCTCCCGTAGTGACTCCTGATGTGTGACGCTCCCGGAGTGACTCCTGGCGTGTGACTCTACCGGAGTGAATCCGGACGTGTGATGCTCCCGGAGTTACTGCTGACGTGTGACTCTCCAGGAGTGAATCCTGACGTGTGACACTCACAGAGTGACTCCTGACGTGTGACTCTCCCGGAGTGACTCGTGACGTGTGACTCTCCCGGAGTGAATCCGGACGTGTGATGCTCCAGGAGTTACTGCTGACGTGTGACTCTCCCGGAGTGAATCCTGACGTGTGACGCTCCCGGAGAGACTCCTGACCTGTGACGCTCCCGGAGTGAATCCTGAAGTGTGACTCTCCCGGAGTGACTCCTGACGTGTGACTCTCCCAGAGTGACTCCTGACGTGTGACGCACCCTGAGTGACTCCTGACGTGTGACTCTCCTGGAGTGACTCCCGACGTGTGACGCTCCGGAGTGACTCCTGTGGTGTGAATCTCCCGGAGTGACTCCTGACGTGTGACTCTCACGGAGTGACTCCTGACGTGTGACTCTCCCGGAGTGACTCCTGACGTGTGACGCTCCCGGAGAGTCTCCTGACGTGTGACGCTCCCGGAGTGACTCCTGACGTGTGACCCTCCCGGAGTGACTCCTGACGTGTGACGCTCCCGGAGTGACTCCTGACGTGTGACTCTCCCGGAGTGACTCCTGACGTGTGACGCTCCCGGAGTGACTCCTGACGTGTGGCTGTCCCGGAGTGACTCCTGACGTGTGACACTCCCGGTGTGACTCCTGACGTGTGACTCTCCCGGAGTGACTCCTGACGTGTGACGCTCCTGGAGTGACTCCTGACGTGTGACCCTCCCGGACTGACTCCTGACGTGTGACGCTCCCGGAGTGACTCCTGACGTGTGACTCTCCCGGAGTGACTCCTGATGCGTGACGCTCCCGGAGTGACTCATGACGTGTGACTCTCCCGGAGTGAATCCGGACGTGTGATGCTCCCGGAGTTACTGCTGACGTGTGACTCTCCCGTAGTGACTCCTGATGCGTGACGCTCCCGGAGTGACTCATGACGTGTGACTCTCCCGGAGTGAATCCTGACGTGTGACTCTCCCGGAGAGAATCCTGACGTGTGAATCTCCCGGAGTGAATCCTGACGTGTGACTCTCACGGAGTGACTCCTGACATGTGACTCTCCCAGAGTCTCTCCTGACTAGTGACGCACCCTGAGTGACTCCTGACGTGTGTCTCTCCCGGAGTGACTCCTGACGTGTGACTCTCACGGAGTGACTCCTGACGTGTGATGCTCCCGTAGTGACTCCTGACGTGTCAATCTCCTGGAGTGACGCCTGACGTGTGACTCTCCGGCTGAGACTCCTGACGTGTGACGCTCCCGGAGTGACTCCTGATGTGTGACGCTCCCGGAGTGACTCCTGACCTGCGACGCTCCCGGAGTGACTCCTGACGTGCGACTCTCCGGGGGTGAATCCTGACATGTGACGCTCCCGTAGTGACTCCTGATGTGTGACGCTCCCGGAGTGAATCCTGACGTGTGACTCTCCCGGAGTGAATCATGACATTTCAATCTCCTGGTGAAACTCCTGACGTGTGACGCTCCCGGTGTGAATCCTGACGTGTGACTCTCCCGGAGTGAATCCTGATGTGTGACTCTCCCGGAGTGACTCCTGACGTGTGACGCTCGCGGAGTAACTCCTGACGTGTGACTCTCCCGGAGTGACTCCTGACGTGTGACACTCCCGGAGTGAATCCTGACGTGTGACGCTCCCGGAGTGACTCCTGACGTGTGACTCTCCCGGAGTGACTCCTGACGTGTGACGCTCCCGGAGTGACTCCTGACGTGTGAAGCTCCCGGAGTGAATCCTGACGTGTGACTCTCCCGGAGTGAATCATGACATTTCAATCTCCTGGTGAAACTCCTGACGTGTGACACTCCCGGAGTGACTCCTGACGTGTGACTATCCCGGAGAGTCTCCTGACGTGTGACTCTCCCGGAGTGCCTCATGACGTGTGACGCTCCCGGAGTGACTCCTGACGTGTGACGCTCCCGGAGTGACTCCTGAAGTGTGACGCTACCGGAGTAACTCCTGACGTGTGACGCTCCCGGAGTGACTCCTGAAGTGTGACGCTACCAGAGTGACAACTGACGTGTGATGCTCCCGGAGTGAGTCCTGACGTGTGACTCTCCCGGAGTGACTCCCGACGTGTGACGCTCCCGGAGTTACTCCTGACGTGTCAATCTCACGGAGTGTAGCATGACGAGTGACGCTCCCTGAGAGCCTCCTGACGTGTGACTCTCCCGGTGAGACTCCTGACGTTTGACGCTCCCGCAGTGACTCCTGACGTGTGACTCTCCCGGAGTGATTCCTGACGTGTGAAGCTCCCGGAGAGTCTCCTAACGTGTGACGCTCCCGGAGTGACTCCTGACGTGTGAGGCTCCTGGAGTGACTCCTGACGTTTGACTCTCCCGGGGTGACTCCTGACGTGTGACGCTACTGGATGATTCTTGACGTGTGACTCTCCCGGAGTGACTCCTTACGTGTGACGTTTCCGGAGTTACTGCTGACGTGTGAATCTCCCGGAGTGACTCCTGTCGTGTGACTCTCCCGGAATGAATCCTGACATGTGACTCTCCCGGAGTGACACCTGACGTATGACGCAACCGGAGTGAATCCTGAAGTGTGACGCTCCTAGAGTGACTCCCGATGTGTGACTCTCCTAAGTGACTCCTGACATGTTACTCTCCCGGAGTGACTCCTGACATGTGACGCTCCCGTAGTGACTCCTGATGTGTGACGCTCCCGGAGTGACTCCTGGCGTGTGACTCTACCGGAGTGAATCCGGACGTGTGATGCTCCCGGAGTTACTGCTGACGTGTGACTCTCCAGGAGTGAATCCTGACGTGTGACACTCACAGAGTGACTCCTGACGTGTGACTCTCCCGGAGTGACTCGTGACGTGTGACTCTCCCGGAGTGAATCCGGACGTGTGATGCTCCAGGAGTTACTGCTGACGTGTGACTCTCCTGGAGTGAATCCTGACGTGTGACGCTCCCGGAGAGACTCCTGACCTGTGACGCTCCCGGAGTGAATCCTGAAGTGTGACTCTCCCGGAGTGACTCCTGACGTGTGACTCTCCCAGAGTGACTCCTGACGTGTGACGCACCCTGAGTGACTCCTGACGTGTGACTCTCCTGGAGTGACTCCCGATGTGTGACGCTCCGGAGTGACTCCTGTGGTGTGAATCTCCCGGAGTGACTCCTGACGTGTGACTCTCACGGAGTGACTCCTGACGTGTGACTCTCCCGGAGTGACTCCTGACGTGTGACGCTCCCGGAGAGTCTCCTGACGTGTGACGCTCCCGGAGTGACTCCTGACGTGTGACCCTCCCGGACTGACTCCTGACGTGTGACGCTCCCGGAGTGACTCCTGACGTGTGACTCTCCCGGAGTGACTCCTGACGTGTGACGCTCCCGGAGTGACTCCTGACGTGTGGCTGTCCCGGAGTGACTCCTGACGTGTGACACTCCCGGTGTGACTCCTGACGTGTGACTCTCCCGGAGTGACTCCTGACGTGTGACGCTCCTGGAGTGACTCCTGACGTGTGACCCTCCCGGACTGACTCCTGACGTGTGACGCTCCCGGAGTGACTCCTGACGTGTGACTCTCCCGGAGTGACTCCTGACGTGTGACGCTCCCGGAGTGACTCTTGAAGTGTGACGCTCCCGGAGAGTCTCCTGACGTGTGACGCTACCGGAGTGACTCCTGTCATGTGACGCTCCCGGAGTGACTCCTGTCGTGTGACTCTCCCGGAGTGACTCCTGACGTGTGACCCTCCCGGACTGATTCCTGACGTGTGACTCTCCCGGAGTGAATCCTGACGTGTGAAGCTCCCGGAGTTACTGCTGACGTGTGACGCTCCCAGAGTGACTCCTGACGTGTGACTCTCCCGGACTGACTCCTGAGGTGTGACTCTCCCGGAGTGACTCCTGACGTGTGACGCACCCGGAGTGACTCCTGACGTGTGACTCTCCCGGAGTGACTCCTGACGTGTGACGCTCCCGGAGTGACTCCTGACGTGTGACGCTCCCGGAGTGACTCCTGTCGTGTGACGCTCCCGGAGTGACTCCTGATGTGTTACCCTCCCGGACTGACTCCTGACGTGTGACGCTCCCGGAGTGACTCCTGACGTGTGACTCTCCCGGAGTGACTCCTGACTTGTGACTCTCCCGGAGTGACTCCTGACGTGTGACGCACCCTGAGTGACTCCTGACGTGTGACTCTCCCGGAGTGACTCCTGACGTGTGACGCTCCCGGAGTGACTCCTGACGTGTGACTCTCCCGGATTGACTCCTGACGTGTGACGCTCCCGGAGTGACTCCTGACGTGTGACGCTCCCGGAGTGAATCCTGACGTGTGACTCTCCCGGAGTGAATCATGACATTTCAATCTCCTGGTGAAACTCCTGACGTGTGACTCTCCCGGAGTGAATCCTGACGTGTGACTCTCCCGGAGTGAATCCTGATGTGTGACTCTCCCGGAGTGACTCCTGACGTGTGACGCTCCCGGAGTGAATCCTGACGTGTGACTCTCCCGGAGTGAATCATGACATTTCAATCTCCTGGTGAAACTCCTGACGTGTGACGCTCCCGGTGTGAATCCTGACGTGTGACTCTCCCGGAGTGAATCCTGATGTGTGACTCTCCCGGAGTGACTCCTGATGTGTGACGCTCCCGGAGTGAATCCTGACGTGTGACTCTCCCGGAGTGAATCCTGATGTGTGACTCTCCCGGAGTGACTCCTGACGTGTGACGCTCGCGGAGTAACTCCTGACGTGTGACTCTCCCGGAGTGACTCCTGACATGTGACGCACCCTGAGTGACTCCTGACGTGTGACTCTCCCGGAGTGAATCCTGACGTGTGACGCTCCCGGAGTGACTCCTGACGTGTGACTCTCCCGGAGTGACTCCTGACGTGTGACGCTCCCGGAGTGACTCCTGACGTGTGAAGCTCCCGGAGTGAATCCTGACGTGTGACTCTCCCGGAGTGAATCATGACATTTCAATCTCCTGGTGAAACTCCTGACGTGTGACACTCCCGGAGTGACTCCTGACGTGTGACTATCCCGGAGAGTCTCCTGACGTGTGACTCTCCCGGAGTGCCTCATGACGTGTGACGCTCCCGGAGTGACTCCTGACGTGTGACGCTCCCGGAGTGACTCCTGAAGTGTGACGCTACCGGAATGACTCCTGACGTGTGACGCTCCCGGAGTGACTCCTGAAGTGTGACGATACCGGAGTAACTCCTGACGTGTGACGCTCCCGGAGTGACTCCTGAAGTGTGACGCTACCGGAGTGACTACTGACGTGTGATGCTCCCGGAGTGAGTCCTGACGTGTGACTCTCCCGGAGTGACTCCCGACGTGTGACGCTCCCGGAGTTACTCCTGACGTGTCAATCTCTCGGAGTGTATCATGACGAGTGACGCTCCCTGAGAGCCTCCTGACGTGTGACTCTCCCGGTGAGACTCCTGTCGTTTGACGCTCCCGCAGTGACTCCTGACGTGTGACTCTCCCGGAGTGATTCCTGACGTGTGAAGCTCCCGGAGAGTCGCCTAACGTGTGACGCTCCCGGAGTGACTCCTGACGTGTGAGGCTCCTGGAGTGACTCCTGACGTTTGACTCTCCCGGGGTGACTCCTGACGTGTGACGCTACTGGATGATTCTTGACGTGTGACTCTCCCGGAGTGACTCCTTACGTGTGACGTTTCCGGAGTTACTGCTGACGTGTGAATCTCCCGGTGTGACTCCTGTCGTGTGACTCTCCCGGAATGAATCCTGACATGTGACTCTCCCGGAGTGACACCTGACGTATGACGCAACCGGAGTGAATCCTGAAGTGTGACGCTCCTAGAGTGACTCCCGATGTGTGACTCTCCTAAGTGACTCCTGACATGTTACTCTCCCGGAGTGACTCCTGACATGTGACGCTCCCGTAGTGACTCCTGATGTGTGACGCTCCCGGAGTGACTCCTGACGTGTGACTCTACCGGAGTGAATCCGGACGTGTGATGCTCCCGGAGTTACTGCTGACGTGTGACTCTCCAGGAGTGAATCCTGACGTGTGACACTCCCAGAGTGACTCCTGACGTGTGACTCTCCCGGAGTGACTCCTGACGTGTGACTCTCCCGGAGTGAATCCGGACGTGTGATGCTCCAGGAGTTACTGCTGACGTGTGACTCTCCCGGAGTGAATCCTGACGTGTGACGCTTCCGGAGAGACTCCTGACATGTGACGCTCCCGGAGTGAATCCTGAAGTGTGACTCTCCCGGAGTGACTCCTGACGTGTGACTCTCCCAGAGTGACTCCTGACGTGTGACGCACCCTGAGTGACTCCTGACGTGTGACTCTCCTGGAGTGACTCCCGACGTGTGACGCTCCAGAGTGACTCCTGTGGTGTGAATCTCCCGGAGTGACTCCTGACGTGTGACTCTCACGGAGTGACTCCTGACGTGTGACTCTCCCGGAGTGACTCCCGACGTGTGACGCTCCCGGCGTTACTCCTGACGTGTCAATCTCACGGAGTGTATCATGACGAGTGACGCTCCCTGAGAGCCTCCTGACGTGTGACTCTCCCGGTGAGACTCCTGACGTTTGACGCTCCCGCAGTGACTCCTGACGTGTGACTCTCCCGGAGTGATTCCTGACGTGTGAAGCTCCCGGAGAGTCTCCTAACGTGTGACGCTCCCGGAGTGACTCCTGACGTGTGAGGCTCCTGGAGTGACTCCTGACGTTTGACTCTCCCGGGGTGACTCCTGACGTGTGACTCTCCCGGAGTGACTCCTGACGTGTGACTCTCCCGGAGTGACTCCTTACGTGTGACGTTTCCGGAGTTACTGCTGACGTGTGAATCTCCCGGTGTGACTCCTGTCGTGTGACTCTCCCGGAATGAATCCTGACATGTGACTCTCCCGGAGTGACACCTGACGTATGACGCAACCGGAGTGAATCCTGAAGTGTGACGCTCCTAGAGTGACTCCCGATGTGTGACTCTCCTAAGTGACTCCTGACATGTTACTCTCCCGGAGTGACTCCTGACATGTGACGCTCCCGTAGTGACTCCTGATGTGTGACGCTCCCGGAGTGACTCCTGACGTGTGACTCTACCGGAGTGAATCCGGACGTGTGATGCTCCCGGAGTTACTGCTGACGTGTGACTCTCCAGGAGTGAATCCTGACGTGTGACACTCCCAGAGTGACTCCTGACGTGTGACTCTCCCGGAGTGACTCCTGACGTGTGACTCTCCCGGAGTGAATCCGGACGTGTGATGCTCCAGGAGTTACTGCTGACGTGTGACTCTCCCGGAGTGATTCCTGACGTGTGACGCTCCCGGAGTGAATCCTGAAGTGTGACTCTCCCGGAGTGACTCCTGACGTGTGACTCTCCTGGAGTGACTCCCGACGTGTGACGCTCCGGAGTGACTCCTGTGGTGTGAATCTCCCGGAGTGACTCCTGACGTGTGACTCTCACGGAGTGACTCCTGACGTGTGACTCTCCCGGAGTGACTCCTGACGTGTGACGCTCCCGGAGAGTCTCCTGACGTGTGACGCTCCCGGAGTGACTCCTGACGTGTGACCCTCCCGGACTGACTCCTGACGTGTGACGCTCCCGGAGTGACTCCTGACGTGTGACTCTCCCGGAGTGACTCCTGACGTGTGACGCTCCCGGAGTGACTCCTGACGTGTGGCTGTCCCGGAGTGACTCCTGACGTGTGACACTCCCGGAGTGACTCCTGACGTGTGACGCTCCTGGAGTGACTCCTGACGTGTGACCCTCCCGGACTGACTCCTGACGTGTGACGCTCCCGGAGTGACTCCTGACGTGTGACTCTCCCGGAGTGACTCCTGACGTGTGACGCTCCCGGAGTGACTCCTTACGTGTGACGTTTCCGGAGTTACTGCTGACGTGTGAATCTCCCGGTGTGACTCCTGTCGTGTGACTCTCCCGGAATGAATCCTGACGTGTGACTCTCCCGGAGTGACACCTGACGTATGACGCAACCGGAGTGAATCCTGAAGTGTGACGCTCCTAGAGTGACTCCCGATGTGTGACTCTCCTAAGTGACTCCTGACATGTTACTCTCCCGGAGTGACTCCTGACATGTGACGCTCCCGTAGTGACTCCTGATGTGTGACGCTCCCGGAGTGACTCCTGACGTGTGACTCTACCGGAGTGAATCCGGACGTGTGATGCTCCCGGAGTTACTGCTGACGTGTGACTCTCCAGGAGTGAATCCTGACGTGTGACACTCCCAGAGTGACTCCTGACGTGTGACTCTCCCGGAGTGACTCCTGACGTGTGACTCTCCCGGAGTGAATCCGGACGTGTGATGCTCCAGGAGTTACTGCTGACGTGTGACTCTCCCGGAGTGACTCCTGACGTGTGACGCTCCCGGAGTGAATCCTGAAGTGTGACTCTCCCGGAGTGACTCCTGACGTGTGACTCTCCTGGAGTGACTCCCGACGTGTGACGCTCCGGAGTGACTCCTGTGGTGTGAATCTCCCGGAGTGACTCCTGACGTGTGACTCTCACGGAGTGACTCCTGACGTGTGACTCTCCCGGAGTGACTCCTGACGTGTGACGCTCCCGGAGAGTCTCCTGACGTGTGACGCTCCCGGAGTGACTCCTGACGTGTGACCCTCCCGGACTGACTCCTGACGTGTGACGCTCCCGGAGTGACTCCTGACGTGTGACTCTCCCGGAGTGACTCCTGACGTGTGACGCTCCCGGAGTGACTCCTGACGTGTGGCTGTCCCGGAGTGACTCCTGACGTGTGACACTCCCGGAGTGACTCCTGACGTGTGACGCTCCTGGAGTGACTCCTGACGTGTGACCCTCCCGGACTGACTCCTGACGTGTGACGCTCCCGGAGTGACTCCTGACGTGTGACTCTCCCGGAGTGACTCCTGACGTGTGACGCTCCCGGAGTGACTCCTTACGTGTGACGTTTCCGGATTTACTGCTGACGTGTGAATCTCCCGGTGTGACTCCTGTCGTGTGACTCTCCCGGAATGAATCCTGACGTGTGACTCTCCCGGAGTGACACCTGACGTATGATGCAACCGGAGTGAATCCTGAAGTGTGACGCTCCTAGAGTGACTCCCGATGTGTGACTCTCCTAAGTGACTCCTGACATGTTACTCTCCCGGAGTGACTCCTGACATGTGACGCTCCCGTAGTGACTCCTGATGTGTGACGCTCCCGGAGTGACTCCTGACGTGTGACTCTACCGGAGTGAATCCGGACGTGTGATGCTCCCGGAGTTACTGCTGACGTGTGACTCTCCCGTAGTGACTCCTGATGCGTGACGCTCCCGGAGTGACTCATGACGTGTGACTCTCCCGGAGTGAATCCTGACGTGTGACTCTCCCGGAGAGAATCCTGACGTGTGAATCTCCCGGAGTGAATCCTGACGTGTGACTCTCACGGAGTGACTCCTGACATGTGACTCTCCCAGAGTCTCTCCTGACTAGTGACGCACCCTGAGTGACTCCTGACGTGTGTCTCTCCCGGAGTGACTCCTGACGTGTGACTCTCACGGAGTGACTCCTGACGTGTGACTCTCCCGGAGTGACTCCTGACGTGTGACTCTCACGGAGTGACTCCTGACGTGTGACTCTCCCGGAGTGACTCCTGACGTGTGATGCTCCCGTAGTGACTCCTGACGTGTCAATCTCCTGGAGTGACGCCTGACGTGTGACTCTCCGGCTGAGACTCCTGACGTGTGACGCTCCCGGAGTGACTCCTGATGTGTGACGCTCCCGGAGTGACTCCTGACCTGCGACGCTCCCGGAGTGACTCCTGACGTGCGACTCTCCGGGGGTGAATCCTGACATGTGACGCTCCCGTAGTGACTCCTGATGTGTGACGCTCCCGGAGGGACACCTGACGTGTGACTCTCCCGGAGTGAATCCTGACATGTGACTCTCCCGGAGTGAATCCTGAAGTGTGACTCTCACGGAGTGACTCCTGACGTGTGACTCTCCCGGAGTGACTCCTGACGTGTGACGCTCCCGGAGTGAATCCTGACGTGTGACCCTCCCGGACTGACTCCTGACGTGTGACGCTCCCGGAGTGACTCCTGACGTGTGACTCTCCCGGAGTGACTCCTGACGTGTGACGCTCCCGGAGTGATTCCCGACGTGTGGCTCTCCCGGAGTGACTCCTGACGTGTGACACTCCCGGTGTGACTCCTAACGTGTGACTCTCCCGGAGTGACTCCTGACGTGTGACACTCCCGGTGTGACTCCTGACGTGTGAATCTCCCAGAGTCTCTCCTGACTTGTGACGCACCCTGAGTGACTCCTGACGTGTTTCTCTCCCGGAGTGACTCCTGACGTGTTAATCTCCTGGAGTGACTCCTGACGTGTGACCCTCCGGCTGAGACTCCTGACGTGTGACGCTCCCGGAGTGACTCCTGATGTGTGACTCTCCCGGAGTGACTCCTGACATGTGATGCTCCCGTAGTGACTCCTGACGTGTCAATCTCCTGGAGTGACTCCTGTCGTGTGACTCTCCGGCTGAGACTCCTGACCTGCGACGCTCCCGGAGTGACTCCTGACGTGCGACTCTCCGGGGGTGACTCCTGACATGTGACGCTCCCGTAGTGACTCCTGATGTGTGACGCTCCCGGAGGGACTCCTGACGTGTGACTCTCCCGGAGTGAATCCTGACGTGTGATGCTCCCGGAGTGACTCCTGACGTGTGACTCTCCCGGAGTGAATCCGGACGTGTGATGCTCCCGGAGTTACTGCTGACGTGTGACTCTCCCAGAGTGAATCCTGACGTGTGACACTCCCGGAGTGACTCCTGACGTGTGATGCTCCCGGAGTGAATCCTGACGTGTGACGCACCCTGAGTGACTCCTGACGTGTGACTCTCCCGGAGTGACTCCTGACGTGTGACTCTCCCGGAGTGACTCCCGACGTGTGACTCTCCCGGAGTGAATCCGGACGTGTGATGCTCCCGGAGAGACTCCTGACGTGTGACTCTCCCGGAGTGACTCCTGACGTGTGACTCTCCCGGAGTGACTCCCGACGTGTGACGCTCCCGGAGTGACTCCTGACGTGTCAATCTCCCGGAGTGTATCATGACGAGTGACGCTCCCTGAGAGCCTCCTGACGTGTGAGGCTCCTGGAGTGACTCCTGACGTTTGACTCTCCCGGGGTGACTCCTGACGTGTGACGCTACTGGATGATTCTTGACGTGTGACTCTCCCGGAGTGACTCCTTACGTGTGACGTTTCCGGAGTTACTGCTGACGTGTGAATCTCCCGGTGTGACTCCTGTCGTGTGACTCTCCCGGAATGAATCCTGACGTGTGACTCTCCCGGAGTGACACCTGACGTATGACGCAACCGGCGTGAATCCTGAAGTGTGACGCTCCTAGAGTGACTCCCGATGTGTGACTCTCCTAAGTGACTCCTGACATGTTACTCTCCCGGAGTGACTCCTGACATGTGACGCTCCCGTAGTGACTCCTGATGTGTGACGCTCCTGGAGTGACTCCTGACGTGTGACTCTCCCGGAGTGAATCCGGACGTGTGATGCTCCCGGAGTGACTCCTGACCTGCGACTCTCCCGGAGTGACTCCTGACGTGTGACACTCCCAGAGTGACTCCTGACGTGTGACTCTCCCGGAGTTACTGCTGACGTGTGACTCTCCCGGAGTGAATCCTGACGTGTGACACTCCCAGAGTGACTCCTGACGTGTGACTCTCCCGGAGTGACTCCTGACGTGTGACTCTCCCGGAGTGAATCCGGACGTGTGATGCTCCAGGAGTTACTGCTGACGTGTGACTCTCCCGGAGTGAATCCTGACGTGTGACGCTCCCGGAGAGACTCCTGAAATGTGACGCTCCCGGAGTGAATCCTGACGTGTGACTCTCCCGGAGTGACTCCTGACGTGTGACTCTCCCAGAGTGACTCCTGACGTGTGACGCACCCTGAGTGACTCCTGACGTGTGACTCTCCTGGAGTGACTCCCGACGTGTGACGCTCCGGAGTGACTCCTGTCGTGTGAATCTCCCGGAGTGACTCCTGACGTGTGACTCTCACGGAGTGACTCCTGACGTGTGACTCTCCCGGAGTGACTCCTGACGTGTGACGCTCCCGGAGAGTCTCCTGACGTGTGACGCTCCCGGAGTGACTCCTGACGTGTGACCCTCCCGGACTGATTCCTGACGTGTGACACTCCCGGAGTGACTCCTGACGTGTGACACTCCCGGAGTGACTCCTGACGTGTGACGCTCCCGGAGTGACTCCTGACGTGTGGCTCTCCCGGAGTGACTCCTGACGTGTGACACTCCCGGTGTGACTCCTGACGTGTGACTCTCCCGGAGTGACTCCTGACGTGTGACGCTCCCGGAGTGACTCCTGACCTGCGACGCTCCCGGAGTGACGCCTGACGTGCAACTGTCCGGGAGTGACTTCTGACATGTGACTCTCCCGGAGAGAATCCTGACGTGTGACTCTCCCGGAGTGAATCCTGACGTGTGACTCTCACGGAGTGACTCCTGACGTGTGACTCTCCCGGAGTGACTCCTGACGTGTGACGCTCCCGGAGTGACTCCTGACGTCTGACCCTCCCGGACTGACTCTTGACGTGTGACGCTCCCGGAGTGACTCCTGACGTGTGACTCTCCCGGAGTGACTCCTGACGTGTGACGCTCCCGGAGTGACTCCCGACGTGTGGCTCTCCCGGAGTGACTCCTGACGTGTGACTCTCCCGGTGTGACACCTGACGTGTGACTCTCCCGGAGTGACTAATGACCTGCGACGCTCCCGGAGTGACGCCTGACGTGCAACTGTCCGGGAGTGACTTCTGACATGTGACGCTCCCGTAGTGACTCCTGATGCGTGACGCTCCCGGAGTGACTCATGACGTGTGACTCTCCCGGAGTGAATCCTGACGTGTGATGCTCCCGGAGAAAATCCTGACGTGTGACTCTCACGGAGTGACTCCTGACGTGTGACTCTCCCAGAGTCTCTCCTGACTTGTGACGCACCCTGAGTGACTCCTGACGTGTGTCTCTCCCGGAGTGACTCCTGACGTGTGACTCTCCCGGAGTGACTCCTGACGTGTGACTCTCCCGGAGTGACTCCTGACGTGTGATGCTCCCGTAGTGACTCCTGACGTGTCAATCTCCTGGAGTGACTCCTGACGTGTGACTCTCCGGCTGAGACTCCTGACGTGTGACTCTCCCGGAGTGACTCCTGATGTTTGACGCTCCCGGAGTGACTCCTGACCTGCGACGCTCCCGGAGTGACTCCTGACGTGCGACTCTCCGGGGGTGACTCCTGACATGTGACGCTCCCGTAGTGACTCCTGATGTGTGACGCTCCCGGAGGGACTCCTGACGTGTGACTCTCCCGGAGTGAATCCTGACGTGTGATGCTCCCGGAGTGACTCCTGACGTGTGACTCTCCCGGAGTGATTCCGGACGTGTGATGCTCCCGGAGTTACTGCTGACGTGTGACTCTCCCAGAGTGAATCCTGACGTGTGACACTCCCGGAGTGACTCCTAACGTGTGATGCTCCCGGAGTGACTCCTGACGTGTGACTCTCCCGGAGTGACTCCAGACGTGTGACGCTCCCGGAGTGACTCCTGACGTGTCAATCTCCCGGAGTGTATCATGACGAGTGACGCTCCCTGAGAGCCTCCTGACGTGTGACTCTCCCGGTGAGACTCCTGACGTTTGACGCTCCTGCAGTGACTCCTGACGTGTGACTCTCCCGGAGTGATTCCTGACGTGTGAAGCTCCCGGAGAGTCTCCTAACGTGTGACGCTCCCGGAGTGACTCCTGACGTGTGAGGCTCCTGGAGTGACTCCTGACGTTTGACTCTCCCGGGGTGACTCCTGACGTGTGACGCTACTGGATGATTCTTGACGTGTGACTCTCCCGGAGTGACTCCTTACGTGTGACGCTCCCGGTGTTACTGCTGACGAGTGACTCTCCCGGTGTGACTCCTGTCGTGTGACTCTCCTGGAGTGAATCCTGACGTGTGACTCTCCCGGAGTGACACCTGACGTATGATGCAACCGGAGTGACTCCTGAAGTGTGACGCTCCCGGAGTGAATCATGACGTGTGACTCTCCTGGAGGGACTCCTGACGTGTGACTCTCCCGGAGTGAATCCTGACGTGTGATGCTCCCGGAGTGACTCCTGACGTGTGACTCTCCCGGAGTGAATCCTGACGTGTGACGCTCCCGGAGTGAATCATGACGTGTGACTCTCCCGGAGGGACTCCTGACGTGTGACTCTCCCGGAGTGAATCCTGACGTGTGATGCTCCCGGAGTGACTCCTGACGTGTGACTCTCCCGGAGTGAATCCTGACGTGTGACACTCCCAGAGTGACTCCTGACATGTGACTCTCCTGGAGTGACTCCTGACGTGTGACTCTCCCGGAGTGAATCCGGACGTGTGATGCTCCCGGAGTTACTGCTGACGTGTGACTCTCCTGGAGTGAATCCTGAAGTGTGACTCTCCTGGAGTGACTCCTGAAGTGTGACTCTCCCAGAGTGACTCCTGACGTGTGACGCTCCCGGAGAGTCTCCTGACGTGTGATGCACCCGGAGTGACTCCTGACGTGTGACCTTCCCGGACTGACTCCTGACGTGTGACGCTCCCGGAGTGACTCCTGACGTGTGACTCTCCCGGAGTGACTCCAGACGTGTGACGCTCCCGGAGTGACTCCTGACCTGCGACGCTCCCGGAGTGACGCCTGACGTGCAACTGTCCGGGAGTGACTTCTGACATGTGACTCTCCCGGAGAGAATCCTGACGTGTGACTCTCCCGGAGTGTTTCCTGACGTGTGACTCTCACGGAGTGACTCCTGACGTGTGACTCTCCCGGAGTGACTCCTGACGTGTGACGCTCCTGGAGTGACTCCTGACGTGTGACCCTCCCGGACTGACTCCTGACGTGTGACGCTCCCGGAGTGACTCCTGACGTGTGACTCTCCCGGAGTGACTCCTGACGTGTGACGCTCCCGGAGTGACTCCTTACGTGTGACGTTTCCGGAGTTACTGCTGACGTGTGAATCTCCCGGTGTGACTCCTGTCGTGTGACTCTCCCGGAATGAATCCTGACGTGTGACTCTCCCGGAGTGACACCTGACGTATGACGCAACCGGAGTGAATCCTGAAGTGTGACGCTCCTAGAGTGACTCCCGATGTGTGACTCTCCTAAGTGACTCCTGACATGTTACTCTCCCGGAGTGACTCCTGACATGTGACGCTCCCGTAGTGACTCCTGATGTGTGACGCTCCCGGAGTGACTCCTGACGTGTGACTCTACCGGAGTGAATCCGGACGTGTGATGCTCCCGGAGTTACTGCTGATGTGTGACTCTCCCGTAGTGACTCCTGATGCGTGACGCTCCCGGAGTGACTCATGACGTGTGACTCTCCCGGAGTGAATCCTGACGTGTGACTCTCCCGGAGAGAATCCTGACGTGTGAATCTCCCGGAGTGAATCCTGACGTGTGACTCTCACGGAGTGACTCCTGACATGTGACTCTCCCAGAGTCTCTCCTGACTAGTGACGCACCCTGAGTGACTCCTGACGTGTGTCTCTCCCGGAGTGACTCCTGACGTGTGACTCTCACGGAGTGACTCCTGACGTGTGTCTCTCCCGGAGTGACTCCTGACGTGTGACTCTCCCGGAGTGAATCCTGACGTGTGATGCTCCCGTAGTGACTCCTGACGTGTCAATCTCCTGGAGTGACGCCTGACGTGTGACTCTCCGGCTGAGACTCCTGACGTGTGACGCTCCCAGAGTGACTCCTGATGTGTGACGCTCCCGGAGTGACTCCTGACCTGCGACGCTCCCGGAGTGACTCCTGACGTGCGACTCTCCGGGGGTGAATCCTGACATGTGACGCTCCCGTAGTGACTCCTGATGTGTGACGCTCCCGGAGGGACACCTGACGTGTGACTCTCCCGGAGTGAATCCTGACGTGTGACTCTCCCGGAGTGAATCCTGAAGTGTGACTCTCACGGAGTGACTCCTGACGTGTGACTCTCCCGGAGTGACTCCTGACGTGTGACGCTCCCGGAGTGAATCCTGACGTGTGACCCTCCCGGACTGACTCCTGACGTGTGACGCTCCCGGAGTGACTCCTGACGTGTGACTCTCCCGGAGTGACTCCTGACGTGTGACGCTCCCGGAGTGACTCCCGACGTGTGGCTCTCCCGGAGTGACTCCTGACGTGTGACACTCCCGGTGTGACTCCTAACGTGTGACTCTCCCGGAGTGACTCCTGACGTGTGACACTCCCGGTGTGACTCCTGACGTGTGAATCTCCCGGAGTGAAACCTGATGTGTGACTCTCACGGAGTGACTCCTGACGTGTGACTCTCCCAGAGTCTCTCCTGACTTGTGACGCACCCTGAGTGACTCCTGACGTGTTTCTCTCCCGGAGTGACTCCTGACGTGTTAATCTCCTGGAGTGACTCCTGACGTGTGACCCTCCGGCTGAGACTCCTGACGTGTGACGCTCCCGGAGTGACTCCTGATGTGTGACTCTCCCGGAGTGACTCCTGACATGTGATGCTCCCGTAGTGACTCCTGACGTGTCAATCTCCTGGAGTGACTCCTGTCGTGTGACTCTCCGGCTGAGACTCCTGACCTGCGACGCTCCCGGAGTGACTCCTGACGTGCGACTCTCCGGGGGTGACTCCTGACATGTGACGCTCCCGTAGTGACTCCTGATGTGTGACGCTCCCGGAGGGACTCCTGACGTGTGACTCTCCCGGAGTGAATCCTGACGTGTGATGCTCCCGGAGTGACTCCTGACGTGTGACTCTCCCGGAGTGAATCCGGACGTGTGATGCTCCCGGAGTTACTGCTGACGTGTGACTCTCCCAGAGTGAATCCTGACGTGTGACACTCCCGGAGTGACTCCTGACGTGTGATGCTCCCGGAGTGAATCCTGACGTGTGACGCACCCTGAGTGACTCCTGACGTGTGACCCTCCCGGAGTGACTCCTGACGTGTGACTCTCCCGGAGTGACTCCCGACGTGTGACTCTCCCGGAGTGAATCCGGACGTGTGATGCTCCCGGAGAGACTCCTGACGTGTGACTCTCCCGGAGTGACTCCTGACGTGTGACTCTCCCGGAGTGACTCCCGATGTGTGACGCTCCCGGAGTGACTTCTGACGTGTCAATCTCCCGGAGTGTATCATGACGAGTCCCGCTCCCTGAGAGCCTCCTGACGTGTGAGGCTCCTGGAGTGACTCCTGACGTTTGACTCTCCCGGGGTGACTCCTGACGTGTGACTCTCCCGGAGTGAATCCTGACGTGTGACTCTCACGGAGTGACTCCTGACGTGTGACTCTCCCGGAGTGAATCCTGACGTGTGACTCTCCCGGAGTGAATCCTGACGTGTGACTCTCCCGGAGTGAATCCTGACGTGTGACTCTCACGGAGTGACTCCTGACGTGTGACTCTCCCGGAGTGACTCCTGACGTGTGACGCTCCCGGAGTGACTCCTGACGTCTGACCCTCCCGGACTGACTCTTGACGTGTGACGCTCCCGGAGTGACTCCTGACGTGTGACTCTCCCGGAGTGACTCCTGACGTGTGACGCTCCCGGAGTGACTCCCGACGTGTGGCTCTCCCGGAGTGACTCCTGACGTGTGACTCTCCCGGTGTGACTCCTGACGTGTGACTCTCCCGGAGTGACTTCTGACATGTGACGCTCCCGGAGTGACTCATGACGTGTGACTCTCCCGGAGTGAATCCTGACGTGTGATGCTCCCGGAGAAAATCCTGACGTGTGACTCTCACGGAGTGACTCCTGACGTGTGACTCTCCCAGAGTCTCTCCTGACTTGTGACGCACCCTGAGTGACTCCTGACGTGTGTCTCTCCCGGAGTGACTCCTGACGTGTGACTCTCCCGGAGTGACTCCTGACGTGTGACTCTCCCGGAGTGACTCCTGACGTGTGATGCTCCCGTAGTGACTCCTGACGTGTCAATCTCCTGGAGTGACTCCTGACGTGTGACTCTCCGGCTGAGACTCCTGACGTGTGACGCTCCCGGAGTGACTCCTGATGTTTGACGCTCCCGGAGTGACTCCTGACCTGCGACGCTCCCGGAGTGACTCCTGACGTGCGACTCTCCGGGTGTGACTCCTGACATGTGACGCTCCCGTAGTGACTCCTGATGTGTGACGCTCCCGGAGGGACTCCTGACGTGTGACTCTCCCGGAGTGAATCCTGACGTGTGATGCTCCCGGAGTGACTCCTGACGTGTGACTCTCCCGGAGTGATTCCGGACGTGTGATGCTCCCGGAGTTACTGCTGACGTGTGACTCTCCCAGAGTGAATCCTGACGTGTGACACTCCCGGAGTGACTCCTAACGTGTGATGCTCCCGGAGTGACTCCTGACGTGTGACTCTCCCGGAGTGACTCCCGACGTGTGACGCTCCCGGAGTGACTCCTGACGTGTCAATCTCCCGGAGTGTATCATGACGAGTGACGCTCCCTGAGAGCCTCCTGACGTGTGACTCTCCCGGTGAGACTCCTGACGTTTGACGCTCCTGCAGTGACTCCTGACGTGTGACTCTCCCGGAGTGATTCCTGACGTGTGAAGCTCCCGGAGAGTCTCCTAACGTGTGACGCTCCCGGAGTGACTCCTGACGTGTGAGGCTCCTGGAGTGACTCCTGACGTTTGACTCTCCCGGGGTGACTCCTGACGTGTGACGCTACTGGATGATTCTTGACGTGTGACTCTCCCGGAGTGACTCCTTACGTGTGACGCTCCCGGTGTTACTGCTGACGAGTGACTCTCCCGGTGTGACTCCTGTCGTGTGACTCTCCTGGAGTGAATCCTGACGTGTGACTCTCCCGGAGTGACACCTGACGTATGACGCAACCAGAGTGAATCCTGAAGTGTGACGCTCCCGGAGTGAATCATGACGTGTGACTCTCCCGGAGGGACTCCTGACGTGTGACTCTCCCGGAGTGAATCCTGACCTGCGACGCTCCCGGAGTGACTCCTGACGTGCGACTCTCCGGGGGTGACTCCTGACATGTGACGCTCCCGTAGTGACTCCTGATGTGTGACGCTCCCGGAGGGACTCCTGACGTGTGACTCTCCCGGAGTGAATCCTGACGTGTGATGCTCCCGGAGTGACTCCTGACGTGTGACTCTCCCGGAGTGAATCCTGACGTGTGACACTCCCGGAGTGACTCCTGACGTGTGATGCTCCCGGAGTGAATCCTGACGTGTGACGCACCCTGAGTGACTCCTGACGTGTGACTCTCCCGGAGTGACTCCTGACGTGTGACTCTCCCGGAGTGATTCCCGACGTGTGACTCTCCCGGAGTGAATCCGGACGTGTGATGCTCCCGGAGAGACTCCTGACGTGTGACTCTCCCGGAGTGACTCCTGACGTGTGACTCTCCCGGAGTGACTCCCGACGTGTGACGCTCCCGGAGTGACTCCTGACGTGTCAATCTCCCGGAGTGTATCATGACGAGTGACGCTCCCTGAGAGCCTCCTGACGTGTGAGGCTCCTGGAGTGACTCCTGACGTTTGACTCTCCCGGGGTGACTCCTGACGTGTGACTCTTCCGGAGTGAATCCTGACGTGTGACTCTCACGGAGTGACTCCTGACGTGTGACTCTCCCGGAGTGAATCCTGACGTGTGACTCTCCCGGAGTGAATCCTGACGTGTGACTCTCCCGGAGTGAATCCTGACGTGTGACTCTCACGGAGTGACTCCTGACGTGTGACTCTCCCGGAGTGACTCCTGACGTGTGACGCTCCCGGAGTGACTCCTGACGTCTGACCCTCCCGGACTGACTCTTGACGTGTGACGCTCCCGGAGTGACTCCTGACGTGTGACTCTCCCGGAGTGACTCCTGACGTGTGACGCTCCCGGAGTGACTCCCGACGTGTGGCTCTCCCGGAGTGACTCCTGACGTGTGACTCTCCCGGTGTGACTCCTGACGTGTGACTCTCCCGGAGTGACTTCTGACATGTGACGCTCCCGGAGTGACTCATGACGTGTGACTCTCCCGGAGTGAATCCTGACGTGTGATGCTCCCGGAGAAAATCCTGACGTGTGACTCTCACGGAGTGACTCCTGACGTGTGACTCTCCCAGAGTCTCTCCTGACTTGTGACGCACCCTGAGTGACTCCTGACGTGTGTCTCTCCCGGAGTGACTCCTGACGTGTGACTCTCCCGGAGTGACTCCTGACGTGTGACTCTCCCGGAGTGACTCCTGACGTGTGATGCTCCCGGAGTGACTCCTGACGTGTCAATCTCCTGGAGTGACTCCTGACGTGTGACTCTCCGGCTGAGACTCCTGACGTGTGACGCTCCCGGAGTGACTCCTGATGTTTGACGCTCCCGGAGTGACTCCTGACCTGCGACGCTCCCGGAGTGACTCCTGACGTGCGACTCTCCGGGGGTGACTCCTGACATGTGACGCTCCCGTAGTGACTCCTGATGTGTGACGCTCCCGGAGGGACTCCTGACGTGTGACTCTCCCGGAGTGAATCCTGACGTGTGATGCTCCCGGAGTGACTCCTGACGTGTGACTCTCCCGGAGTGAATCCTGACGTGTGACGCTCCCGGAGTGATTCCGGACGTGTGATGCTCCCGGAGTTACTGCTGACGTGTGACTCTCCCAGAGTGAATCCTGACGTGTGACACTCCCGGAGTGACTCCTAACGTGTGATGCTCCCGGAGTGACTCCTGACGTGTGACTCTCCCGGAGTGACTCCCGACATGTGACGCTCCCGGAGTGACTCCTGACATTTGACTCTCCCGGGGTGACTCCTGACGTGTGACGCTACTGGATGATTCTTGACGTGTGACTCTCCCGGAGTGACTCCTTACGTGTGACGCTCCCGGTGTTACTGCTGACGAGTGACTCTCCCGGTGTGACTCCTGTCGTGTGACTCTCCTGGAGTGAATCCTGACGTGTGACTCTCCCGGAGTGACACCTGACGTATGACGCAACCAGAGTGAATCCTGAAGTGTGAGGCTCCCGGAGTGAATCATGACGTGTGACTCTCCCGGAGGGACTCCTGACGTGTGACTCTCCCGGAGTGAATCCTGACGTGTGATGCTCCCGGAGTGACTCCTGACGTGTGACTCTCCCGGAGTGAATCCTGACGTGTGACGCTCCCGGAGTGAATCATGACGTGTGACTCTCCCGGAGGGACTCCTGACGTGTGACTCTCCCGGAGTGAATCCTGACGTGTGATGCTCCCGGAGTGACTCCTGACGTGTGACTCTCCCGGAGTGAATCCTGACGTGTGACACTCCCAGAGTGACTCCTGACATGTGACTCTCCTGGAGTGACTCCTGACGTGTGACTCTCCCGGAGTGAATCCGGACGTGTGATGCTCCCGGAGTTACTGCTGACGTGTGACTCTCCTGGAGTGAATCCTGAAGTGTGACTCTCCTGGAGTGACTCCTGAAGTGTGACTCTCCCAGAGTGACTCCTGACGTGTGACGCTCCCGGAGAGTCTCCTGACGTGTGATGCTCCCGGAGTGACTCCTGACGTGTGACCCTCCCGGACTGACTCCTGACGTGTGACGCTCCCGGAGTGACTCCTGACGTGTGACTCTCCCGGAGTGACTCCTGACGTGTGACGCTCCCGGAGTGACTCCTGACCTGCGACGCTCCCGGAGTGACGCCTGACGTGCAACTGTCCGGGAGTGACTTCTGACATGTGACTCTCCCGGAGAGAATCCTGACGTGTGACTCTCCCGGAGTGTTTCCTGACGTGTGACTCTCACGGAGTGACTCCTGACGTGTGACTCTCCCGGAGTGACTCCTGACGTGTGACGCTCCTGGAGTGACTCCTGACGTGTGACCCTCCCGGACTGACTCCTGACGTGTGACGCTCCCGGAGTGACTCCTGACGTGTGACTCTCCCGGAGTGACTCCTGACGTGTGACGCACCCGGAGTGACTCCTTACGTGTGACGTTTCCGGAGTTACTGCTGACGTGTGAATCTCCCGGTGTGACTCCTGTCGTGTGACTCTCCCGGAATGAATCCTGACGTGTGACTCTCCCGGAGTGACACCTGACGTATGACGCAACCGGAGTGAATCCTGAAGTGTGACGCTCCTAGAGTGACTCCCGATGTGTGACTCTCCTAAGTGACTCCTGACATGTTACTCTCCCGGAGTGACTCCTGACATGTGACGCTCCCGTAGTGACTCCTGACGTGTGACTCTACCGGAGTGAATCCGGACGTGTGATGCTCCCGGAGTTACTGCTGACGTGTGACTCTCCCGTAGTGACTCCTGATGCGTGACGCTCCCGGAGTGACTCATGACGTGTGACTCTCCCGGAGTGAATCCTGACGTGTGACTCTCCCGGAGTGACTCCTGACGAGTGACTCTCACGGAGTGACTCCTGACGTGTGACTCTCCCGGAGTGACTCCTGACGTGTGATGCTCCCGTAGTGACTCCTGACGTGTCAATCTCCTGGAGTGACGCCTGACGTGTGACTCTCCGGCTGAGACTCCTGACGTGTGACGCTCCCGGAGTGACTCCTGATGTGTGACGCTCCCGGAGTGACTCCTGACCTGCGACGCTCCCGGAGTGACTCCTGACGTGCGACTCTCCGGGGGTGAATCCTGACATGTGACGCTCCCGTAGTGACTCCTGATGTGTGACGCTCCCGGAGGGACACCTGACGTGTGACTCTCCCGGAGTGAATCCTGACGTGTGACTCTCCCGGAGTGAATCCTGACGTGTGACTCTCACGGAGTGACTCCTGACGTGTGACTCTCCCGGAGTGACTCCTGACGTGTGACGCTCCCGGAGTGAATCCTGACGTGTGACCCTCCCGGAGTGAATCCTGACGTGTGGCTCTCCCGGAGTGACTCCTGACGTGTGACTCTCCCGGTGTGACTCCTGACGTGTGACTCTCCCGGAGTGACTCCTGACGTGTGACGCTCCCGGAGTGACTCCTGACCTGCGACGCTCCCGGAGTGACGCCTGACGTGCAACTGTCCAGGAGTGACTTCTGACATGTGACTCTCCCGTAGTGACTCCTGATGCGTGACGCTCCCGGAGTGACTCATGACGTGTGACTCTCCCGGAGTGAATCCTGACGTGTGACTCTCCCGGAGAGAATCCTGACGTGTGAATCTCCCGGAGTGAAACCTGACGTGTGACTCTCACGGAGTGACTCCTGACGTGTGACTCTCCCAGAGTCTCTCCTGACTTGTGACGCACCCTGAGTGACTCCTGACGTGTTTCTCTCCCGGAGTGACTCCTGACGTGTTAATCTCCTGGAGTGACTCCTGACGTGTGACCCTCCGGCTGAGACTCCTGACGTGTGACACTCCCAGAGTGACTCCTGACGTGTGACTCTCCCGGAGTTACTGCTGACGTGGACTCTCCCGGAGTGAATCCTGACGTGTGACACTCCCAGAGTGACTCCTGACTTGTGACTCTCCCGGAGTGACTCCTGACGTGTGACTCTCCCGGAGTGAATCCGGACGTGTGATGCTCCAGGAGTTACTGCTGACGTGTGACTCTCCCGGAGTGAATCCCGACGTGTGACGCTCCCGGAGAGACTCCTGAAATGTGACGCTCCCGGAGTGAATCCTGACGTGTGACTCTCCCGGAGTGACTCCTGACGTGTGACTCTCCCAGAGTGACTCCTGACGTGTGACGCACCCTGAGTGACTCCTGACGTGTGACTCTCCTGGAGTGACTCCCGACGTGTGACGCTCCGGAGTGACTCCTGTGGTGTGAATCTCCCGGAGTGACTCCTGACGTGTGACTCTCACGGAGTGACTCCTGACGTGTGACTCTCCCGGAGTGACTCCTGACGTGTGACGCTCCCGGAGAGTCTCCTGACGTGTGACGCTCCCGGAGTGACTCCTGACGTGTGACCCTCCCGGACTGATTCCTGACGTGTGACGCTCCCGGAGTGACTCCTGACGTGTGACTCTCCCGGAGTGACTCCTGACGTGTGACGCTCCCGGAGTGACTCCTGACGTGTGGCTCTCCCGGAGTGACTCCTGACGTGTGACACTCCCGGTGTGACTCCTGACGTGTGACTCTCCCGGAGTGACTCCTGACGTGTGACGCTCCCGGAGTGACTCCTGACCTGCGACGCTCCCGGAGTGACGCCTGACGTGCAACTGTCCGGGAGTGACTTCTGACATGTGACTCTCCTGGAGAGAATCCTGACGTGTGACTCTCCCGGAGTGAATCCTGACGTGTGACTCTCACGGAGTGACTCCTGACGTGTGACGCTCCCGGAGTGACTCCTGACGTGTGACTCTCCCGGAGTGACTCCTGACGTGTGACGCTCCCGGAGTGACTCCCGACGTGTGGCTCTCCCGGAGTGACTCCTGACGTGTGACTCTCCCGGTGTGACTCCTGACGTGTGACTCTCCCGGAGTGACTCCTGACCTGCGACGCTCCCGGAGTGACGCCTGACGTGCAACTGTCCGGGAGTGACTTCTGACATGTGACGCTCCCGTAGTGACTCCTGATGCGTGACGCTCCCGGAGTGACTCATGACGTGTGACTCTCCCGGAGTGAATCCTGACGTGTGATGCTCCCGGAGAAAATCCTGACGTGTGACTCTCCCGGAGTGACTCCTGACGTGTGACTCTCCCAGAGTCTCTCCTGACTTGTGACGCACCCTGAGTGACTCCTGACGTGTGTCTCTCCCGGAGTGACTCCTGACGTGTGACTCTCCCGGAGTGACTCCTGACGTGTGATGCTCCCGTAGCGACTCCTGACGTGTCAATCTCCTGGAGTGACTCCTGACGTGTGACTCTCCGGCTGAGACTCCTGACGTGTGACGCTCCCGGAGTGACTCCTGATGTGTGACGCTCCCGGAGGGACACCTGACGTGTGACTCTCCCGGAGTGAATCCTGACGTGTGACTCTCCCGGAGTGAATCCTGACGTGTGACTCTCCCGGAGTGACTCCTGACGTGTGACTCTCCCGGAGTGACTCCTGACGTGTGACGCTCCCGGAGTGAATCCTGACGTGTGACCCTCCCGGACTGACTCCTGACGTGTGACGCTCCCGGAGTGACTCCTGACGTGTGACTCTCCCGGTGTGACTCCTGACGTGTGACTCTCCCGGAGTGACTCCTGACGTGTGACGCTCCCGGAGTGACTCCTGACCTGCGACGCTCCCGGAGTGACGCCTGACGTGCAACTGTCCGGGAGTGACTTCTGACATGTGACGCTCCCGTAGTGACTCCTGATGCGTGACGCTCCCGGAGTGACTCATGACGTGTGACTCTCCCGGAGTGAATCCTGACGTGTGACTCTCCCGGAGAGAATCCTGACGTGTGAATCTCCCGGAGTGAAACCTGACGTGTGACTCTCACGGAGTGACTCCTGACGTGTGACTCTCCCAGAGTCTCTCCTGACTTGTGACGCACCCTGAGTGACTCCTGACGTGTTTCTCTCCCGGAGTGACTCCTGACGTGTTAATCTCCTGGAGTGACTCCTGACGTGTGACCCTCCGGCTGAGACTCCTGACGTGTGACACTCCCAGAGTGACTCCTGACGTGTGACTCTCCCGGAGTTACTGCTGACGTGTGACTCTCCCGGAGTGAATCCTGACGTGTGACACTCCCAGAGTGACTCCTGACTTGTGACTCTCCCGGAGTGACTCCTGACGTGTGACTCTCCCGGAGTGAATCCGGACGTGTGATGCTCCAGGAGTTACTGCTGACGTGTGACTCTCCCGGAGTGAATCCCGACGTGTGACGCTCCCGGAGAGACTCCTGAAATGTGACGCTCCCGGAGTGAATCCTGACGTGTGACTCTCCCGGAGTGACTCCTGACGTGTGACTCTCCCAGAGTGACTCCTGACGTGTGACGCACCCTGAGTGACTCCTGACGTGTGACTCTCCTGGAGTGACTCCCGACGTGTGACGCTCCGGAGTGACTCCTGTCGTGTGAATCTCTTGGAGTGACTCCTGACGTGTGACTCTCACGGAGTGACTCCTGACGTGTGACTCTCCCGGAGTGACTCCTGACGTGTGACGCTCCCGGAGAGTCTCCTGACGTGTGACGCTCCCAGAGTGACTCCTGACGTGTGACCCTCCCGGACTGATTCCTGACGTGTGACGCTCCCGGAGTGACTCCTGACGTGTGACTCTCCCGGAGTGACTCCTGACGTGTGACGCTCCCGGAGTGACTCCTGACGTGTGGCTCTCCCGGAGTGACTCCTGACGTGTGACACTCCCGGTGTGACTCCTGACGTGTGACTCTCCCGGAGTGACTCCTGACGTGTGACGCTCCCGGAGTGACTCCTGACCTGCGACGCTCCCGGAGTGACGCCTGACGTGCAACTGTCCGGGAGTGACTTCTGACATGTGACTCTCCCGGAGAGAATCCTGACGTGTGACTCTCACGGAGTGACTCCTGACGTGTGACTCTCCCGGAGTGACTCCTGATGTGTGACGCTCCCGGAGTGACTCCTGACGTCTGACCCTCCCGGACTGACTCTTGACGTGTGACGCTCCCGGAGTGACTCCTGACGTGTGACTCTCCCGGAGTGACTCCTGACGTGTGACGCTCCCGGAGTGACTCCCGACGTGTGGCTCTCCCGGAGTGACTCCTGACGTGTGACTCTCCCGGTGTGACTCCTGACGTGTGACTCTCCCGGAGTGACTCCTGACCTGCGACGCTCCCGGAGTGACGCCTGACGTGCAACTGTCCGGGAGTGACTTCTGACATGTGACGCTCCCGTAGTGACTCCTGATGCGTGACGCTCCCGGAGTGACTCATGACGTGTGACTCTCCCGGAGTGAATCCTGACGTGTGATGCTCCCGGAGAAAATCCTGACGTGTGACTCTCACGGAGTGACTCCTGACGTGTGACTCTCCCAGAGTCTCTCCTGACTTGTGACGCACCCTGAGTGACTCCTGACGTGTGTCTCTCCCGGAGTGACTCCTGATGTGTGACTCTCCCGGAGTGACTCCTGACGTGTGATGCTCCCGTAGTGACTCCTGACGTGTCAATCTCCTGGAGTGACTCCTGACGTGTGACTCTCCGGCTGAGACTCCTGACGTGTGACGCTCCCGGAGTGACTCCTGATGTGTGACGCTCCCGGAGTGACTCCTGACCTGCGACGCTCCCGGAGTGACTCCTGACGTGCGACTCTCCGGGGGTGACTCCTGACATGTGACGCTCCCGTAGTGACTCCTGATGTGTGACGCTCCCGGAGGGACTCCTGCCGTGTGACTCTCCCGGAGTGAATCCGGACGTGTGATGCTCCCGGAGATACTGCTGACGTGTGACTCTCCCAGAGTGACTCCTGACGTGTGATGCTCCCGGAGTGAATCCTGACGTGTGACGCACCCTGAGTGACTCCTGACGTGTGATGCTCCCGGAGTGAATCCTGACGTGTGACGCACCCTGAGTGACTCCTGACGTGTGACTCTCCCGGAGTGACTCCTGACGTGTGACTCTCCCGGAGTGACTCCCGACGTGTGACGCTCCCGGAGTGACTCCTGACGTGTCAATCTCCCGGAGTGACTCCCGACGTGTGACGCTCCCGTAGTGACTCCTGACGTGTCAATCTCCCGGAGTGTATCATGACGAGTGACGCTCCCTGAGAGCCTCCTGACGTGTGACTCTCCCGGTGAGACTCCTGACGTTTGACGCTCCCGCAGTGACTCCTGACGTGTGACTCTCCCGGAGTGATTCCTGACGTGTGAAGCTCCCGGAGAGTCTCCTAACGTGTGACGCTCCCGGAGTGACTCCTGACGTGTGAGGCTCCTGGAGTGACTCCTGACGTTTGACTCTCCCGGGGTGACTCCTGACGTGTGACGCTACTGGATGATTCTTGACGTGTGACTCTCCCGGAGTGACTCCTTACGTGTGACGCTCCCGGTGTTACTGCTGACGAGTGACTCTCCCGGTGTGACTCCTGTCGTGTGACTCTCCTGGAGTGAATCCTGACGTGTGACTCTCCCGGAGGGACTCCTGACGTGTGACTCTCCCGGAGTGAATCCTGACGTGTGATGCTCCCGGAGTGACTCCTGACGTGTGACTCTCCCGGAGTGAATCCTGACGTGTGACACTCCCAGAGTGACTCCTGACGTGTGACTCTCCCGGAGTGACTCCTGACGTGTGACTCTCCCGGAGTGAATCCGGACGTGTGATGCTCCCGGAGTTACTGCTGACGTGTGACTCTCCTGGAGTGAATCCTGAAGTGTGACTCTCCCGGAGTGACTCCTGAAGTGTGACTCTCCCAGAGTGACTCCTGACGTGTGACGCTCCCGGAGAGTCTCCTGACGTGTGATGCTCCCGGAGTGACTCCTGACGTGTGACCCTCCCGGACTGACTCCTGACGTGTGACGCTCCCGGAGTGACTCCTGACGTGTGACTCTCCTGGAGTGACTCCTGACGTGTGACGCTCCCGGAGTGACTCCTGACCTGCGACGCTCCCGGAGTGACGCCTGACGTGCAACTGTCCGGGAGTGACTTCTGACATGTGACTCTCCCGGAGAGAATCCTGACGTGTGACTCTCCCGGAGTGAATCCTGACGTGTGACTCTCACGGAGTGACTCCTGACGTGTGACTCTCCCGGAGTGACTCCTGACATGTGACGCTCCCGGAGTGACTCCTGACGTGTGACCCTCCCGGACTGACTCCTGACGTGTGACGCTCCCGGAGTGACTCCTGACGTGTGACTCTCCCGGAGTGACTCCTGACGTGTGGCGCTCCCGGAGTGACTCCCGACGTGTGGCTCTCCCGGAGCGACTCCTGACGTGTGACTCTCCCGGTGTGACTCATGACGTGTGACTCTCCCGGAGTGACTCCTGACGTGTGACGCTCCCAGAGTGACTCCTGACCTGCGACGCTCCCGGAGTGACGCCTGACGTGCAACTGTCCGGGATTGACTTCTGACATGTGACGCTCCCGTAGTGACTCCTGAGGCGTGACGCTCCCGGAGTGACTCATGACGTGTGACTCTCCCGGAGTGAATCCTGACGTGTGACTCTCCCGGAGAGAATCCTGACGTTTGAATCTCCCGGAGTGAATCCTGACGTGTGAGTCTCACGGAGTGACTCCTGACGTGTGACTCTCCCAGAGTCTCTCCTGACTTGTGACGCACCCTGAGTGACTCCTGACGTGTGTCTCTCCCGGAGTGACTCCTGACGTGTGACTCTCCCGGAGTGACTCCTGACGTGTGACGCACCCTGAGTGACTCCTGACGTGTGACTCTCCTGGAGTGACTCCCGACGTGTGACGCTCCGGAGTGACTCCTGTCGTGTGAATCTCCCGGAGTGACTCCTGACGTGTGACTCTCACGGAGTGACTCCTGACGTGTGACTCTCCCGGAGTGACTCCTGACGTGTGACGCTCCCGGAGAGTCTCCTGACGTGTGACGCTCCCGGAGTGACTCCTGACGTGTGACCCTCCCGGACTGACTCCTGACGTGTGACGCTCCCGGAGTGACTCCTGACGTGTGACTCTCCCGGAGTGACTCCTGACGTGTGACGCTCCCGGAGTGACTCCTGACGTGTGGCTCTCCCGGAGTGACTCCTGACGTGTGACACTCCCGGTGTGACTCCTGACGTGTGACTCTCCCGGAGTGACTCCTGACGTGTGACGCTCCCGGAGTGACTCCTGACCTGCGACGCTCCCGGAGTGACGCCTGACGTGCAACTGTCCGGGAGTGACTTCTGACATGTGACGCTCCCGTAGTGACTCCTGATGCGTGACGCTCCCGGAGTGACTCATGACGTGTGACTCTCCCGGAGTGAATCCTGACGTGTGATGCTCCCGGAGAAAATCCTGACGTGTGACTCTCACGGAGTGACTCCTGACGTGTGACTCTCCCAGAGTCTCTCCTGACTTGTGACGCACCCTGAGTGACTCCTGACGTGTGTCTCTCCCGGAGTGACTCCTGACGTGTGACTCTCCCGGAGTGACTCCTGACGTGTGATGCTCCCGTAGTGACTCCTGACGTGTCAATCTCCTGGAGTGACTCCTGACGTGTGACTCTCCGGCTGAGACTCCTGACGTGTGACGCTCCCGGAGTGACTCCTGATGTGTGACGCTCCCGGAGTGACTCCTGACCTGCGACGCTCCCGGAGTGACTCCTGACGTGCGACTCTCCGGGGGTGACTCCTGACATGTGACGCTCCCGTAGTGACTCCTGATGTGTGACGCTCCCGGAGGGACTCCTGCCGTGTGACTCTCCCGGAGTGAATCCTGACGTGTGATGCTCCCGGAGTGACTCCTGACGTGTGACTCTCCCGGAGTGAATCCGGACGTGTGATGCTCCCGGAGTTACTGCTGACGTGTGACTCTCCCAGAGTGACTCCTGACGTGTGATGCTCCCGGAGTGAATCCTGACGTGTGACGCACCCTGAGTGACTCCTGACGTGTGATGCTCCCGGAGTGAATCCTGACGTGTGACGCACCCTGAGTGACTCCTGACGTGTGACTCTCCCGGAGTGACTCCTGACGTGTGACTCTCCCGGAGTGACTCCCGACGTGTGACGCTCCCGGAGTGACTCCTGACGTGTCAATCTCCCGGAGTGACTCCCGACGTGTGACGCTCCCGTAGTGACTCCCGACGTGTGACGCTCCCGGAGTGACTCCTGACGTGTGACTCTCCCGGTGAGACTCCTGACGTTTGACGCTCCCGCAGTGACTCCTGACGTGCAACTGTCCGGGAGTGACTTCTGACATGTGACTGTCCCGGAGAGAATCCTGACGTGTGACTCTCCCGGAGTGAATCCTGACGTGTGACTCTCCCGGAGTGAATCCTGACGTGTGACTCTCACGCAGTGACTCCTGACGTGTGACTCTCCCGGAGTGACTCCTGACGTGTGACGCTCCCGGAGTGACTCCTGACGTGTGACCCTCCCGGACTGACTCTTGACGTGTGACGCTCCCGGAGTGACTCCTGACGTGTGACTCTCCCGGAGTGACTCCTGACGTGTGGCTCTCCCGGAGTGACTCCTGACGTGTGACTCTCCCGGTGTGACTCCTGACCTGCGACGCTCCCGGAGTGACGCCTGACGTGCAACTGTCCGGGAGTGACTTCTGACATGTGACGCTCCCGTAGTGACTCCTGATGCGTGACGCTCCCGGAGTGACTCATGACGTGTGACTCTCCCGGAGTGAATCCTGACGTGTGACTCTCCCGGAGAAAATCCTGACGTGTGACTCTCACGGAGTGACTCCTGACGTGTGACTCTCCCAGAGTCTCTCCTGACTTGTGACGCACCCTGAGTGACTCCTGACGTGTGTCTCTCCCGGAGTGACTCCTGATGTGTGACTCTCCCGGAGTGACTCCTGACGTGTGATGCTCCCGTAGTGACTCCTGACGTGTCAATCTCCTGGAGTGACTCCTGACGTGTGACTCTCCGGCTGAGACTCCTGACGTGTGACGCTCCCGGAGTGACTCCTGATGTGTGACGCTCCCGGAGTGACTCCTGACCTGCGACGCTCCCGGAGTGACTCCTGACGTGCGACTCTCCGGGGGTGACTCCTGACATGTGACGCTCCCGTAGTGACTCCTGATGTGTGACGCTCCCGGAGGGACTCCTGCCGTGTGACTCTCCCGGAGTGAATCCGGACGTGTGATGCTCCCGGAGATACTGCTGACGTGTGACTCTCCCAGAGTGACTCCTGACGTGTGATGCTCCCGGAGTGAATCCTGACGTGTGACGCACCCTGAGTGACTCCTGACGTGTGATGCTCCCGGAGTGAATCCTGACGTGTGACGCACCCTGAGTGACTCCTGACGTGTGACTCTCCCGGAGTGACTCCTGACGTGTGACTCTCCCGGAGTGACTCCCGACGTGTGACGCTCCCGGAGTGACTCCTGACGTGTCAATCTCCCGGAGTGACTCCCGACGTGTGACGCTCCCGTAGTGACTCCTGACGTGTCAATCTCCCGGAGTGTATCATGACGAGTGACGCTCCCTGAGAGCCTCCTGACGTGTGACTCTCCCGGTGAGACTCCTGACGTTTGACGCTCCCGCAGTGACTCCTGACGTGTGACTCTCCCGGAGTGATTCCTGACGTGTGAAGCTCCCGGAGAGTCTCCTAACGTGTGACGCTCCCGGAGTGACTCCTGACGTGTGAGGCTCCTGGAGTGACTCCTGACGTTTGACTCTCCCGGGGTGACTCCTGACGTGTGACGCTACTGGATGATTCTTGACGTGTGACTCTCCCGGAGTGACTCCTTACGTGTGACGCTCCCGGTGTTACTGCTGACGAGTGACTCTCCCGGTGTGACTCCTGTCGTGTGACTCTCCTGGAGTGAATCCTGACGTGTGACTCTCCCGGAGGGACTCCTGACGTGTGACTCTCCCGGAGTGAATCCTGACGTGTGATGCTCCCGGAGTGACTCCTGACGTGTGACTCTCCCGGAGTGAATCCTGACGTGTGACACTCCCAGAGTGACTCCTGACGTGTGACTCTCCCGGAGTGACTCCTGACGTGTGACTCTCCCGGAGTGAATCCGGACGTGTGATGCTCCCGGAGTTACTGCTGACGTGTGACTCTCCTGGAGTGAATCCTGAAGTGTGACTCTCCCGGAGTGACTCCTGAAGTGTGACTCTCCCAGAGTGACTCCTGACGTGTGACGCTCCCGGAGAGTCTCCTGACGTGTGATGCTCCCGGAGTGACTCCTGACGTGTGACCCTCCCGGACTGACTCCTGACGTGTGACGCTCCCGGAGTGACTCCTGACGTGTGACTCTCCTGGAGTGACTCCTGACGTGTGACGCTCCCGGAGTGACTCCTGACCTGCGACGCTCCCGGAGTGACGCCTGACGTGCAACTGTCCGGGAGTGACTTCTGACATGTGACTCTCCCGGAGAGAATCCTGACGTGTGACTCTCCCGGAGTGAATCCTGACGTGTGACTCTCACGGAGTGACTCCTGACGTGTGACTCTCCCGGAGTGACTCCTGACATGTGACGCTCCCGGAGTGACTCCTGACGTGTGACCCTCCCGGACTGACTCCTGACGTGTGACGCTCCCGGAGTGACTCCTGACGTGTGACTCTCCCGGAGTGACTCCTGACGTGTGGCGCTCCCGGAGTGACTCCCGACGTGTGGCTCTCCCGGAGCGACTCCTGACGTGTGACTCTCCCGGTGTGACTCATGACGTGTGACTCTCCCGGAGTGACTCCTGACGTGTGACGCTCCCAGAGTGACTCCTGACCTGCGACGCTCCCGGAGTGACGCCTGACGTGCAACTGTCCGGGATTGACTTCTGACATGTGACGCTCCCGTAGTGACTCCTGAGGCGTGACGCTCCCGGAGTGACTCATGACGTGTGACTCTCCCGGAGTGAATCCTGACGTGTGACTCTCCCGGAGAGAATCCTGACGTTTGAATCTCCCGGAGTGAATCCTGACGTGTGAGTCTCACGGAGTGACTCCTGACGTGTGACTCTCCCAGAGTCTCTCCTGACTTGTGACGCACCCTGAGTGACTCCTGACGTGTGTCTCTCCCGGAGTGACTCCTGACGTGTGACTCTCCCGGAGTGACTCCTGACGTGTGACGCACCCTGAGTGACTCCTGACGTGTGACTCTCCTGGAGTGACTCCCGACGTGTGACGCTCCGGAGTGACTCCTGTCGTGTGAATCTCCCGGAGTGACTCCTGACGTGTGACTCTCACGGAGTGACTCCTGACGTGTGACTCTCCCGGAGTGACTCCTGACGTGTGACGCTCCCGGAGAGTCTCCTGACGTGTGACGCTCCCGGAGTGACTCCTGACGTGTGACCCTCCCGGACTGACTCCTGACGTGTGACGCTCCCGGAGTGACTCCTGACGTGTGACTCTCCCGGAGTGACTCCTGACGTGTGACGCTCCCGGAGTGACTCCTGACGTGTGGCTCTCCCGGAGTGACTCCTGACGTGTGACACTCCCGGTGTGACTCCTGACGTGTGACTCTCCCGGAGTGACTCCTGACGTGTGACGCTCCCGGAGTGACTCCTGACCTGCGACGCTCCCGGAGTGACGCCTGACGTGCAACTGTCCGGGAGTGACTTCTGACATGTGACGCTCCCGTAGTGACTCCTGATGCGTGACGCTCCCGGAGTGACTCATGACGTGTGACTCTCCCGGAGTGAATCCTGACGTGTGATGCTCCCGGAGAAAATCCTGACGTGTGACTCTCACGGAGTGACTCCTGACGTGTGACTCTCCCAGAGTCTCTCCTGACTTGTGACGCACCCTGAGTGACTCCTGACGTGTGTCTCTCCCGGAGTGACTCCTGACGTGTGACTCTCCCGGAGTGACTCCTGACGTGTGATGCTCCCGTAGTGACTCCTGACGTGTCAATCTCCTGGAGTGACTCCTGACGTGTGACTCTCCGGCTGAGACTCCTGACGTGTGACGCTCCCGGAGTGACTCCTGATGTGTGACGCTCCCGGAGTGACTCCTGACCTGCGACGCTCCCGGAGTGACTCCTGACGTGCGACTCTCCGGGGGTGACTCCTGACATGTGACGCTCCCGTAGTGACTCCTGATGTGTGACGCTCCCGGAGGGACTCCTGCCGTGTGACTCTCCCGGAGTGAATCCTGACGTGTGATGCTCCCGGAGTGACTCCTGACGTGTGACTCTCCCGGAGTGAATCCGGACGTGTGATGCTCCCGGAGTTACTGCTGACGTGTGACTCTCCCAGAGTGACTCCTGACGTGTGATGCTCCCGGAGTGAATCCTGACGTGTGACGCACCCTGAGTGACTCCTGACGTGTGATGCTCCCGGAGTGAATCCTGACGTGTGACGCACCCTGAGTGACTCCTGACGTGTGACTCTCCCGGAGTGACTCCTGACGTGTGACTCTCCCGGAGTGACTCCCGACGTGTGACGCTCCCGGAGTGACTCCTGACGTGTCAATCTCCCGGAGTGACTCCCGACGTGTGACGCTCCCGTAGTGACTCCCGACGTGTGACGCTCCCGGAGTGACTCCTGACGTGTGACTCTCCCGGTGAGACTCCTGACGTTTGACGCTCCCGCAGTGACTCCTGACGTGCAACTGTCCGGGAGTGACTTCTGACATGTGACTGTCCCGGAGAGAATCCTGACGTGTGACTCTCCCGGAGTGAATCCTGACGTGTGACTCTCCCGGAGTGAATCCTGACGTGTGACTCTCACGCAGTGACTCCTGACGTGTGACTCTCCCGGAGTGACTCCTGACGTGTGACGCTCCCGGAGTGACTCCTGACGTGTGACCCTCCCGGACTGACTCTTGACGTGTGACGCTCCCGGAGTGACTCCTGACGTGTGACTCTCCCGGAGTGACTCCTGACGTGTGGCTCTCCCGGAGTGACTCCTGACGTGTGACTCTCCCGGTGTGACTCCTGACCTGCGACGCTCCCGGAGTGACGCCTGACGTGCAACTGTCCGGGAGTGACTTCTGACATGTGACGCTCCCGTAGTGACTCCTGATGCGTGACGCTCCCGGAGTGACTCATGACGTGTGACTCTCCCGGAGTGAATCCTGACGTGTGACTCTCCCGGAGAAAATCCTGACGTGTGACTCTCACGGAGTGACTCCTGACGTGTGACTCTCCCAGAGTCTCTCCTGACTTGTGACGCACCCTGAGTGACTCCTGACGTGTGTCTCTCCCAGAGTGACTCCTGACGTGTGACTCTCCCGGAGTGACTCCTGACGTGTGACTCTCCCGGAGTGACTCCTGACGTGTGATGCTCCCGTAGTGACTCCTGACGTGTCAATCTCCTGGAGTGACTCCTGACGTGTGACTCTCCGGCTGAGACTCCTGACGTGTGACGCTCCCGGAGTGACTCCTGATGTGTGACGCTCCCGGAGTGACTCCTGACCTGCGACGCTCCCGGAGTGACTCCTGACGTGCGACTCTCCGGGGGTGACTCCTGACATGTGACGCTCCCGTAGTGACTCCTGATGTGTGACGCTCCCGGAGCGACTCCTGACGTATGACGCAACCGGAGTGAATCCTGAAGTGTGACGCTCCTAGAGTGACTCCCGATGTGTGACTCTCCTAAGTGACTCCTGACATGTTACTCTCCCGGAGTGACTCCTGACATGTGACGCTCCCGTAGTGACTCCTGATGTGTGACGCTCCCGGAGTGACTCCTGACGTGTGACTCTCCCGGAGTGAATCCGGACGTGTGATGCTCCCGGAGTTACTGCTGACGTGTGACTCTCCCGGAGTGAATCCTGACGTGTGACACTCCCGGAGTGACTCCTGACGTGTGACTCTCCCGGAGTGACTCCCGATGTGTGACGCTCCCGGAGTTACTCCTGACGTGTCAATCTCACGGAGTGTATCATGACGAGTGACGCTCCCTGAGAGCCTCCTGACGTGTGACTCTCCCGGTGAGACTCCTGACGTTTGACGCTCCCGCAGTGACTCCTGACGTGTGACTCTCCCGGAGTGATTCCTGACGTGTGACGCTCCCGGAGTGACTCCTGACGTGTGACGCTCCTGGAGTGACTCCTGACGTTTGACTCTCCCGGGGTGACTCCTGACGTGTGACTCTCCCGGAGTGATTCCTGACGTGTGAAGCTCCCGGAGTGACTCCTAACGTGTGACGCTCCCGGAGTGACTCCAGACGTGTGACGCTCCTGGAGTGACTCCTGACGTTTGACTCTCCCGGGGTGACTCCTGACGTGTGACGCTACTGGATGATTCTTGACGTGTGACTCTCCCGGAGTGACTCCATACGTGTGACGTTTCCGGAGTTACTGCTGACGTGTGAATCTCCCGGTGTGACTCCTGTCGTGTCACTCTCCCGGAATGAATCCTGACGTGTGACTCTCCCGGAGTGACACCTGACGTATGACGCAACCGGAGTGAATCCTGAAGTGTGACGCTCCTAGAGTGACTCCCGATGTGTGACTCTCCTAAGTGACTCCTGACATGTTACTCTCCCGGAGTGACTCCTGACATGTGACGCTCCCGTAGTGACTCCTGATGTGTGACGCTCCCGTAGTGACTCCTGACGTGTGACTCTCCCGGAGTGAATCCGGACGTGTGATGCTCCCGGAGTTACTGCTGACGTGTGACTCTCCCGGAGTGACTCCTGACGTGTGACTCTCCCGGAGTGACTCCTGACGTGTGACTCTCCCGGAGTGAATCCGGACGTGTGATGCTCCAGGAGTTACTGCTGACGTGTGACTCTCCCGGAGTGAATCCTGACGTGTGACGCTCCCGGAGAGACTCCTGACATGTGACGCCCCCGGAGTGAATCCTGACGTGTGACTCTCCCGGAGTGTCTCCTGACGTGTGACTCTCCCAGAGTGACTCCTGACGTGTGACGCACCCTGAGTGACTCCTGACGTGTGACTCTCCTGGAGTGACTCCCGACGTGTGACGCTCCGGAGTGACTCCTGTCGTGTGAATCTACCGGAGTGACTCCTGACGTGTGACTCTCACGGAGTGACTCCTGACGTGTGACTCTCCCGGAGTGACTCCTGACGTGTGACGCTCCCGGAGAGTCTCCTGACGTGTGACGCTCCCGGAGTGACTCCTGACGTGTGACCCTCCCGGACTGACTCCTGACGTGTGACGCTCCCGGAGTGACTCCTGACGTGTGACTCTCCCGCAGTGACTCCTGACGTGTGACGCTCCCGGAGTGACTCCTGACGTGTGGCTCTCCCGGAGTGACTCCTGACGTGTGACACTCCCGGTGTGACTCCTGACGTGTGACGCTCCCGGAGTGAATGCTGACCTGCGACGCTCCCGGAGTGACGCCTGATGTGCAACTGTCCGGGAGTGACTTCTGACATGTGACGCTCCCGTAGTGACTCCTGAGGCGTGACGCTCCCGGAGTGACTCATGACGTGTGACTCTCCCGGAGTGAATCCTGACGTGTGACTCTCCCGGAGAGAATCCTGATGTTTGAATCTCCCGGAGTGAATCCTGACGTGTGACTCTCACGGAGTGACTCCTGACGTGTGACTCTCCCAGAGTCTCTCCTGACTTGTGACGCACCCTGAGTGACTCCTGACGTGTGTCTCTCCCGGAGTGACTCCTGACGTGTGACTCTCCCGGAGTGACTCCTGACGTGTGACGCACCCTGAGTGACTCCTGACGTGTGACTCTCCTGGAGTGACTCCCGACGTGTGACGCTCCGGAGTGACTCCTGTCGTGTGAATCTCCCGGAGTGACTCCTGACGTGTGACTCTCACGGAGTGACTCCTGACGTGTGACTCTCCCGGAGTGACTCCTGACGTGTGACGCTCCCGGAGAGTCTCCTGACGTGTGACGCTCCCGGAGTGACTCCTGACGTGTGACCCTCCCGGACTGACTCCTGACGTGTGACGCTCCCGGAGTGACTCCTGACGTGTGACTCTCCCGGAGTGACTCCTGACGTGTGACGCTCCCGGAGTGACTCCTGACGTGTGGCTCTCCCGGAGTGACTCCTGACGTGTGACACTCCCGGTGTGACTCCTGACGTGTGACTCTCCCGGAGTGACTCCTGACGTGTGACGCTCCCGAAGTGACTCCTGACCTGCGACGCTCCCGGAGTGACGCCTGACGTGCAACTGTCCGGGAGTGACTTCTGACATGTGACTGTCCCGGAGAGAATCCTGACGTGTGACTCTCCCGGAGTGAATCCTGACGTGTGACTCTCCCGGAGTGAATCCTGACGTGTGACTCTCACGCAGTGACTCCTGACGTGTGACTCTCCCGGAGTGACTCCTGACGTGTGACGCTCCCGGAGTGACTCCTGACGTGTGACCCTCCCGGACTGACTCTTGACGTGTGACGCTCCCGGAGTGACTCCTGACGTGTGACTCTCCCGGAGTGACTCCTGACGTGTGGCTCTCCCGGAGTGACTCCTGACGTGTGACTCTCCCGGTGTGACTCCTGACCTGCGACGCTCCCGGAGTGACGCCTGACGTGCAACTGTCCGGGAGTGACTTCTGACATGTGACGCTCCCGTAGTGACTCCTGATGCGTGACGCTCCCGGAGTGACTCATGACGTGTGACTCTCCCGGAGTGAATCCTGACGTGTGACTCTCCCGGAGAAAATCCTGACGTGTGACTCTCACGGAGTGACTCCTGACGTGTGACTCTCCCAGAGTCTCTCCTGACTTGTGACGCACCCTGAGTGACTCCTGACGTGTGTCTCTCCCAGAGTGACTCCTGACGTGTGACTCTCCCGGAGTGACTCCTGACGTGTGACTCTCCCGGAGTGACTCCTGACGTGTGATGCTCCCGTAGTGACTCCTGACGTGTCAATCTCCTGGAGTGACTCCTGACGTGTGACTCTCCGGCTGAGACTCCTGACGTGTGACGCTCCCGGAGTGACTCCTGATGTGTGACGCTCCCGGAGTGACTCCTGACCTGCGACGCTCCCGGAGTGACTCCTGACGTGCGACTCTCCGGGGGTGACTCCTGACATGTGACGCTCCCGTAGTGACTCCTGATGTGTGACGCTCCCGGAGCGACTCCTGACGTATGACGCAACCGGAGTGAATCCTGAAGTGTGACGCTCCTAGAGTGACTCCCGATGTGTGACTCTCCTAAGTGACTCCTGACATGTTACTCTCCCGGAGTGACTCCTGACATGTGACGCTCCCGTAGTGACTCCTGATGTGTGACGCTCCCGGAGTGACTCCTGACGTGTGACTCTCCCGGAGTGAATCCGGACGTGTGATGCTCCCGGAGTTACTGCTGACGTGTGACTCTCCCGGAGTGAATCCTGACGTGTGACACTCCCGGAGTGACTCCTGACGTGTGACTCTCCCGGAGTGACTCCCGACGTGTGACGCTCCCGGAGTTACTCCTGACGTGTCAATCTCACGGAGTGTATCATGACGAGTGACGCTCCCTGAGAGCCTCCTGACGTGTGACTCTCCCGGTGAGACTCCTGACGTTTGACGCTCCCGCAGTGACTCCTGACGTGTGACTCTCCCGGAGTGATTCGTGACGTGTGACGCTCCCGGAGTGACTCCTGACGTGTGACGCTCCTGGAGTGACTCCTGACGTTTGACTCTCCCGGGGTGACTCCTGACGTGTGACTCTCCCGGAGTGATTCCTGACGTGTGAAGCTCCCGGAGTGACTCCTAACGTGTGACGCTCCCGGAGTGACTCCAGACGTGTGACGCTCCTGGAGTGACTCCTGACGTTTGACTCTCCCGGGGTGACTCCTGACGTGTGACGCTACTGGATGATTCTTGACGTGTGACTCTCCCGGAGTGACTCCATACGTGTGACGTTTCCGGAGTTACTGCTGACGTGTGAATCTCCCGGTGTGACTCCTGTCGTGTGACTCTCCCGGAATGAATCCTGACGTGTGACTCTCCCGGAGTGACACCTGACGTATGACGCAACCGGAGTGAATCCTGAAGTGTGACGCTCCTAGAGTGACTCCCGATGTGTGACTCTCCTAAGTGACTCCTGACATGTTACTCTCCCGGAGTGACTCCTGACATGTGACGCTCCCGTAGTGACTCCTGATGTGTGACGCTCCCGGAGTGACTCCTGACGTGTGACTCTCCCGGAGTGAATCCGGACGTGTGATGCTCCCGGAGTTACTGCTGACGTGTGACTCTCCCGGAGTGACTCCTGACGTGTGACTCTCCCGGAGTGACTCCTGACGTGTGACTCTCCCGGAGTGAATCCGGACGTGTGATGCTCCAGGAGTTACTGCTGACGTGTGACTCTCCCGGAGTGAATCCTGACGTGTGACGCTCCCGGAGAGACTCCTGACATGTGACGCCCCCGGAGTGAATCCTGACGTGTGACTCTCCCGGAGTGTCTCCTGACGTGTGACTCTCCCAGAGTGACTCCTGACGTGTGACGCACCCTGAGTGACTCCTGACGTGTGACTCTCCCGGAGTGACTCCTGACGTGTGACGCTCCCGGAGAGTCTCCTGACGTGTGACGCTCCCGGAGTGACTCCTGACGTGTGACCCTCCCGGACTGACTCCTGACGTGTGACGCTCCCGGAGTGACTCCTGACGTGTGACTCTCCCGCAGTGACTCCTGACGTGTGACGCTCCCGGAGTGACTCCTGACGTGTGGCTCTCCCGGAGTGACTCCTGACGTGTGACACTCCCGGTGTGACTCCTGACGTGTGACGCTCCCGGAGTGAATGCTGACCTGCGACGCTCCCGGAGTGACGCCTGATGTGCAACTGTCCGGGAGTGACTTCTGACATGTGACTCTCCCGGACTGAATCCTGACGTGTGACTCTCCCGGAGTGACTCCTGACGTGTGACACTCCCAGAGTGACTCCTGACGTGTGACTATCCCGGAGTGACTCCTGACGTGTGACGCTCCTGGAGTGACTCCTGACGTGTGACTATCCCGGAGTGACTCCTGACGTGTGACGCTCCTGGAGTGACTCCTGACGTGTGACGCTCCTGGAGTGACTCCTGACGTGTGACTCTCCCGGACTGACTCCTGACGTGTGACGCTCCCGGAGTGACTCCTGACGTGTGACTCTCCCGGAGTGACTCCTGACGTGTGACGCTCCCGTAGTGACTCCTGACGTGTCAATCTCCCGGAGTGAATAATGACGTGTGACGCTCCCTGAGAGCCTCCTGACGTGTGACTCTCCCGGTGAGACTCCTGATGTTTGACGCTCCCGTAGTGACTCCTGATGTGTGACGCTCCCGGAGTGACTCCTGACGTGTGACTCTCCCAGAGTGAATCCGGACGTGTGATGCTCCCGGAGCTACTGCTGACGTGTGACTCTCCCGGAATGAATCCTGACGTGTGACATTCCCAGAGTGACTCCTGACGTGTGACTCTCCCGGAGGGACTCCTGACGTGTGACTCTCCCGGAGTGAATCCGGACGTGTGATGCTCCAGGAGTTACTGCTGACGTGTGACTCTCCCGGAGTGAATCCTGACGTGTGACGCTCCCGGAGAGACTCCTGACATGTGACGCTCCCGGAGTGAATCCTGACGTGTGACTCTCCCGGAGGAACTCCTGACGTGTGACTCTCCCAGAGTGACTCCTGACGTGTGACGCACCCTGAGTGACTCCTGACGTGTGACTCTCCTGGAGTGACTCCCGACGTGTGACGCTCCGGAGTGACTCCTGTCGTGTGAATCTCCCGGAGTGACTCCTGACGTGTGACTCTCACGGAGTGACTCCTGACGTGTGACTCTCCCGGAGTGACTCCTGACGTGTGACGCTCCCGGAGTGACTCCTGACGTGTGACCCTCCCGGACTGACTCCTGACGTGTGACGCTCCCGGAGTGACTCCTGACGTGTGACTCTCCCGGAGTGACTCCTGACGTGTGACGCTCCCGGAGTGAATCCTGACGTGTGACGCTCCTGGAGTGACTCCTGACGTGTGACTCTCCCGGAGTGAATCCTGACGTGTGATGTTCCCGGAGTTACTGCTGACGTGTGACGCTCCCGAAGTGACTCCTGACGTGTGACACTCCCGGAGTGAATCCTGACGTATGACTCTCCCGGAGTGACTCCTCACGTGTGACTCTCCCAGAGTGACTCCTGACGTGTGACGCACCCTGAGTGACTCCTGACGTGTGACTCTCCCGGAGTGACTCCTGACGTGTGACGCTCCGGAGTGACTCCTGACGTGTCAATCTCCCGGAGTGAATCATGACGTGTGACGCACCCTGAGAGCTTCCTGACGTGTGACTCTCCCGGTGAGACTCCTGACGTTTGACGGTCCCGCAGTGACTCCTGACGTGTGACTCTCCCGGAGTGACTCCTGACGTGTGACGCTCCTGGAGAGTCTCCTGACGTGTGATGCTCCCGGAGTGAATCATGACGTGTGACGCTCCCGGAGTGGATCCTGACGTGTGACTCTCCCGGAGTGCATCCTGAGGTGTGACGCTCCCGGAATGACTCCTGACGTGTGACTCTCCCGGAGAGAATCCTGACGTGTGACTCTCCCGGAGTGAATCCTGACGTGTCACTCTCACGGAGTGACTCCTCACGTGTGACTCTCCCAGAGTCTCTCCTGACGTGTGACGCACCTTGAGTGACTCCTGACGTGTGTCTCTCCCGGAGTGACTCCTGACGTGTGACTCTCCCGGAGTGACTCCTGACGTGTGACGCTCCCGTAGTGACTCCAGACGTGTCAATCTCCCGGAGTGAATAATGACGTGTGACGCTCCCTGAGAGCCTCCTGACGTGTGACTCTCCCGGTGAGAATCCTGATGTTTGACGCTCCCGCAGTGACTCCTGACGTGTGACTCGCCCGGAGTGATTCCTGACGTTTGAAGCTCCCGGAGTGTCTCCTAACGTGTGACGCTCCCGGAGTGTCTCCTAACGTGTGACGCTCCCGGAATGACTCCTGACGTGTGACGCTCCTGGAGTGATTCCTGACGTTTGACTCTCCCGGGGTGACTCCTGACGTGTGACGCTACTGGATGATTCTTGACGTGTGACTCTCCCGGAGTGACTCCTTACGTGTGACGTTTCCGGAGTTACTGCTGACGTGTGAATCTCCCGGTGTGACTCCTGTCGTGTGACTCTCCCGGAGTGAATCCTGACGTGTGACTCTCCCGGAGTGAATCCTGACGTGTGACTCTCCCGGAGTGACACCTGACGTATGATGCAACCGGAGTGAATCCTGAAGTGTGACGCTCCTAGAGTGACTCCCGATGTGTGACTCTCCTAAGTGACTCCTGACATGTTACTCTCCCGGAGTGACTCCTGACATGTGACGCTCCCGTAGTGACTCCTGATGTGTGACGCTCCCGGAGTGACTCCTGACGTGTGACTCTCCCGGAGTGAATCCGGACGTGTGATGCTCCCGGAGTTACTGCTGACGTGTGACTCTCCCGGAGTGAATCCTGACGTGTGACACTCCCAGAGTGACTCCTGACGTGTGACTCTCCCGGAGTGACTCCTGACGTGTGACTCTCCCGGAGTGAATCCTGACGTGTGACTCTCCCGGAGTGAATCCTGACGTGTGACTCTCCCGGAGTGAATCCTGACGTGTGACGCTCCCGGAGAGACTCCTGACATGTGACGCTCCCGGAGTGAATCCTGACGTGTGACTCTCCCGGAGTGACTCCTGACATGTGACTCTCCCAGAGTGACTCCTGACGTGTGACGCACCCTGAGTGACTCCTGACGTGTGACTCTCCTGGAGTGACTCCCGACGTGTGACGCTCCGGAGTGACTCCTGTCGTGTGAATCTCCCGGAGTGACTCCCTACGTGTGACTCTCACGGAGTGACTCCTGACGTGTGACTCTCCCGGAGTGACTCCTGACGTGTGACGCTCCCGGAGAGTCTCCTGACGTGTGACGCTCCCGGAGTGACTCCTGACGTGTGACCCTCCCGGACTGACTCCTGACGTGTGACGCTCCCGGAGTGACTCCTGACGTGTGACTCTCCCGGAGTGACTCCTGACGTGTGACGCTCCCGGAGTGACTCCTGACGTGTGGCTCTCCCGGAGTGACTCCTGACGTGTGACGCTCCCGGAGTGACTCCTGACGTGTGACGCTCCCGTAGTGACTCCTGATGTGTCAATCTCCCGGAGTGAATAATGACGTGTGACTCTCCCTGAGAGCCTCCTGACGTGTGACTCTCCCGGTGAGACTCCTGATGTTTGACGCTCCCGCAGTGACTCCTGACGTGTGACTCTCCCGGAGTGATTCCTGACGTTTGAAGCTCCCGGAGTGTCTCCTAACGTGTGACGCTCCCGGAGTGACTCCTGACGTGTGACGCTCCTGGAGTGATTCCTGACGTTTGACTCTCCCGGGGTGACTCCTGACGTGTGACGCTACTGGATGATTCTTGACGTGTGACTCTCCCGGAGTGACTCCTTACGTGTGACGTTTCCGGAGTTACTGCTGACGTGTGAATCTCCCGGTGTGACTCCTGTCGTGTGACTCTCCCGGAGTGACTCCTGACGTGTGACTCTCCCGGAGTGACTCCCGACGTGTGACGCTCCGGAGTGACTCCTGACGTGTCAATCTCCCGGAGTGAATCATGACGTGTGACGCACCCTGAGAGCTTCCTGACGTGTGACTCTCCCGGTGAGACTCCTGACGTTTGACGGTCCCGCAGTGACTCCTGACGTGTGACTCTCCCGGAGTGACTCCTGACGTGTGACGCTCCTGGAGAGTCTCCTGACGTGTGATGCTCCCGGAGTGAATCATGACGTGTGACGCTCCCGGAGTGGATCCTGACGTGTGACTCTCCCGGAGTGCATCCTGAGGTGTGACGCTCCCGGAATGACTCCTGACGTGTGACTCTCCCGGAGAGAATCCTGACGTGTGACTCTCCCGGAGTGAATCCTGACGTGTCACTCTCACGGAGTGACTCCTCACGTGTGACTCTCCCAGAGTCTCTCCTGACGTGTGACGCACCTTGAGTGACTCCTGACGTGTGTCTCTCCCGGAGTGACTCCTGACGTGTGACTCTCCCGGAGTGACTCCTGACGTGTGACGCTCCCGTAGTGACTCCAGACGTGTCAATCTCCCGGAGTGAATAATGACGTGTGACGCTCCCTGAGAGCCTCCTGACGTGTGACTCTCCCGGTGAGAATCCTGATGTTTGACGCTCCCGCAGTGACTCCTGACGTGTGACTCGCCCGGAGTGATTCCTGACGTTTGAAGCTCCCGGAGTGTCTCCTAACGTGTGACGCTCCCGGAGTGTCTCCTAACGTGTGACGCTCCCGGAATGACTCCTGACGTGTGACGCTCCTGGAGTGATTCCTGACGTTTGACTCTCCCGGGGTGACTCCTGACGTGTGACGCTACTGGATGATTCTTGACGTGTGACTCTCCCGGAGTGACTCCTTACGTGTGACGTTTCCGGAGTTACTGCTGACGTGTGAATCTCCCGGTGTGACTCCTGTCGTGTGACTCTCCCGGAGTGAATCCTGACGTGTGACTCTCCCGGAGTGAATCCTGACGTGTGACTCTCCCGGAGTGACACCTGACGTATGATGCAACCGGAGTGAATCCTGAAGTGTGACGCTCCTAGAGTGACTCCCGATGTGTGACTCTCCTAAGTGACTCCTGACATGTTACTCTCCCGGAGTGACTCCTGACATGTGACGCTCCCGTAGTGACTCCTGATGTGTGACGCTCCCGGAGTGACTCCTGACGTGTGACTCTCCCGGAGTGAATCCGGACGTGTGATGCTCCCGGAGTTACTGCTGACGTGTGACTCTCCCGGAGTGAATCCTGACGTGTGACACTCCCAGAGTGACTCCTGACGTGTGACTCTCCCGGAGTGACTCCTGACGTGTGACTCTCCCGGAGTGAATCCTGACGTGTGACTCTCCCGGAGTGAATCCTGACGTGTGACTCTCCCGGAGTGAATCCTGACGTGTGACGCTCCCGGAGAGACTCCTGACATGTGACGCTCCCGGAGTGAATCCTGACGTGTGACTCTCCCGGAGTGACTCCTGACATATGACTCTCCCAGAGTGACTCCTGACGTGTGACGCACCCTGAGTGACTCCTGACGTGTGACTCTCCTGGAGTGACTCCCGACGTGTGACGCTCCGGAGTGACTCCTGTCGTGTGAATCTCCCGGAGTGACTCCCTACGTGTGACTCTCACGGAGTGACTCCTGACGTGTGACTCTCCCGGAGTGACTCCTGACGTGTGACGCTCCCGGAGAGTCTCCTGACGTGTGACGCTCCCGGAGTGACTCCTGACGTGTGACCCTCCCGGACTGACTCCTGACGTGTGACGCTCCCGGAGTGACTCCTGACGTGTGACTCTCCCGGAGTGACTCCTGACGTGTGACGCTCCCGGAGTGACTCCTGACGTGTGGCTCTCCCGGAGTGACTCCTGACGTGTGACGCTCCCGGAGTGACTCCTGACGTGTGACGCTCCCGTAGTGACTCCTGATGTGTCAATCTCCCGGAGTGAATAATGACGTGTGACTCTCCCTGAGAGCCTCCTGACGTGTGACTCTCCCGGTGAGACTCCTGATGTTTGACGCTCCCGCAGTGACTCCTGACGTGTGACTCTCCCGGAGTGATTCCTGACGTTTGAAGCTCCCGGAGTGTCTCCTAACGTGTGACGCTCCCGGAGTGACTCCTGACGTGTGACGCTCCTGGAGTGATTCCTGACGTTTGACTCTCCCGGGGTGACTCCTGACGTGTGACGCTACTGGATGATTCTTGACGTGTGACTCTCCCGGAGTGACTCCTTACGTGTGACGTTTCCGGAGTTACTGCTGACGTGTGAATCTCCCGGTGTGACTCCTGTCGTGTGACTCTCCCGGAGTGACTCCTGTCGTGTGACTCTCCCGGAGTGAATCCTGACGTGTGACTCTCACGGGGTGACTCCTGACGTGTGACTCTCCCAGAGTCTCTCCTGACTTGTGACGCACCCTGAGTGACTCCTGACTTGTGACTCTCCCGGAGTGACTCCTGACGTGTGATGCTCCCGTAGTCATTCCTGACGTGTCAATCTCCTGGAGTGACTCCTGGCGTGTGACTCTCCGGCTGAGACTCCTGACGTGTGACGCTCCCGGAGTGACTCCTGATGTGTGACGCTCCCGGAGTGACTCCTGACCTGCGACGCTCCCGGAGTGACTCCTGAAGTGCGACTCTCCGGGGGTGACTCCTGACATGTAATGCTCCCGTAGTGACTCCTGATGTGTGACACTCCCAGAGTGACTCCTGACGTGTGACTCTCCCGGAGTGACTCCTGACGTGTGACTCTCCCGGAGTGAATCCGGACGTGTGATGCTCCCGGAGTTACTGCTGACGTGTGACGCTCCCGGAGTGAATCCTGACGTGTGACTCTCCCGGAGTGACTCCTGACGTGTGACGCACCCTGAGTGACTCCTGACGTGTGACTCTCCCGGAGTGACTCCTGACATGAGACTCTCCCTGAGTGACTCCCGACGTGTGACGCTCCCTGAGAGCCTCCTGACGTGTGACTCTCCCGGTGAGACTCCTGACGTTTGACGCTCCCGGAGTGACTCCTGACTTGTGACTCTCCCGGAGTGACTCCTGACGTGTGACTCTCCCGGAGTGCATCCTGAGGTGTGACGCTCCCGGAATGACTCCTGACGTGTGACTCTCCCGGAGAGAATCCTGACGTGTGACTCTCCCGGAGTGAATCCTGACGTGTCACTCTCACGGAGTGACTCCTGACGTGTGACGCTCCCAGAGTGACTCCTGGCGTGTGACGCACCCGGAGTGACTCCTGACGTGTGAATCTCCTGGAGTGACTCCTGACGTGTGACTCTCCCGGAGAGAATCCTGACGTGTGACTCTCCCGGAGTGAATCCTGACGTGTCACTCTCACGGAGTGACTCCTCACGTGTGACTCTCCCAGAGTCTCTCCTGACGTGTGACGCACCTTGAGTGACTCCTGACGTGTGTCTCTCCCGGAGTGACTCCTGACGTGTGACTCTCCCGGAGTGACTCCTGACGTGTGACGCTCCCGTAGTGACTCCTGACGTGTCAATCTCCCGGAGTGAATAATGACGTGTGACGCTCCCTGAGAGCCTCCTGACGTGTGACTCTCCCGGTGAGAATCCTGATGTTTGACGCTCCCGCAGTGACTGCTGACGTGTGACTCTCCCGGAGTGATTCCTGACGTGTGAAGCTCCCGGAGAGTCTCCTAACGTGTGACGCTCCCGGAGTGACTCCTGACGTGTGACGCTCCTGGAGTGATTCCTGACGTTTGACTCTCCCGGGGTGACTCCTGACGTGTGACGCTACTGGATGATTCTTGACGTGTGACTCTCCCGGAGTGACTCCTTACGTGTGACGTTTCCGGAGTTACTGCTGACGTGTGAATCTCCCGGTGTGACTCCTGTCGTGTGACTCTCCCGGAGTGAATCCTGACGTGTGACTCTCCCGGAGTGACACCTGACGTATGATGCAACCGGAGTGAATCCTGAAGTGTGACGCTCCTAGAGTGACTCCCGATGTGTGACTCTCCTAAGTGACTCCTGACATGTTACTCTCCCGGAGTGACTCCTGACATGTGACGCTCCCGTAGTGACTCCTGATGTGTGACGCTCCCGGAGTGACTCCTGACGTGTGACTCTCCCGGAGTGAATCCGGACGTGTGATGCTCCCGGAGTTACTGCTGACGTGTGACTCTCCCGGAGTGAATCCTGACGTGTGACACTCCCAGAGTGACTCCTGACGTGTGACTCTCCCGGAGTGACTCCTGACGTGTGACTCTCCCGGAGTGACTCCTGACGTGTGACGCTCCCGGAGAGACTCCTGACGTGTGACGCTCCCGGAGTAAATCCTGACGTGTGACTCTCCCGGAGTGACTCCTGACATGTGACTCTCCCAGAGTGACTCCTGACGTGTGACGCACCCTGAGTGACTCCTGACGTGTGACTCTCCTGGAGTGACTCCCGACGTGTGACGCTCCGGAGTGACTCCTGTCGTGTGACTCTCCCGGAGTGACTCCTGACGTGTGACGCTCCCGGAGAGTCTCCTGACGTGTGACTCTCCCGGAGGAACTCCTGACGTGTGACTCTCCCAGAGTGACTCCTGACGTGTGACGCACCCTGAGTGACTCCTGACGTGTGACTCTCCTGGAGTGACTCCCGACGTGTGACGCTCCGGAGTGACTCCTGTCGTGTGAATCTCCCGGAGTGACTCCTGACGTGTGACTCTCACGGAGTGACTCCTGACGTGTGACTCTCCCGGAGTGACTCCTGACGTGTGACGCTCCCGGAGTGACTCCTGACGTGTGACCCTCCCGGACTGACTCCTGACGTGTGACGCTCCCGGAGTGACTCCTGACGTGTGACTCTCCCGGAGTGACTCCTGACGTGTGACGCTCCCGGAGTGAATCCTGACGTGTGACGCTCCTGGAGTGACTCCTGACGTGTGACTCTCCCGGAGTGAATCCTGACGTGTGATGTTCCCGGAGTTACTGCTGACGTGTGACGCTCCCGAAGTGACTCCTGACGTGTGACACTCCCGGAGTGAATCCTGACGTATGACTCTCCCGGAGTGACTCCTCACGTGTGACTCTCCCAGAGTGACTCCTGACGTGTGACGCACCCTGAGTGACTCCTGACGTGTGATTCTCCCGGAGTGACTCCTGACGTGTGACTCTCCCGGAGTGACTCCCGACGTGTGACGCTCCGGAGTGACTCCTGACGTGTCAATCTCCCGGAGTGAATCATGACGTGTGACGCACCCTGAGAGCTTCCTGACGTGTGACTCTCCCGGTGAGACTCCTGACGTTTGACGGTCCCGCAGTGACTCCTGACGTGTGACTCTCCCGGAGTGACTCCTGACGTGTGACGCTCCTGGAGAGTCTCCTGACGTGTGATGCTCCCGGAGTGAATCATGACGTGTGACGCTCCCGGAGTGGATCCTGACGTGTGACTCTCCCGGAGTGCATCCTGAGGTGTGACGCTCCCGGAATGACTCCTGACGTGTGACTCTCCCGGAGAGAATCCTGACGTGTGACTCTCCCGGAGTGAATCCTGACGTGTCACTCTCACGGAGTGACTCCTCACGTGTGACTCTCCCAGAGTCTCTCCTGACGTGTGACGCACCTTGAGTGACTCCTGACGTGTGTCTCTCCCGGAGTGACTCCTGACGTGTGACTCTCCCGGAGTGACTCCTGACGTGTGACGCTCCCGTAGTGACTCCAGACGTGTCAATCTCCCGGAGTGAATAATGACGTGTGACGCTCCCTGAGAGCCTCCTGACGTGTGACTCTCCCGGTGAGAATCCTGATGTTTGACGCTCCCGCAGTGACTCCTGACGTGTGACTCTCCCGGAGTGATTCCTGACGTTTGAAGCTCCCGGAGTGTCTCCTAACGTGTGACGCTCCCGGAGTGTCTCCTGACGTGTGACTCTCCCGGAGTGTCTCCTAACGTGTGACGCTCCTGGAGTGTCTCCTGACGTGTGACTCTCCCGGAGTGTCTCCTAACGTGTGACGCTCCCGGAGTGTCTCCTAACGTGTGACGCTCCCGGAATGACTCCTGACGTGTGACGCTCCTGGAGTGATTCCTGACGTTTGACTCTCCCGGGGTGACTCCTGACGTGTGACGCTACTGGATGATTCTTGACGTGTGACTCTCCCGGAGTGACTCCTTACGTGTGACGTTTCCGGAGTTACTGCTGACGTGTGAATCTCCCGGTGTGACTCCTGTCGTGTGACTCTCCCGGAGTGAATCCTGACGTGTGACTCTCCCGGAGTGAATCCTGACGTGTGACTCTCCCGGAGTGACACCTGACGTATGATGCAACCGGAGTGAATCCTGAAGTGTGACGCTCCTAGAGTGACTCCCGATGTGTGACTCTCCTAAGTGACTCCTGACATGTTACTCTCCCGGAGTGACTCCTGACATGTGACGCTCCCGTAGTGACTCCTGATGTGTGACGCTCCCGGAGTGACTCCTGACGTGTGACTCTCCCGGAGTGAATCCGGACGTGTGATGCTCCCGGAGTTACTGCTGACGTGTGACTCTCCCGGAGTGAATCCTGACGTGTGACACTCCCAGAGTGACTCCTGATGTGTGACTCTCCCGGAGTGACTCCTGACGTGTGACTCTCCCGGAGTGAATCCTGACGTGTGACTCTCCCGGAGTGAATCCTGACGTGTGACTCTCCCGGAGTGAATCCTGACGTGTGACGCTCCCGGAGAGACTCCTGACATGTGACGCTCCCGGAGTGAATCCTGACGTGTGACTCTCCCGGAGTGACTCCTGACATGTGACTCTCCCAGAGTGACTCCTGACGTGTGACGCACCCTGAGTGACTCCTGACGTGTGACTCTCCTGGAGTGACTCCCGACGTGTGACGCTCCGGAGTGACTCCTGTCGTGTGACTCTCCCGGAGTGACTCCCTACGTGTGACTCTCACGGAGTGACTCCTGACGTGTGACTCTCCCGGAGTGACTCCTGACGTGTGACGCTCCCGGAGAGTCTCCTGACGTGTGACGCTCCCGGAGTGACTCCTGACGTGTGACCCTCCCGGACTGACTCCTGACGTGTGACGCTCCCGGAGTGACTCCTGACGTGTGACTCTCCCGGAGTGACTCCTGACGTGTGACGCTCCCGGAGTGACTCCTGACGTGTGGCTCTCCCGGAGTGACTCCTGACGTGTGACGCTCCCGGAGTGACTCCTGACGTGTGACGCTCCCGTAGTGACTCCTGATGTGTCAATCTCCCGGAGTGAATAATGACGTGTGACTCTCCCTGAGAGCCTCCTGACGTGTGACTCTCCCGGTGAGACTCCTGATGTTTGACGCTCCCGCAGTGACTCCTGACGTGTGACTCTCCCGGAGTGATTCCTGACGTTTGAAGCTCCCGGAGTGTCTCCTAACGTGTGACGCTCCCGGAGTGACTCCTGACGTGTGACGCTCCTGGAGTGATTCCTGACGTTTGACTCTCCCGGGGTGACTCCTGACGTGTGACGCTACTGGATGATTCTTGACGTGTGACTCTCCCGGAGTGACTCCTTACGTGTGACGTTTCCGGAGTTACTGCTGACGTGTGAATCTCCCGGTGTGACTCCTGTCGTGTGACTCTCCCGGAGTGACTCCTGTCGTGTGACTCTCCCGGAGTGAATCCTGACGTGTGACTCTCACGGGGTGACTCCTGACGTGTGACTCTCCCAGAGTCTCTCCTGACTTGTGACGCACCCTGAGTGACTCCTGACTTGTGACTCTCCCGGAGTGACTCCTGACGTGTGATGCTCCCGTAGTCATTCCTGACGTGTCAATCTCCTGGAGTGACTCCTGGCGTGTGACTCTCCGGCTGAGACTCCTGACGTGTGACGCTCCCGGAGTGACTCCTGATGTGTGACGCTCCCGGAGTGACTCCTGACCTGCGACGCTCCCGGAGTGACTCCTGAAGTGCGACTCTCCGGGGGTGACTCCTGACATGTAATGCTCCCGTAGTGACTCCTGATGTGTGACACTCCCAGAGTGACTCCTGACGTGTGACTCTCCCGGAGTGACTCCTGACGTGTGACTCTCCCGGAGTGAATCCGGACGTGTGATGCTCCCGGAGTTACTGCTGACGTGTGACGCTCCCGGAGTGAATCCTGACGTGTGACTCTCCCGGAGTGACTCCTGACGTGTGACGCACCCTGAGTGACTCCTGACGTGTGACTCTCCCGGAGTGACTCCTGACATGAGACTCTCCCTGAGTGACTCCCGACGTGTGACGCTCCCGGAGTGAATCCTGACGTGTCACTCTCACGGAGTGACTCCTGACGTGTGACGCTCCCAGAGTGACTCCTGACGTGTGACGCACCCGGAGTGACTCCTGACGTGTGAATCTCCTGGAGTGACTCCTGACGTGTGACTCTCCCGGAGAGAATCCTGACGTGTGACTCTCCCGGAGTGAATCCTGACGTGTCACTCTCACGGAGTGACTCCTCACGTGTGACTCTCCCAGAGTCTCTCCTGACGTGTGACGCACCTTGAGTGACTCCTGACGTGTGTCTCTCCCGGAGTGACTCCTGACGTGTGACTCTCCCGGAGTGACTCCTGACGTGTGACGCTCCCGTAGTGACTCCTGACGTGTCAATCTCCCGGAGTGAATAATGACGTGTGACGCTCCCTGAGAGCCTCCTGACGTGTGACTCTCCCGGTGAGAATCCTGATGTTTGACGCTCCCGCAGTGACTGCTGACGTGTGACTCTCCCGGAGTGATTCCTGACGTGTGAAGCTCCCGGAGAGTCTCCTAACGTGTGACGCTCCCGGAGTGACTCCTGACGTGTGACGCTCCTGGAGTGATTCCTGACGTTTGACTCTCCCGGGGTGACTCCTGACGTGTGACGCTACTGGATGATTCTTGACGTGTGACTCTCCCGGAGTGACTCCTTACGTGTGACGTTTCCGGAGTTACTGCTGACGTGTGAATCTCCCGGTGTGACTCCTGTCGTGTGACTCTCCCGGAGTGAATCCTGACGTGTGACTCTCCCGGAGTGACACCTGACGTATGATGCAACCGGAGTGAATCCTGAAGTGTGACGCTCCTAGAGTGACTCCCGATGTGTGACTCTCCTAAGTGACTCCTGACATGTTACTCTCCCGGAGTGACTCCTGACATGTGACGCTCCCGTAGTGACTCCTGATGTGTGACGCTCCCGGAGTGACTCCTGACGTGTGACTCTCCCGGAGTGAATCCGGACGTGTGATGCTCCCGGAGTTACTGCTGACGTGTGACTCTCCCGGAGTGAATCCTGACGTGTGACACTCCCAGAGTGACTCCTGACGTGTGACTCTCCCGGAGTGACTCCTGACGTGTGACTCTCCCGGAGTGAATCCTGACGTGTGACGCTCCCGGAGAGACTCCTGACATGTGACGCTCCCGGAGTAAATCCTGACGTGTGACTCTCCCGGAGTGACTCCTGACATGTGACTCTCCCAGAGTGACTCCTGACGTGTGACGCACCCTGAGTGACTCCTGACGTGTGACTCTCCTGGAGTGACTCCCGACGTGTGACGCTCCGGAGTGACTCCTGTCGTGTGACTCTCCCGGAGTGACTCCTGACGTGTGACGCTCCCGGAGAGTCTCCTGACGTGTGACGCTCCCGGAGTGACTCCTGACGTGTGACCCTCCCGGACTGACTCCTGACGTGTGACGCTCCCGGAGTGACTCCTGACGTGTGACACTCCCGGAGTGACTCCTGACGTGTGACGCTCCCGGAGTGACTCCTGACGTGTGGCTCTCCCGGAGTGACTCCTGACGTGTGACACTCCCGGTGTGACTCCTGACGTGTGACTCTCCCGGAGTGACTCCTGACGTGTGACGCTCCCGGAGTGACTCCTGACCTGCGACCCTCCCGGACTGACTCCTGACGTGTGACGCTCCCGGAGTGACTCCTGACGTGTGACTCTCCCGGAGTGACTCCTGACGTGTGACGCTCCCGGAGTGACTCCTGACGTGTGGCTCTCCCGGAGTGACTCCTGACGTGTGACACTCCCGGTGTGACTCCTGACGTGTGACTCTCCCGGAGTGACTCCTGACGTGTGACGCTCCCGGAGTGAATCCTGACCTGCGACGCTCCCGGAGTGACGCCTGACGTGCAACTGTCCGGGAGTGACTTCTGACATGTGACTCTCCCGGAGAGAATCCTGACGTGTGACTCTCCCGGAGTGAATCCTGACGTGTGACTCTCACGGAGTGACTCCTGACGTGTGACTCTCCCGGAGTGACACCTGACGTATGATGCAACCGGAGTGAATCCTGAAGTGTGACGCTCCTAGAGTGACTCCCGATGTGTGACTCTCCTAAGTGACTCCTGACATGTTACTCTCCCGGAGTGACTCCTGACATGTGACGCTCCCGTAGTGACTCCTGATGTGTGACGCTCCCGGAGTGACTCCTGACGTGTGACTCTCCCGGAGTGAATCCGGACGTGTGATGCTCCCGGAGTTACTGCTGACGTGTGACTCTCCCGGAGTGAATCCTGACGTGTGACACTCCCAGAGTGACTCCTGACGTGTGACTCTCCCGGAGTGACTCCTGACGTGTGACTCTCCCGGAGTGAATCCTGACGTGTGACGCTCCCGGAGAGACTCCTGACATGTGACGCTCCCGGAGTAAATCCTGACGTGTGACTCTCCCGGAGTGACTCCTGACATGTGACTCTCCCAGAGTGACTCCTGACGTGTGACGCACCCTGAGTGACTCCTGACGTGTGACTCTCCTGGAGTGACTCCCGACGTGTGACGCTCCGGAGTGACTCCTGTCGTGTGACTCTCACGGAGTGACTCCTGACGTGTGACTCTCCCGGAGTGACTCCTGACGTGTGACGCTCCCGGAGAGTCTCCTGACGTGTGACGCTCCCGGAGTGACTCCTGACGTGTGACCCTCCCGGACTGACTCCTGACGTGTGACGCTCCCGGAGTGACTCCTGACGTGTGACACTCCCGGAGTGACTCCTGACGTGTGACGCTCCCGGAGTGACTCCTGACGTGTGGCTCTCCCGGAGTGACTCCTGACGTGTGACACTCCCGGTGTGACTCCTGACGTGTGACTCTCCCGGAGTGACTCCTGACGTGTGACGCTCCCGGAGTGACTCCTGACCTGCGACGCTCCCGGAGTGACGCCTGACGTGCAACTGTCCGGGAGTGACTTCTGACATGTGACTCTCCCGGAGAGAATCCTGACGTGTGACGCTCCCGGAGTGACTCCTGACGTGTGACCCTCCCGGACTGACTCCTGACGTGTGACGCTCCCGGAGTGACTCCTGACGTGTGACTCTCCCGGAGTGACTCCTGACGTGTGACGCTCCCGGAGTGACTCCTGACGTGTGACTCTCCCGGAGTGACTCCTGACGTGTGACACTCCCGGTGTGACTCCTGACGTGTGACTCTCCCGGAGTGACTCCTGACGTGTGACGCTCCCGGAGTGAATCCTGACCTGCGACGCTCCCGGAGTGACGCCTGACGTGCAACTGTCCGGGAGTGACTTCTGACATGTGACTCTCCCGGAGAGAATCCTGACGTGTGACTCTCCCGGAGTGAATCCTGACGTGTGACTCTCACGGAGTGACTCCTGACGTGTGACACTCCCGGAGTGACTCCTGACGTGTGACGCTCCTGGAGTGACTCCTGACGTGTGACCCTCCCGGACTGACTCCTGACGTGTGACGCTCCCGGAGTGACTCCTGACGTGTGACGCTCCCGTAGTGACTCCTGATGTGTCAATCTCCCGGAGTGAATAATGACGTGTGACGCTACTGGATGATTCTTGACGTGTGACTCTCCCGGAGTGACTCCTTACGTGTGACGTTTCCGGAGTTACTGCTGACGTGTGAATCTCCCGGTGTGACTCCTGTCGTGTGACTCTCCCGGAGTGAATCCTGACGTGTGATGCAACCGGAGTGAATCCTGAAGTGTGACGCTCCTAGAGTGACTCCCGATGTGTGACTCTCCTAAGTGACTCCTGACATGTTACTCTCCCGGAGTGACTCCTGACATGTGACGCTCCCGTAGTGACTCCTGATGTGTGACGCTCCCGGAGTGACTCCTGACGTGTGACTCTTCCGGAGTGAATCCGGACGTGTGATGCTCCCGGATTTACTGCTGACGTGTGACTCTCCCGGAGTGAATCCTGACGTGTGACACTCCCAGAGTGACTCCTGACGTGTGACTCTCCCGGAGTGACTCCTGACGTGTGACTCTCCCGGAGTGAATCCTGACGTGTGACGCTCCCGGAGAGACTCCTGACATGTGACGCTCCCGGAGTAAATCCTGACGTGTGACACTCCCGGAGTGACTCCTGACATGTGACTCTCCCAGAGTGACTCCTGACGTGTGACGCACCCTGAGTGACTCCTGACGTGTGACTCTCCTGGAGTGACTCCCGACGTGTGACGCTCCAAGTGACTCCTGTCGTGTGAATCTCCCGGAGTGACTCCTGACGTGTGACTCTCACGGAGTGACTCCTGACGTGTGACTCTCCCGGAGTGACTCCTGACGTGTGACGCTCCCGGAGAGTCTCCTGACGTGTGACGCTCCCGGAGTGACTCCTGACGTGTGACCCTCCCGGACTGACTCCTGACGTGTGAATCTCCCGGTGTGACTCCTGTCGTGTGACTCTCCCGGAGTGAATCCTGACGTGTGACTCTCACGGAGTGACTCCTGACGTGTGACTCTCCCAGAGTCTCTCCTGACTTGTGACGCACCCTGAGTGACTCCTGACTTGTGTCTCTCCCGGAGTGACTCCTGACGTGTGACTCTCCCGGAGTGACTCCTGACGTGTGACTCTCCCGGAGTGCATCCTGAGGTGTGACGCTCCCGGAATGACTCCTGACGTGTGACTCTCCCGGAGAGAATCCTGACGTGTGACTCTCCCGGAGTGAATCCTGACGTGTCACTCTCACGGAGTGACTCCTGACGTGTGACGCTCCCAGAGTGACTCCTGACGTGTGACGCACCCGGAGTGACTCCTGACGTGTGAATCTCCTGGAGTGACTCCTGACGTGTGACTCTCCCGGAGAGAATCCTGACGTGTGACTCTCCCGGAGTGAATCCTGACGTGTCACTCTCACGGAGTGACTCCTCACGTGTGACTCTCCCAGAGTCTCTCCTGACGTGTGACACACCTTGAGTGACTCCTGACGTGTGTCTCTCCCGGAGTGACTCCTGACGTGTGACTCTCCCGGAGTGACTCCTGACGTGTGACGCTCCCGTAGTGACTCCTGACGTGTCAATCTCCCGGAGTGAATAATGACGTGTGACGCTCCCTGAGAGCCTCCTGACGTGTGACTCTCCCGGTGAGAATCCTGATGTTTGACGCTCCCGCAGTGACTCCTGACGTGTGACTCGCCCGGAGTGATTCCTGACGTGTGAAGCTCCCGGAGAGTCTCCTAACGTGTGACGCTCCCGGAGTGACTCCTGACGTGTGACGCTCCTGGAGTGATTCCTGACGTTTGACTCTCCCGGGGTGACTCCTGACGTGTGACGCTACTGGATGATTCTTGACGTGTGACTCTCCCGGAGTGACTCCTTACGTGTGACGTTTCCGGAGTTACTGCTGACGTGTGAATCTCCCGGTGTGACTCCTGTCGTGTGACTCTCCCGGAGTGAATCCTGACGTGTGACTCTCCCGGAGTGACACCTGACGTATGATGCAACCGGAGTGAATCCTGAAGTGTGACGCTCCTAGAGTGACTCCCGATGTGTGACTCTCCTAAGTGACCCCTGACATGTTACTCTCCCGGAGTGACTCCTGACATGTGACGCTCCCGTAGTGACTCCTGATGTGTGACGCTCCCGGAGTGACTCCTGACGTGTGACTCTCCCGGAGTGAATCCGGACGTGTGATGCTCCCGGAGTTACTGCTGACGTGTGACTCTCCCGGAGTGAATCCTGACGTGTGACACTCCCAGAGTGACTCCTGACGTGTGACTCTCCCGGAGTGACTCCTGACGTGTGACTCTCCCGGAGTGAATCCTGACGTGTGACGCTCCCGGAGAGACTCCTGACATGTGACGCTCCCGGAGTAAATCCTGACGTGTGACTCTCCCGGAGTGACTCCTGACATGTGACTCTCCCAGAGTGACTCCAGACGTGTGACGCACCCTGAGTGACTCCTGACGTGTGACTCTCCTGGAGTGACTCCCGACGTGTGACGCTCCGGAGTGACTCCTGTCGTGTGAATCTCCCGGAGTGACTCCTGACGTGTGACTCTCACGGAGTGACTCCTGACGTGTGACTCTCCCGGAGTGACTCCTGACGTGTGACGCTCCCGGAGAGTCTCCTGACGTGTGACGCTCCCGGAGTGACTCCTGACGTGTGACCCTCCCGGACTGACTCCTGACGTGTGACGCTCCCGGAGTGACTCCTGACGTGTGACACTCCCGGAGTGACTCCTGACGTGTGACGCTCCCGGAGTGACTCCTGACGTGTGGCTCTCCCGGAGTGACTCCTGACGTGTGACACTCCCGGTGTGACTCCTGACGTGTGACTCTCCCGGAGTGACTCCTGACGTGTGACGCTCCCGGAGTGACTCCTGACCTGCGACGCTCCCGGAGTGACGCCTGACGTGCAACTGTCCGGGAGTGACTTCTGACATGTGACTCTCCCGGAGAGAATCCTGACGTGTGACGCTCCCGGAGTGACTCCTGACGTGTGACCCTCCCGGACTGACTCCTGACGTGTGACGCTCCCGGAGTGACTCCTGACGTGTGACTCTCCCGGAGTGACTCCTGACGTGTGACGCTCCCGGAGTGACTCCTGACGTGTGGCTCTCCCGGAGTGACTCCTGACGTGTGACACTCCCGGTGTGACTCCTGACGTGTGACTCTCCCGGAGTGACTCCTGACGTGTGACGCTCCCGGAGTGAATCCTGACCTGCGACGCTCCCGGAGTGACGCCTGACGTGCAACTGTCCGGGAGTGACTTCTGCCATGTGACTCTCCCGGAGAGAATCCTGACGTGTGACTCTCCCGGAGTGAATCCTGACGTGTGACTCTCACGGAGTGACTCCTGACGTGTGACACTCCCGGAGTGACTCCTGACGTGTGACGCTCCTGGAGTGACTCCTGACGTGTGACCCTCCCGGACTGACTCCTGACGTGTGACGCTCCCGGAGTGACTCCTGACGTGTGACGCTCCCGTAGTGACTCCTGATGTGTCAATCTCCCGGAGTGAATAATGACGTGTGACGCTCCCTGAGAGCCTCCTGACGTGTGACTCTCCCGGTGAGACTCCTGATGTGTGACGCTCCCGGAGTGACTCCTGACGTGTGACGCTCCCGGAGTGAATCCGGACGTGTGATGCTCCCGGAGTTACTGCTGACGTGTGACGCTCCCGGAGTGAATCCTGACGTGTGACTCTCCCGGAGTGACTCCTGACGTGTGACGCACCCTGAGTGACTCCTGACGTGTGACTCTCCCGGAGTGACTCCTGACATGAGACTCTCCCTGAGTGACTCCCGACGTGTGACGCTCCCTGAGAGCCTCCTGACGTGTGACTCTCCCGGTGAGACTCCTGACGTTTGACGCTCCCGGAGTGACTCCTGACGTGTGACTCTCCCGGAGTGACTCCTGACGTGTGACTCTCCCGGAGTGCATCCTGAGGTGTGACGCTCCCGGAATGACTCCTGACGTGTGACTCTCCCGGAGAGAATCCTGACGTGTGACTCTCCCGGAGTGAATCCTGACGTGTCACTCTCACGGAGTGACTCCTGACGTGTGACGCTCCCAGAGTGACTCCTGACGTGTGACGCACCCGGAGTGACTCCTGACGTGTGAATCTCCTGGAGTGACTCCTGACGTGTGACTCTCCCGGAGAGAATCCTGACGTGTGACTCTCCCGGAGTGAATCCTGACGTGTCACTCTCACGGAGTGACTCCTCACGTGTGACTCTCCCAGAGTCTCTCCTGACGTGTGACGCACCTTGAGTGACTCCTGACGTGTGTCTCTCCCGGAGTGACTCCTGACGTGTGACTCTCCCGGAGTGAATCCTGACGTGTGAAGCTCCCGTAGTGACTCCTGACGTGTCAATCTCCCGGAGTGAATAATGACGTGTGACGCTCCCTGAGAGCCTCCTGACGTGTGACTCTCCCGGTGAGAATCCTGATGTTTGACGCTCCCGCAGTGACTGCTGACGTGTGACTCTCCCGGAGTGATTCCTGACGTTTGAAGCTCCCGGAGTGTCTCCTAACGTGTGACGCTCCCGGAGTGACTCCTGACGTGTGACGCTCCTGGAGTGATTCCTGACGTTTGACTCTCCCGGGGTGACTCCTGACGTGTGACGCTACTGGATGATTCTTGACGTGTGACTCTCCCGGAGTGACTCCTTACGTGTGACGTTTCCGGAGTTACTGCTGACGTGTGAATCTCCCGGTGTGACTCCTGTCGTGTGACTCTCCCGGAGTGAATCCTGACGTGTGACTCTCACGGAGTGACTCCTGACGTGTGACTCTCCCAGAGTCTCTCCTGACTTGTGACGCACCCTGAGTGACTCCTGACTTGTGACTCTCCCGGAGTGACTCCTGACGTGTGACTCTCCCGGAGTGATTCCTGACGTGTGATGCTCCCGTAGTCACTCCTGACGTGTCAATCTCCTGGAGTGACTCCTGGCGTGTGACTCTCCGGCTGAGACTCCTGACGTGTGACGCTCCCGGTGTGACTCCTGACGTGTGACGCTCCCGGAGTGACTCCTGATGTGTGACGCTCCCGGAGTGACTCCTGACCTGCGACGCTCCCGGAGTGACTCCTGAAGTGCGACTCTCCGGGGGTGACTCCTGACATGTAACGCTCCCGTAGTGACTCCTGATGTGTGACACTCCCAGAGTGACTCCTGACGTGTGACTCTCCCGGAGTGACTCCTGACGTGTGACACTCCCGGTGTGACTCCTGACGTGTGACTCTCCCGGAGTGACTCCTGACGTGTGACGCTCCCGGAGTGAATCCTGACCTGCGACGCTCCCGGAGTGACGCCTGACGTGCAACTGTCCGGGAGTGACTTCTGCCATGTGACTCTCCCGGAGAGAATCCTGACGTGTGACTCTCCCGGAGTGAATCCTGACGTGTGACTCTCACGGAGTGACTCCTGACGTGTGACACTCCCGGAGTGACTCCTGACGTGTGACGCTCCTGGAGTGACTCCTGACGTGTGACCCTCCCGGACTGACTCCTGACGTGTGACGCTCCCGGAGTGACTCCTGACGTGTGACGCTCCCGTAGTGACTCCTGATGTGTCAATCTCCCGGAGTGAATAATGACGTGTGACGCTCCCTGAGAGCCTCCTGACGTGTGACTCTCCCGGTGAGACTCCTGATGTGTGACGCTCCCGGAGTGACTCCTGACGTGTGACGCTCCCGGAGTGAATCCGGACGTGTGATGCTCCCGGAGTTACTGCTGACGTGTGACGCTCCCGGAGTGAATCCTGACGTGTGACTCTCCCGGAGTGACTCCTGACGTGTGACGCACCCTGAGTGACTCCTGACGTGTGACTCTCCCGGAGTGACTCCTGACATGAGACTCTCCCTGAGTGACTCCCGACGTGTGACGCTCCCTGAGAGCCTCCTGACGTGTGACTCTCCCGGTGAGACTCCTGACGTTTGACGCTCCCGGAGTGACTCCTGACGTGTGACTCTCCCGGAGTGACTCCTGACGTGTGACTCTCCCGGAGTGCATCCTGAGGTGTGACGCTCCCGGAATGACTCCTGACGTGTGACTCTCCCGGAGAGAATCCTGACGTGTGACTCTCCCGGAGTGAATCCTGACGTGTCACTCTCACGGAGTGACTCCTGACGTGTGACGCTCCCAGAGTGACTCCTGACGTGTGACGCACCCGGAGTGACTCCTGACGTGTGAATCTCCTGGAGTGACTCCTGACGTGTGACTCTCCCGGAGAGAATCCTGACGTGTGACTCTCCCGGAGTGAATCCTGACGTGTCACTCTCACGGAGTGACTCCTCACGTGTGACTCTCCCAGAGTCTCTCCTGACGTGTGACGCACCTTGAGTGACTCCTGACGTGTGTCTCTCCCGGAGTGACTCCTGACGTGTGACTCTCCCGGAGTGACTCCTGACGTGTGACGCTCCCGTAGTGACTCCTGACGTGTCAATCTCCCGGAGTGAATAATGACGTGTGACGCTCCCTGAGAGCCTCCTGACGTGTGACTCTCCCGGTGAGAATCCTGATGTTTGACGCTCCCGCAGTGACTGCTGACGTGTGACTCTCCCGGAGTGATTCCTGACGTTTGAAGCTCCCGGAGAGTCTCCTAACGTGTGACGCTCCCGGAGTGACTCCTGACGTGTGACGCTCCTGGAGTGATTCCTGACGTTTGACTCTCCCGGGGTGACTCCTGACGTGTGACGCTACTGGATGATTCTTGACGTGTGACTCTCCCGGAGTGACTCCTTACGTGTGACGTTTCCGGAGTTACTGCTGACGTGTGAATCTCCCGGTGTGACTCCTGTCGTGTGACTCTCCCGGAGTGAATCCTGACGTGTGACTCTCACGGAGTGACTCCTGACGTGTGACTCTCCCAGAGTCTCTCCTGACTTGTGACGCACCCTGAGTGACTCCTGACTTGTGTCTCTCCCGGAGTGACTCCTGACGTGTGACTCTCCCGGAGTGACTCCTGACGTGTGACTCTCCCGGAGTGATTCCTGACGTGTGATGCTCCCGTAGTCACTCCTGACGTGTCAATCTCCTGGAGTGACTCCTGGCGTGTGACTCTCCGGCTGAGACTCCTGACGTGTGACGCTCCCGGTGTGACTCCTGACGTGTGACGCTCCCGGAGTGACTCCTGATGTGTGACGCTCCCGGAGTGACTCCTGACCTGCGACGCTCCCGGAGTGACTCCTGAAGTGCGACTCTCCGGGGGTGACTCCTGACATGTAACGCTCCCGTAGTGACTCCTGATGTGTGACACTCCCAGAGTGACTCCTGACGTGTGACTCTCCCGGAGTGACTCCTGACGTGTGATTCTCCCGGAGTGAATCCGGACGTGTGATGCTCCCGGAGTTACTGCTGACGTGTGACGCTCCCGGAGTGAATCCTGACGTGTGACTCTCCCGGAGTGACTCCTGACATGTGACGCACCCTGAGTGACTCCTGACGTGTGACTCTCCCGGAGTGACTCCTGACATGAGACTCTCCCTGAGTGACTCCCGACGTGTGACGCTCCCGGAGTGACTCCTGACGTGTCAATCTCCCGGAGTGAATCATGACGTGTGACGCTCCCTGAGAGCCTCCTGACGTGTGACTCTCCCGGTGAGACTCCTGACGTTTGACGCTCCCGGAGTGACTCCTGACGTGTGACTCTCCCGGAGTGATTCCTGACGTGTGAAGCTCCCGGAGAGTCTCCTAACGTGTGACGCTCCCGGAGTGACTCCTGACGTGTGACTCTCCCGGGGTGACTCCGGACGTGTGACGCTACTGGATGATTCTTGACGTGTGACTCTCCCGGAGTGACTCCTTACGTGTCAATCTCCCGGAGTGAATCATGACGTGTGACGCTCCCTGAGAGCCTCCTGACGTGTGACTCTCCCGGTGAGACTCCTGACGTTTGACGCTCCCGGAGTGACTCCTGACGTGTGACTCTCCCGGAGTGACTCCTGACGTATGACTCTCCCGGAGTGACTCCTGACATGTGACTCTCCCGGAGTGACTCCTGACGTGTGACGCTCCTGGAGTTACTCCTGACGTTTGACTCTCCATCGGTGACTCCTGACGTGTGACGCTACTGGATGATTCTTGACGTGTGACTCTCCCGGAGTGACTGCTGACGTGTGACGCTCCCGGAGTTACTGCTGACGTGTGACTCTCCCGGTGTGACTCCTGTCGTGTGACTCTCCCGGAGTGAATCCTGACGTGTGACTCTCCCGGAGTGACACCTGTCGTATGACGCAACCGGAGTGAATCCTGAAGTGTGACGCTCCTAGAGTGACTCCCGATGTGTGACTCTCGTAAGTTACTCCTGACATGTGACTCTCCCGGAGTGACTCCTGACGTGTGACGCTCCCGGAGTGACTCCTGACGAGTGACGCTCCCGGAGTGAATTCTGACGTGTGACTCTCCCGGAGTGACTCCTGATGTGTGACGCTACCGGAGTGACTCCTGACGTGTGACTCTCCCGGAGTGACTCCTGACGTGTGACGCACCCTGACTGACTCCTGACGTGTGACGCTCCCGGAGTGACTCCTGACGAGTGATGCTCCCGGAGTGAATCCTGACGTGTGACTCTCCCGGAGTGAATTCTAACGTGTGACTCTCCCGGAGTGACTCCTGACTTGTGACGCTAACGGAGTGACTCCTGACATGTGACTCTCCGGAGAGACTCCTGACGTGTGACGCACCCTGAGTGACTCCTGACGTGTGACTCTCCCGGAGTGACTCCTGACATGTGACTCTCCCGGAGTGACTCCTGACATGTGACTCTCCCGGAGAGTCTCCTGACGTGTGACGCTCCCAGAGTGACTCCTGTCGTTTGACGTTCCCGGAGAGCCTCCTGATGTGTGACTCTGCCGGAGTGACTCCTGACGTGTGAAGCTCCCGGAGAGTCTCCTAACGTGTGACGCTCCCGGAGTGACTCCTGACGTGTGACGCTCCTGGAGTTACTCCTGACGTTTGACTCTCCCAGGGTGACTCCTGACGTGTGACGCTACTGGATGATTCTTGACGTGTGACTCTCCCGGAGTGACTCCTGACGTGTGACGCTCCCGGAGTTACTGCTGACGTGTGACTCTCCCGGAGTGACTCCTGACGTGTGACGCTTCTGGTGTAACTCCTGACGTGTGACGCTCCCGGAGTGACTCCTGACGTGTGACTCTCCCGGAGTGACTCCTGACGTGTGACTCTCCCGGAATGACTCCTGACGTGTGACGCTCCCGGTGTGACTCCTGACGTGTGACGAACCCAGAGTGACTCCTGACGTTTGACGCTCCCGGAGTGACTCTTGACATGTGACATTCCCGGAGTGACTCCTGACGTGTGACTCTCCCGGAGTGACTCCTGACGTGTGACGTTCCCGGAGTGACTCCTGACGTGTGACTCTCCCGGAGTAACTCCGGACGTGTGACTTTCCCGGAGTGTCTCCTACGTGTGACGTTCCCGGAGTGACTCCTGACCTGTGACGTTCCCGGAGTGACTCCTGACGTGTGACGAACCCGGATTGACTCCTGACGTGTGACGCTCCCGGAGTAACTCCTGACGTGTGACATTCCCGGAATGACTCATGACGTGTGACGCTCCCGGAGTGACTCCTGACGTGTGACTCTCGTGGTGTGACTCCTGACGTGTGACTCTCCCGGAGTGACTCCTGACGTGTGACTCTCCGGGAGTCACTCCTGATATGTGACATTCCCGGAGTGACTCCTGACGTGAGACGCACCCGGAGTGACGCCTGACGTGTGACTCTCCCTGAGTGACTCCTGACGTCTGACATTCCCGGAGTGACTCCTGTCGTGTGACTCTCCCGTAGTGACTCCTGACGTGTGACTCTCCCGGAGTGACTCCTGACGTGTGACGCTCCTGGTGTAACTCCTGACGTGTGACGCTCCCGGAGTGACTCCTGACGTGTGACGAACCCAGAGTGACTCCTGACATTTGACGCTCCCGGAGTGACTCCTGACATGTGACATTCCCGGAGTGACTCCTGACGTGTGACTCTCCCGGAGTGACTCCTGACGTGTGACGTTCCCGGAGTGACTCCTGACGTGTGACTCTCCCGGAGTAACTCCGGACGGGTGACTTTCCCGGAGTGTCTCCTACGTGTGACGTTCCCGGAGTGACTCCTGACGTGTGACGTTCCCGGAGTGACTCCTGACGTGTGACGAACCCGGAGTGACTCCTGACGTGTGACGCTCCCGGAGTAACTCCTGACGTGTGACATTCCCGGAATGACTCCTGACGTGTGACGCTCCCGGAGTGAATCCTGACGTGTGACTCTCGTGGTGTGACTCCTGACGTGTGACTCTCCCGGATTGACTCCTGACGTGTGACTCTCCCGGAGTGACTCCTGACGTGTGACTCTCCGTTAGTCACTCCTGATATGTGACATTCCCGGAGTGACTCCTGACGTGTGGCTCTCCCGGAGTGACTCCTGACTTGTGACTCTCCCGGAGTGACTCCTGACGTGTGGCTCTCCCGGAGTGACTCCTGACCAGCGACGCTCCCGGAGTGACGCCTGACGTGCGACTCTCCGGGAGTGACTCCTGACATGTGACGCTCCCGTAGTGACTCCTGATGTGTGACACTCCCGGAGTGACTCCTGATGTGTGACTCTCCCGGAGTGAGTCCTGACGTGTGACGCTCCCGGAGTGAATCATGACGTGTGATGCTCCCGGAGTGACTCCTGACTTGTGACGCTCCCGGAGTGACTCCTGTTGTGTGACTCTCCCGGAGTGTCTCCTGACGTGTGACGCTCCCGGAGTGACTCCTGACCTGCGACGCTCCCAGAGTGACTCCTGACGTGCCACTCTCCGGGAGTGACTCCTGACATGTGACGCTCCCGTAGTGACTCCTGATGTGTGACACTCCCGGTGTGACTCCTGATGTGTGACTCTCCCCGATGAATCCTGACTTGTGACGCTCCCGGAGTGAATCATGACGTGTGACGCTCCCGGAGTGACTCCTGACGTGTGACGCTCCCGGAGTGTCTCCTGACGTGTGACGCTCCCGGAGTGACTCCTGACGTGTGACTCTCCCGGAGTCATTCCTGATATGTGACATTCCCGGAGTGACTCCTGACGTGTGACGCACCCGGAGTGACTCCTGACGTGTGACTCTCCCGGAGTGATTCCTGACGTGTGACTCTCCCGGAGTGACTCCTGACGCGTGACTCTCCCGGAGTGACTCCTGACGTGTGACGTTCCCGGAGTGACTCCTGACGTGTGACTCTCCCGGAGTGAATCCTGACGTGTGACTCTCCCGGAGTGACTCCTGATTTGTGACTCTCCCGGAGTAAATCCTGACGTGTGACGTTCCCGGAGTGACTCCTGACGTGTGACTCTCCCGGAGTGACTCCTGACGTATGACGTTCCCGGAGTGACGCCTGACGTGTGACTCTCCCGGAGTGACTCCTGACGTGTGACTCTCCCGGAGTGACTCCTGACGGTGCGCTCCCGGACTGACTACTGACGTGTGACCCTTCCGGAGTGACTCCTGACGTGTGACTCTCCCAGAGTGACTCCTGACGTGTGACTCTCGCTCCCGGAGTGACTCCTGACGTGTGACTCTCCCGGAGTGACTCCTGATGTGTGACTCTCACGGAGTGACTCCTGACTTGTGACGCTCCCGGTGTGACTCCTGACGTGTGACTCTCCCGGTGAGACTCCTGACGTGTGACTCTCCCGGAGTGACTCCTGATGTGTGACTCTCCCGGAGTGACTCCTGATGTGTGACTCTCCCGGAGTGACTCCTGACTTGTGACGCTCCCAGTGTGACTCCTGACGTGTGACTCTCGCTGCCGGAGAGACTCCTGACGTGTGAATCTCCCGTAGTGAATCCTGACGTGTGACTCTCCCGGAGTGACTCCTGACGTGTGACCCTCCCGGAGTGACTCCTGACGTGTGACTCTCCTGGAGTGACTCCTGACGTGTGACCCTCCCGGAGTGACTCCTGACGTGTGACCCTCCCGGAGTGACTCCTGACGTGTGACTTTCCCGGAGTGACTCCTGACGTTTGTCTCTCCCGGAGTGACTCCTGACGTGTGACGCTCCCGGAGTGACTCCTGACGTTTGTCTCTCCCGGAGTGACTCCTGACGTGTGAATCTCCCGGAGTGACTCCTGACGTGTGAATCTCCCGGAGTGACTCCTGACGTGTGACGCACCCTGAGTGACTCCTGACGTGTGACGCACCCTGAGTGACTCCTGACGTGTGACGCACCCTGAGTGACTCCTGACATTTGTCTCTCCCGGAGTGACTCCTGACGTTTGTCTCTCCCGGAGTGACTCCTGACATTTGTCTCTCCCGGAGTGACTCCTGACGTTTGTCTCTCCCGGAGTGACTCCTGACATTTGTCTCTCCCGGAGTGACTCCTGACGTTTGTCTCTCCCGGAGTGACTCCTGAAGTGTGACTCTCCCGGAGTGAATCCTGATGTGTGACTCTCCCGGAGTGACTCCTGACGTGTGACGATCCCGGAGTGAATCCTGACCTGAAATGTTCAGACTCCCGGAACGTGCTGCTTCGTAATCTGACCCCCTGCGTCTCTCGCACCCACCCCCCCACCTCCCACTCTCAGGTTTCACCTACTTCTTCAAAGAGCAGCGATACTGGAAGATGCGGGGCGGTGCTGTCGAGGTTGTCTCTCCCGCCGCTCACTCCACACACCGCGATTGGATGCACTGTGACTCGGCCTCCGATCCCCCACAACCTCCGTTGCCCAGGGACCCCGCGGACAAGGACTGCAGCTGCCTCCTAGACCGTAACTCAGCCAGCGCTGCCTCCTGGTGTAGGGTGCAGCTCCTCGCTGCTCTCCTGGCCTCCCTCTTCCTCAGGGTTTAACGGGACCCACGTTTCCCCCCCCCGCCCCCCCCCCGCCCCAGCCTGTTACTCCAGACACTGCGGTTAACATGCCTGGCTGAGCTCTCTCACACCTCTCTGGCTACACAAGTGTCCTGCACACCTTTAACAAGGACCTTGAAGCACTGTCGGACCCATCACAGCCCGTTTGACTCTGCCCCTCGCTCCCTCTCTCTCTCTCTCTCTCTGTCTCTCTGTCTCTCTCTCTCTCTCTCTGTCTCTCTGTCTCTCTCTCTCTCTTGCTGCTGCTTCCCATTGCTCTTTCCATCTTGCACTGTTTCCCTATCACTCTCTGTCTCCCTTCGTCCCTCTCTCTCTCTTTCTCTCACCATCTCCCATGTCATTTGTCTCACGCTCTCTGTTTATCTCTCTTCCTAACTGCATCTCACTCTCTGTTTCCCTCTCTCTCTCCTATCTGTCACTCGCCTTCTCTCTCATTCTCTCTCCCTCTGTTTATCTCTCTTTCTCTCTCTCCCGATTTATCTTTCTTTCTCTCTCTGTCTCTCTCTCTCTCTGTTTCCCTCTCTCTTATCTGTTGCTCAAATCTTTCTGTGTCTCTCTCTCTCTGTTTCTCTCTCTGTCTCTCTCTCTGTCTCTCTCTCTCTCTCTTTATCTCTCTTTCTCTCTCTCTCTCTCTGTTTCCCTCTCCTACACTCTTTCTGCCTTAATCTCTCTCAACCTTTCTTCTGTTTCTCTCTATTTATTTTGCTTTCTCACACTCTCTGTCTCTCTGTTTCCCTCTCCCTTTATCTCTTTCCGTTTCTCTCTGTCTCCCTCTCTCCTTCTCTGTTTTCCTCTCCCCTCTCTTTCCATCCCTCTCTCTCTCTCTATGTCTCTCTCTCTCTCTCTCCCCCTCCCTTTCCACCTCTCTCTCTCCATCTCCCTTTGCCCCCTCTTCCCATCTCTCTCTCCTTATTTCCCCCTCCCCCTCTCCTTCCACCTTCTATCTCTCTCTTTCTCTCTCTCTGCCTCTCTCTCTGTCTCTCTCTCTCTCCCTCTCTCTCTCTGTCTCTCTCTCTGTCTCTCTCTCTGTCTCTGTCTCTCTCTCTCTCTGTCTCTCTCTGTCTCTCTCTCTCTCTCTCTCTCTCTCTCTGTCTCTCTCTGTCTCTCTCTCTCTCTGTCTCTCTCTCTCTCTCTCTGTCTCTGTCTCTCTCTCTCTCTCTCTTTGTCTCTCTCTCTCCACCACTCTCCTTGGTTTTTCTACCTCGCCCCCTCTCTTGCCTCTATTGTCTGGTCCGATGTTCTGTCTCTCTCAGGAGGCACCAGGCTGGATCAGCCCTGGGTGGATGGGAGAGCAGACAGCTCACACTGCCCTTACAACCCTTGGTGTCCACGTTCACCGCAGGACAGTGTCCACGCAGCGGAGAGAGAGAGAGAGAGAGAGGAGGAAGGAGTGTAAAGAGGTGAAGAGGGAGATTCCCTCGCTGGGACTGGTACTAAGATACACACACACACACACACACACACAGCGGGTAGATGCTGAGCGCGGGGTGTGTGTGATGAAAGGATTTTGGCTGCAGTTCCCCACTGCAGTATCTCCCCGGCACTAAGGCTACCTGTTCCCCCCATCTCAGCTCGTCGGCTGCAGAAGCCCTCGCCCGCCCCTTCGTTCCCTCCGGGAATCGACTATTCCAGCCGCTCTCCCACGGTCGACCCTCCTGTAAATTTCTGCGTGTCCCAACCTCCGCTGACCCCTCCACCCCGTGTCTGAATCCGCACCGAGTCCCCTTCACCCCCACACCCCCCGCGCTCGCTGACCCCACACTGGCTCCCGGTCCGGCAACACCTCCATTTTCACATACTCACCCTCGTTTTCAAATCCCTCCATGGACCTCACTCCCCCTCCTTATCTCTGTAACCTCCTCCAGTCCCCTACACCCCTCCCTATCTCTGTAACCTCCTCCAGCCCCTACACCCCTCCCTATCTCTGTAACCTCCTCCAGCCCCTACACCCCTCCCTATCTCTGTAACCTCCTCCAGCTCCTACACCCCTCCCTATCTCTGTAACCTCCTCCAGCCCCTACACCCCTCCCTATCTCTGTAACCTCCTCTAGCCCATACACCCCTCCCTATCTCTGTAACCTCCTCCAGCCCCTACACCCCTCCCTATCTCTGTAACCTCCTCCAGCCCCTACACCCTCCCTATCTCTGTAACCTCCCCCAGCCCCTCGGAGATCTCTGCGCTCCTCCGGTTCCGGCCTCTCGAGCATTCCCCGAATCCCATCGCTCCGCAATTGGCGGCCGGACCTTCAGCTGCCCTGGTGGGGGTTGGGGAAGGGGGGAGGGGTGAGGAGGAGGGATGGGCTAACCTCTTGCAATTGCCCCCCCTCAACCCCTCTGCCTTGATCCCTCCTCACAAGACATGGCTACCTCTGTGACTCAGCGCCTCGACACCTCTCCCTACTGTGCCCTCTGTGGGGAAGTTTGGTGTTATTATAAGAACGTTCATGAATAAAATTCAGTCTCGAACATGGGCTCCCTCCAGTGAAACTCTCTAACAAATTCAACGCTGGGTAACAAATGAGGCAAGAGACCCTCGGACTCGGTGGTCCGGAGACAACCCACTGTGCCTCAGCCTCCTGGGGGGGGGTGGGGGGGGGCGGTGGGGAAGAGATGAAACGCAGTGTCAGGAAAGCTCCAGCAGGAGGCGGTAACGTTCGCTGAGACAGGAGAGACCTGCTGCTGCTGTGGAAACAGCACATCCTGCTGGTAGTCAGTGGTATGGCACATAGCCACGGGGGGGGATGGAGGAATTGGGGTTAGTGTGGAATTGATACAGGGCTAGGAGGAGAGAGCGGGGCAGTGGGGTTAGTTTGGGGATTGATACAGGGCTACGGGGAAAGAGCGGGACAGTGGGATTGGTTTGGGGATTGATACAGGCCTATGGGGAGTGAGCAGGGCAGTGGGATTACTTCGGGGATTAACACAGGTCTATGGGGAGAGAGCGGGAAAGTGGGATTAGTTTGGGGATTGATACAGGGCTATGGGGAGAGAGCAGGGCGGTGGGATTAGGTTGGGGATTGATACAGGGCTATGGGGAGAGAGCGGGGCAGTGGGATTAGTTTGGGATTTATACAGGGCTATGGGGAGAGATTGCGTCAGTGGGATTAGTTTCGGGATTAATTCAGGGCTATGGGGAGAGTGCAGTGCAGTGGGATTAGTTTGGGTATTGATACAGGGCTATGGGGAGAAAGCGGGGCAGTGGGATTAGTTTGGGGATTGAAACAGAGCTATGGGGAGAGAGCAGGGCGCAGGAATAAGTTTGGGATTGATACAGGGCTATGGGGATCGAGCATGGCGGTGGGATTAGCTTGGGGATTGATACAAGGCAAAGGGAGGAGAGAGGGGTAGTGGGATGAGTTTGGGGTTTGAAACAGGGCTATGGGGAGAGAATGAGACATCGGGATCATTTTGGGATTGATACTGGGCTATGGGGAGAGAGCGGAGCAGTGGGATTAGTTTGGAATTGATATAGGGCTATGGGGAGAGAGCGGGGTAGTGGGATGATTTTCGGATTGATACAGGGCTATGGGGAAAGAGGGGGCAGTGGGATTAGTTTGGGGATTGATTTAGGGCTGTGAGGAGAGAGCGGGGCAGTGGGATTAGTTTGGGGATTGATACAAGGCTATGGGGAGAGAACAGGGAAGTGGGATTAGTTTGGGGAATGATACAGGGCTATGGGGGAGAGAGCAGGACAGTGGGATTAGTTTGGGGATTGATGCAGGGCTATGGGGAGAGAGCGGGGCAGTGGGAATAGTTTGGGGATTGATAAAGGGCTATGGGGAGAGAGCGAAGCAGTGGGATTAGTTTGGGATTTATACAGGGCTATGGGGAGAGAGTGCGTCAGTGGGATTAGTTTCGGGATTAATTCAGGGCTATGGGGAGAGTGCAGTGCAGTGGGATTAGTTTGGGTATTGATACAGGGCTATGGGGAGAAAGCGGGGCAGTGGGATTAGTTTGGGGATTGAAACAGAGCTATGGGGAGAGAGCAGGGCGCAGGAATAAGTTTGGGATTGATACAGGGCTATGGGAAGAGAGCAGGGTGGTGGGATTAGCTTGGGGATTGATACAAGGCAAAGGGAGGAGAGAGGGGTAGTGGGATGAGTTTGGGGTTTGAAACAGGGCTATGGGGAGAGAATGAGACATTGGGATCATTTTGGGATTGATACTGGGCTATGGGGAGAGAGCGGAGCAGTGGGATTAGTTTGGAATTGATATAGGGCTATGGGGAGAGAGCGGGGTAGTGGGATGATTTTCGGATTGATACAGGGCTATGGGGAAAGAGGGGGCAGTGGGATTAGTTTGGGGATTGATACAAGGCTATGGGGAAGTGGGATTAGTTTGGGGATTGATACAGGGCTATGGGGAGAGAGCGGGGCAGTGGGATTAGTTTGGGGATTGATATAGGGCTATGGGGAGAGAGCGGGGTAGTGGGATGATTTTCGGATTGATACAGGGCTATGGGGAAAGAGGGGGCAGTGGGATTAGTTTGGGGATTGATACAAGGCTATGGGGAAGTGGGATTAGTTTGGGGATTGATACAGGGCTATGGGGAGAGAGCGGGGCAGTGGGATTAGTTTGGGGATTGATGCAGGGCTATGGGGAGAGAGCAGGGCGGTGGGATTAGGTTGGGGATTGATACAGGGCTACAGGGAGAGAGTGGGGCAGTGGGAATAGTTTGGGGATTGATACAGGGCTATGGGGAAAGAGCAGGGCAGTGGGATTAGTTAGGGGATTGATACAGGGCTATGGGAAGAGAGCGGGGCAGTGGGATTAGTTTGGGGATTGATACAGGGCTATGGGGAGAGAGTGGGGCAGTGGGATTAGTTTGGGGATTGAAACAGGGCTATGGGGAGAGAGCAGGGCGCAGGAATAAGTTTTCGATTGATACAGGCCTATGGGGATAGAGCATGGCGGTGGGATTAGCTTGGGGATGGATACAGGGCTAAGGGAGGAGAGAGGGGTAGTGGGATGAGTTTGGGGTTTGAAACAGGGCTATGGGGAGAGAATGAGGCATTGGGATCATTTTGGGATTGATACTGGGCTATGGGGAGAGAGCGGGGCAGTGGGATTAGTTTGGGGATTGATACAGGGCTATGGGGAGAGAGTGGGGCAGTGGGATTAGTTTGGGGATTGATTTAGGGCTATGGGGAGTGAGCGGGGAATTGGGATTAGTTTGGGGATTGATACAGGGCCATGTGGAGAGAGCGGGGCAGTGGGATTAGTTTGGGGATTGATACAGGGCTGTGAGGAGTGACGGGGCAGTGGGATTAGTTTCGGGATTTATATACGGCAATGGTGAGAGAGTGGGGTAGTGGGATAGTTTGGGGATTGATACAGGGCTATGGGGAGAGAGTGGGACAGTGGGATTAGTTTGGGGATTGATACAGCGCAATGGGGAGAGACCAGGACAGTGGGATTAGTTTTGGATTGATACAGGGCTATGGGGAGAGAGCAGGACAGTGGGATTAGTTTGGGGATTGATACAGGGATATGAGGAGCGAGAGGGGCTCTGGGATTTGTTTGGGGATTGATACAGGGCCATGGGGAGAGATTGGGGCAGAGGGATTAGTTTGGGGATTGATACAGGGCTATTGGGAGAGAGTGGGGCAGTGGGTTTAGTTTGGGGAATGATACAGGGCTATGGGGAGAGAGCTGGGCAGTGGGAATAGTTTTGGGATAAAAACAAATAAAATGCGGAGGCTGGAAATCCAAAACAAAAACAAAAACATAATTACCTGGAAAAACTCAGCAGGTCTGGCAGCATCGGTGGAGAAGAAAAGAGTTGACTTTTCGAGAAGACTAGTTTTGGGGATTGATACAGGGCTATGGGGAGAGAACGGGACAGTGGGATTAGTTTGGGGATTGATACAGGGCTATGGGGAGAGAGCGGGACAGTGGGATTAGTTTGGGGATTGATACAGGGCTATGGGGAGAGAGTGGGGCAGTGGGATTACTTAGGGGATTGATACAGGGCTATGGGGAGAGAGCAGGACAGTGGGATTAGTTTGGGCATTGATACAGGGCTATGGGGAGTGAGCGGGGCAGTGGGATTAGTTTAGGGATTGATACAGGGCTATGGGGAGAGAGCGGGGCAGTGGGATTAGTTTGGGGATTGATACAGGGCTATCGAGAGAGAACGGGGCAGTGGGATTAGATTGGGATTGTTACAGAGCTATGGGGAGAGAGAGGGGCAGTGGGATTAGTTTGGGGATTGATACAGGGCTATGGGGAGAGAGCGGGACAGTGGGATTAGCTTGGGGATTGATACAGGGCTATGGGGAGAGAGTGGGGCAGTGGGATTACTTAGGGGATTGATACAGGGCTATCGAGAGAGAACGGGGCAGTGGGATTAGTTTGGGATTGATACAGGGCTATGGGGAGATAGTTGGGCAGTGGGATTAGTTTGGGGATTGACACAGGGCTATGGGGAGAGAGTGAGGCAGTGGGATTAGTTTGGGGATTGATACAGGCTATTGGGAGAGAGTGGGGCAGTGAGATTAGTTTGGGGATTGATACAGGGTTATGGGGAGAGAGCAGGGCGCAGGAATAAGTTTGGGATTGATACAGGGCTATGGGGATAGAGCATGGCGGTGGGATTAGCTTGGGGCTTGATACAGGGCTAAGGGAGGAGAGAGTGGTAGTGTGATTAGTTTGGATTGATACAGGGCTATGTGGTGAGAGTGGGGCAGTGGGATTTGTTTGGGGATTGATACAGGGCTATGGGGAGAGAGCGAGGCAGTGGGATTAGATAGGGATTCTTACAGGGCTATGGGAAGAGAGCGGGGCAGTGGGATTAGTTTAGGGATTGATACAGGGCTATGGGGAGAGAGTGGGGCAGTGGCATTAGTTAGGGGATTGTTAGGGGGCCGTTGGAAGAGAGTGGGGCAGTAAGATTAGTTTGGGGATTGAAACAGGGCTGTGAGGAGTGACGGGGCAGTGGGATTAGTTTCGGGATTTACATACGGCAATGGTGAGAGTGTGGGGTTGTGGGATAGTTTGGGGATTGATACAGGGCAATGGGGAGAGAGTTAGGCATTGGGATTGGTTTGGGGATTGATACAGGGCTATGGGGAGAGAGCGAGACAGTGGGATTAGTTTGGGGATTGACACAGGACTATGGGGAGAGAGTGGGGCTTTGGGATTAGTTTGGTGATTAATACAGCGCTATGGGGAGAGAGCGAGGCAGTGGGATTAGTTTGGTGATTGATACAGGGCTATGGGGAGAGAGTGGGGCAGTGGGTTTAGTTAGGGGATTGATACAGGGCTAAGGGAGGAGAGAGGTGTAGTGGGATGAGTTTGGATTGATACAGGGCTATGGGGAGAGAGTGGGGCTGTGCGATTAGTTTGGGGCTTGATACTGGGCTATGGGGAGAGAGCCGGGCAGTGGGATTATTTTGGGGAATGATACAGGGCTATGGGGAGAGAGTTGGGCAGTGGGAATAGTTTTGGGATAAAAACAAATAAACTGCGGAGGCTGGAAATCCAAAACAAAAACAAAAACATAATTACCTGGAAAAACTCAGCAGTTCTGGCAGCATCGGTGGAGAAGAAAAGAGTTGACTTTTCGAGAAGACTAGTTCTGTGGATTGATAAAGGGCTATGGAGAGAGGGAGGGGCAGTGGGATTAGTTTGAGGATTGATTTAGGGCTATGGGGAGAGAGTGGGGCAGTGGGATTATTTAGGGGATTGATACAGGGCAATGGGGAGAGAGCGGGGCAGTGGGATTAGTTTGGGGTTTAATACAGGGCAATGGGGAGAGAGCGGGGCAGTGGGATTAGTTTGGGGATTGATACAGGGCTATGGGGAGAGTGCGGGGCAGTAGGATTAGTTTGGGGATTGATGCAGGGCTATGGGGAGACAGTGGGACAGTGGGATTAGTTTGGGGATTGATACAGGGCTATGGGGAGAGAGCGGGGCAGTGGGATTAGTTTGGGGATTGACACAGGGCTATGGGGAGAGAGCGGGGCAGTGGGATTAGTTTGGGATTGTTACAGGGCTATGGGTAGAGAGCGGTGCAGTGGGATTAGTTTGGGGATTGATACAGGCCTATGTGGAAAGAATGAGACACTGGGATTAGTTTGGGGATTGATACAGGGTTATGGGGAGAGATCGGGACAGTGGGAATAGTTTGGGGATTGATACAGGGCTATGGGGAGAGAGTGGGTCAGTGGGATTAGTTTGGGGATTGATACTGGGCTATGGGGATAGAGCCGGGCAGTGGGATTAGTTTGGGGAATGATACAGGGCTATGGGGAGAGAGTTGTGCAGTGGGAATAGTTTGGGGATTGATACAGGGCTATGGGGAGAGAGAGGGTCAGAGGGATTAGTTTTGGGATTGATACAGCAAATTGGGAGAGACCAGGACATTGGGATAAGTTTCGGATTGACACAGGGCTATGAGGAGCGAGAGGGGCTGTGGGATTTGTTTGGGGATTGATACAAGGCTATGAGGAGCGAGAGGGGCTGTGGGATTTGTTTGGGGATTGATACAGGGCTATGCGGAGTGAGTGGGGCATTGGGATTAGTTTGGGGATTGATACAGGGCTATGCGGAGTGAGTGGGGCATTGGGATTAGTTTGGGGATTGATACAGGGCTATGCGGAGTGAGCGGGGCAGTGGGATTAGTTTGGGGATTGATACAGGGCTATGGGGAGAGAGTGGGGCAGTGGGATTAGTTTGGGGATTGATACAGGGCTATGGAGTGAGAGCAGGGCAGTGGGAGTAGTTTGGGGATTGATACAGGGCTATGGGGAGAGAGTGGGGCAGTGGGATTAGTTTGGGGATTGATACAGGGCTATGGGGAGTGAGCGGAGAATTGGGATTAGTTTGGGGATTGATACAGTTCTATGGGGAGGGTGCAGGGCAGTGGGATTAGTTTGGGGATTGATACAGGGCCATGTGGAGAGAGCGGGGCAGTGGGGTTAGTTTGGGGATTGATACAGGGCTATGGGGAGAGAGTAGGTCCGTGGGATTAGTTTGGGGATTGATACAGGCTATGGGGAGAGAGTGGGACAATGGGATTAGTTTGGGATTGTTACAGGGCTATGGGTAGAGAGCGGTGCAGTGGGATTAGTTTGGGATTGATACAGGGCTATGGGGAGATAGTTGGGCAGTGGGATTAGTTTGGGGATTGATACAGGGCTATGGGGAGAGAGCAGGACAGTGGGATTAGTTTTGGATTGATACAGGGCTATGGGGAGAGAGAGGGGCAGCGGGATAAGTTTGGGGATTGATACAGGGCAATGGGGAGAGACCAGGACAGTGGGATTAGTTTTGGATTGATACAGGGCTATGGGGAGAGAGCAGGACAGTGGGATTAGTTTGGGGATTGATACAGGGATATGAGGAGCGAGAGGGGCTCTGGGATTTGTTTGGGGATTGATACAGGGCCATGGGGAGAGATTGGGGCAGAGGGATTAGTTTGGGGATTGATACAGGGCTATTGGGAGAGAGTGGGGCAGTGGGATTAGTTTGGGGAATGATACAGGGCTATGGGGAGAGAGCTGGGCAGTGGGAATAGTTTTGGGATAAAAACAAATAAAATGCGGAGGCTGGAAATCCAAAACAAAAACAAAAACATAATTACCTGGATAAACTCAGCAGGTCTGGCAGCATCGGCGGAGAAGAAAAGAGTTGACTTTTCGAGAAGACTAGTTTTGGGGATTGATACAGGGCTATGGGGAGAGAACGGGACAGTGGGATTAGTTTGGGGATTGATACAGGGCTATGGGTAGAGAGTGGGGCAGTGGGATTACTTAGGGGATTGATACAGGGCTATGGGGAGTGAGCGGGGCAGTGGGATTAGTTTGGGATTGATACAGGGCTATGGGGAGATAGTTGGGCAGTGGGATTAGTTTGGGGATTGACACAGGGCTATGGGGAGAGAGTGAGGCAGTGGGATTAGTTTGGGGATTGATACAGGCTATTGGGAGAGAGTGGGGCAGTGAGATTAGTTTGGGGATTGATACAGGGTTATGGGGAGAGAGCAGGGCGCAGGAATAAGTTTGGGATTGATGCAGGGCTATGGGGATAGAGCATGGCGGTGGGATTAGCTTGGGGCTTGATACAGGGCTAAGGGAGGAGAGAGTGGTAGTGTGATTAGTTTGGATTGATACTGGGCTATGGGGTGAGAGTGGGGCAGTGGGATTTGTTTGGGGATTGATACAGGGCTATGGGGAGAGAGCGAGGCAGTGGGATTAGATAGGGATTATTACAGGGCTATGGGAAGAGAGGGGGCAGTGGGATTAGTTTAGGGATTGATACAGGGCTATGGGGAGAGAGTGGGGCAGTGGCATTAGTTAGGGGATTGTTAGAGGGCCGTTGGAAGAGAGTGGGGCAGTAAGATTAGTTTGGGGATTGAAACAGGGCTGTGAGGAGTGACGGGGCAGTGGGATTAGTTTCGGGATTTATATACGGCAATGGTGAGAGTGTGGGGTTGTGGGATAGTTTGGGGATTGATACAGGGCAATGGGGAGAGAGTTAGGCATTGGGATTGGTTTGGGGATTGATACAGGGCTATGGGGAGAGAGCGGGACAGTGGGATTAGTTTGGGGATTGATACAGGACTATGGGGAGAGAGTGGGGCTTTGGGATTAGTTTGGTGATTAATACAGCGCTATGGGGAGAGAGCGAGGCAGTGGGATTAGTTTGCGGATTGGAACAGGGCTATGGGTAGGGAATGGGGCAGTGGGATTAGTTTGGGGATTGATACATGGCTATGGGGAGAGAGTGGGGCAGTGGGTTTAGTTCGGGGATTGATACAGGGCTAAGGGAGGAGAGAGGTGTAGTGGGATGAGTTTGGATTGATACAGGGCCATGGGGAGAGAGTGGGGCTGTGCGATTAGTTTGGGGCTTGATACTGGGCTATGGGGAGAGAGCCGGGCAGTTGGATTATTTTGGGGAATGATACAGGGCTATGGGGAGAGAGTTGGGCAGTGGGAATAGTTTTGGGATAAAACCAAATAAACTGCGGAGGCTGGAAATCCAAAACAAAAACAAAAACATAATTACCTGGAAAAACTCAGCAGTTCTGGCAGCATCGGTGGAGAAGAAAAGAGTTGACTTTTCGAGAAGACTAGTTCTGGGGATTGATAAAGGGCTATGGGGAGAGGGAGGGGCAGTGGGATTAGTTTGGGGATTGATTTAGGGCTATGGGGAGAGAGTGGGGCAGTGGGATTACTTAGGGGATTGATACAGGGCAATGGGGAGAGAGCGGGGCAGCGGGATTAGTTTGGGGTTTGATACAGGGCAATGGGGAGAGAGCGGGGCAGTGGGATTAGTTTGGGGATTGATACAGGGCTATGGGGAGAGTGCGGGGCAGTGGGATTAGTTTGGGGATTGATGCAGGGCTATGGGGAGACAGTGGGACAGTGGGATTAGTTTGGGGATTGATACAGGGCTATGGGGAGAGAACGGGGCAGTGGGATTAGTTTGGGGATTGACACAGGGCTATGGGGAGAGAGCGGGGCAGTGGGATTAGTTTGGGATTGTTACAGGGCTATGGGTAGAGAGCGGTGCAGTGGGATTAGTTTGGGGATTGATACAGGCCTATGTGGAAAGAATGAGACACTGGGATTAGTTTGGGGATTGATACAGGGTTATGGGGAGAGATCGGGACAGTGGGAATAGTTTGGGGATTGATACAGGGCTATGGGGAGAGAGTGGGTCAGTGGGATTAGTTTGGGGATTGATACTGGGCTATGGGGATAGAGCCGGGCAGTGGGATTAGTTTGGGGAATGATACAGGGCTATGGGGAGAGAGTTGTGCAGTGGGAATAGTTTGGGGATTGATACAGGGCTATGGGGAGAGAGCAGGGCGGTGGGATTAGGTTGGGGATTGATACAGGGCTATGGGGAGAGAGAGGGTCAGAGGGATTAGTTTTGGGATTGATACAGCAAATGGGGAGAGACCAGGACATTGGGATAAGTTTCGGATTGACACAGGGCTATGAGGAGCGAGAGGGGCTGTGGGATTTGTTTGGGGATTGATACAGGCCTATGTGGAGAGAATGAGACACTGGGATTAGTTTGGGATTGATACAGGGCTATGAGGAGCGAGAGGGGCAGTGGGATTAGTTTGGGGATTGATACAGGGCTATGCGGAGTGAGCGGGGCAGTGGGATTAGTTTGGGGATTGATACAGGGCAATGGGGAGAGAGAGGGGCAGTGGGATTAGTTTGGGGATTGATAAAGGGCTATGGGGAAAAAGAGGGGCAGTGGGAGTAGTTTGGGGATTGATAAAGGGCTATGGGGAGAGAAAGGGGCAGTGGGATTAGTTTGGGGATTGATTTAGGGCTATGGGGAGAGAGTGGGGCAGTGGGATTAGTTTGGGGATTGATACAGGGCTATGGGGAGTGAGCGGGGAATTGGGATTAGTTTGGGGATTGATACAGTTCTATGGGGAGGGTGCAGGGCAGTGGGATTAGTTTGGGGATTGATACAGGGCCATGTGGAGAGAGCGGGGCAGTGGGGTTAGTTTGGGGATTGATACAGGGCTATGGGGAGAGAGTAGGTCAGTGGGATTAGTTTGGGGATTGATACAGGCTATGGGGAGAGAGTGGGACAATGGGATTAGTTTGGGATTGTTACAGGGCTATGGGTAGAGAGCGGTGCAGTGGGATTAGTTTGGGATTGATACAGGGCTATGGGGAGATAGTTGGGCAGTGGGATTAGTTTGGGGATTGATACAGGGCCATGTGGAGAGAGTGGGGCAGTGGGATTAGTTAGGGGTTTGATACAGGGCCATATGGAGAGAGCGGGGCAGTGGGATTAGTTTGGGGATTGATACAGGGCCATGGGGAGAGATTGGGGCAGAGGGATTAGTTTGAGGATTGATACAGGGCTATGGGGAGAGAGCGGGGCAGTGGGATTAATTTGAGGATTGATACAGGGCTATTGGGAGAGAGTGGGGCAGTGGGATTAGTTTGGGGAATGATACAGGGCTATGGGGAGAGAGTTGGGCAGTGGGAATAGTTTTGGGATAAAAATAAATAAACTGCGGAGGCTGGAAATCCAAAACAAAAACAAAAACATAATTACCTGGAAAAACTCAGCAGGTCTGGCAGCATCAGCGGAGAAGAAAAGAGTTGACTTTTCGAGAAGACTAGTTTTGGGGATTGATACAGGGCTATGGGGAGAGAGAGGGGCAGTGGGATTAGTTTGGAGATTGGTAAAGGGCTATGGGGAGAGAGAGGGGCAGTGGGATTAGTTTGGGGATTGATTTAGGGCTATGGGGAGAGAGTGGGGCAGTGGGATTAGTTTGGGGATTGATACAGGGCTATGGGGAGAGAGCAGGTCAGTGGGATTAGTTATTGATTGATACAGGGCTATGGGGAGAGAGCAGGACAGTGGGAGTAGTTTGGGCATTGATACAGGACTATGCGGAGTGAGCGGGGCAGTGGGATTAGTTTAGGGATTGATACAGGGCTATCGAGAGAGAACGGGGCAGTGGGATTAGTTTGGGTTTGTTACAGGGCTATGCGTAGAGAGCGGTGCAGTGGGAATAGTTTGGGATTGATACAGGGCTATCGGGAGATAGTTGGGCAGTGGGATTAGTTTGGGGATTGACACAGGGCTATGGGGAGAGAGTGAGGCAGTGGGATTAGTTTGCTGATTGATACAGGGCTAAGGGGAGAGAGCAGGGCAGTGGGATTAGTTTGGGGATTGATACAGGGCTATGGGGAGAGAGCGGGGCAGTGGGATTAGTTTGGGGATTGATACAGCGCTATGGGGAGAGAGCGGGGCAGTGGGATTAGTTTGGGGATTGATACAGGGCTATGGGGAGTGAGCGGAGCAGTGGGATTAGTTTGGGAATTGATACAGGGATATGGAGAGAGAGCGGGGCAGTGGGATTAGTTTGGGATTGTTACAGGGCTATGGGTAGAGAGCGGTGCAGTGGGATTAGTTTGGGATTGATACAGGGCTATGGGGAGATAGTTGGGTAGTGGGATTAGTTTGGGGATTGATACAGGGCTATGGGGAGAGAGTGAGGCAGTGGGATTAGTTTGGGGATTGATACAGGGCTATGGGGAGAGAGCAGGGCGGTGGGATTTGGTTGGGGATTGATCAAGGGCTATGGGGAGAGAGAGGGGCATTGGGATTAGTTTGGGGATTGATACAGCGCAATTGGGAGAGACCAGGACAGTGGGATTAGTTTTGGATTGATACAGGGCTATGGGGAGAGAGCAGGACAGTGGGATTAGTTTGGGGATTGATACAGGGATATGAGGAGCGAGAGGGGCTCTGGGATTTGTTTGGGGATTGATACAGGGCCATGGGGAGAGATTGGGGCAGAGGGATTAGTTTGGGGATTGATACAGGGTTATTGGGAGAGAGTGGGGCAGTGGGATTAGTTTGGGGAATGATAAAGGGCTATGGGGAGAGAGTTGGGCAGTGGGAATAGTTTTGGGATAAAAACAAATAAACTGCGGAGGCTGGAAATCCAAAACAAAAACAAAAACATAATTACCTGGAAAAACTCAGCAGGTCTGGCAGCATCGGCGGAGAAGAAAAGAGTTGACTTTTCGAGAAGACTAGTTTTGGGGATTGATACAGGGCTATGGGGAGAGAGAGGGGCAGTTGGATTAGTTTGGGGATTGATACAGAGCTATGGGGAGAGAGCGGGACAGTGGGATTATTTTGGGGATTGATACAGGGCTATGGGGAGATAGTTAGGCAGTGGGATTAGTTTGGGAATTGATACAGGGCTATGGGGAGAGAGTGAGGCAGTGGGATTAGTTTGGGGATTGATACAGGGCTATGGGGAGAGAGAAGGGCGGTGGGATTAGGTTGGGGATTGATCAAGGGCTATGGGGAGAGAGAGGGGCAGCGGGATTAGTTTGGTGATTGATACAGGGCTATGGGGAGAGAGCGGGGCAGTGGGATTAGTTTGGGGATTGATACAGGGCTATGCGGAGTGAGCGGGGCAGTGGGATTAGTTTGGGGATTGATACTGGGCCATGAGGAGAGAGCAGAGCAGTGGTGTTATTTTGGGGATTGGTACAGGGCTATGGGGAGAGAGTGGGTCAGTGCAATTAGTTGCGGGAATAATTCAGGGCTATGGGGAGAGTGCGGTGCAGTGGGATTTGTTTGGGGATTGATACAGTTCTATGGGGAGTGATCGGGGCAGTGGGATTAGTTTGGCGACTGATACAGGGCCATGTGAATAGAGCATGGCGGTGGGATTAGCTTGGGGATTGATACAGGGCTAAGGGAGGAGAGAGGGGCAGTGGGAGTAGTTTGGGGATTGATAAAGGGCTATGGGGAGAGAGAGGGGCAGTGGGATTAGTTTGGGGATTGATTTAGGGCTTTGGGGAGAGAGCGGGGCAGTGGGATTAGTTTGGGGATTGATTTAGGGCTTTGGGGAGAGAGCAGGTCAGTGGGATTAGTTTTTGATTGATACAGGGCTATGGGGAGAGAGCAGGACAGTTGGATTAGTTTGGGCATTGATACAGGGCTATGGGGAGTGAGCGGGGCAGTGGGATTAGTTTCGGGATTGATACAGGGCTATCGAGAGAGAGCATGGCAGTGGGATTAGTTTGGGATTGTTACAGGGCTATGCGTAGAGAGCGGTGCAGTGGGATAAGTTTGGGATTTATACAGGGCTATGTGGAGATAGTTGGACAGTGGGATTAGTTTGGGGATTGATACAGGGCTATGGGGAGAGAGTGAGGCAGTGGGATTAGTTTGGGATTGATACAGGGCTATGGGGAGAGAGCGGGGCAGTGGGATTAGTTTGGGATTGATACAGGGCTATGGGGAGAGAGAGGGGCCGTGAGATTAGTTTGGGATTGATACAGCGCAATGGGGAGAGACCAGGACAGTGGTATTAGTTTGGGATTGACACAGGGCTATGAGGAGCGAGAGGGGCTGTGGGATTTGTTTGGGGATTGATACAGGGCTATGTAGAGAGAGTGGGGCAGTGGGATTAGACTGGGATTGATACAGGACTATGTGGAGAGAATGAGACACTGGGATTAGATTGGGATTGATACAGGGCTATGCGGAGTGAGTGGGGCAGTGGGATTAGTTTGGGGATTGAAACAGGGCTGTGAGGAGTGACAGGGCAGTGGGATTAGATTCGGGTTTTATATACGGCAATGGGGAGAGTGTGGGGTGGTGGGATAGTTTGGGGATTGATACAGGGCTATGGGGAGAGAGAGGGGCAGTGGGATTAGTTTGGTGATTAATACAGCGCTATGGGGAGAGAGCAGGGCAGTGGGATTCGTTTGCGGCTTGATACAGGGTTATGGGCAGAGAGTGCGGCAGTGGGAGTAGTTTGGGGTTTGATAAAGGGTTATGGGGAGAGAGCGAGGCAGTGGGATTAGTTTGGGATTGATACAGGGCTAAGGGAGGAGAGCGGGGCAGTGGGATTAGTTTGGGGATTGATACAGGGCCATGGTTAGAGAGTGGGGCAGAGGGATTAGTTTGAGGATTGATACAGGGCTATTGGGAGAGAGTGGGGCAGTGGGATTAGTTTGGGAAATGATACAGGTCTATGGGGAGAGAGTTGGGCAGTGGGAATAGTTTTGGGGTAAAAACAAATAAACTGCGGAGGCTGGAAGTCCAAAACAAAAACAAAAACATATTTACCTGGAAAAACTCAGCAGGTCTGGCAGCATCGGGGGAGAAGAAAAGAGTTGACTTTTCGAGAAGACTAGTTTTGGGGATTGATACAGGGCTATGGGGAGAGAGAGGGGCAGTTGGATTAGTTTGGGGATTGATCAAGGGCTATGTGGAAAAAGAGGGGCAGTGGGAGTAGTTTGGGGATTGATGAAGGGCTATGGGGAGAGAAAGGGGCAGTGGGATTAGTTTGGGGATTGATTTAGGGCTATGGGGAGAGAGTGCGGCAGTGGGATTACTTAGGGGATTGATACAGGGCTATGGGGAGAGAGTGGGGCAGTGGGATTAGTTTTTGATTGATACAGGGCTATGGGGAGAGAGCAGGACAGTGGGATTAGTTTGGGGATTGATACAGGGCTATGGGGAGTGAGTGGGGCAGCGGGATTAGTTTGGGAATTGACACAGGGATATGGAGAGAGAGAGCGGGGCAGTGGGATTAGTTTTGGATTGATACAGCGCAATGGGGAGAGACGAGGACAGTGGGATTAGTTTTGGATTGATACAGGGCTATGGGGAGAGAGCAGGACAGTGGGATTAGTTTGGGGATTGATACAGGGATATGAGGAGCGAGAGGGGCGGTGGGATTAGTTTAGGGATTGATACAGGGCTATGCAGAGAGAGTGGGGCAGTGGGATTAGTCTGGGATTGATACAGCCTTACGTGGAGAGAATGAGACACTGGGATTAGTTTGGGATTGATACAGGGCTACGGAGAGAGAGTGGGGCACAGGGATTAGTCTGGGATTGATACAGGGCTATGGGGAGAGAATGAGACACTGGGATTAGTTTGGGATTGATACAGGGCTATGGGGAGAGTGTGGGGCAGTGGGATTAGTTTGGGGATTGATACAGGGCTATGGGGAGAGAGTGGGGCAGTGGGATTACTTAGGGGATTGATACAGGGCTATGGGGAGAGAGCAGGACAGTGGGATTAGTTTGGGCATTGATACAGGGCTATAGGGAGTGAGCGGGGCAGTGGGATTAGTTAGGGGATTGATACAGGGCCATGTGGAGAGAGTGGGGCAGTGGGATTAGTTAGGGGTTTGATACAGGGCCATATGGAGAGAGCGGGGCAGTGGGATTAGTTTGGGGATTGATACAGGGCCATGGGGAGAGATTGGGGCAGAGGGATTAGTTTGAGGATTGATACAGGGCTATGGGGAGAGAGTGGGGCAGTGGGATTAGTTTGGGGAATGATACAGGGCTATGGGGAGAGAGAGGGACAATGGGATTAGTTTGGGATTGTTACAGGGCTATGGGTAGATAGCGGTGCAGTGGGATTAGTTTGGGGATTGGTAAAGGGCTATGGGGAGAGAGCAGGGCGGTGGGATTAGTTTGGTGATTGATACAGGGCTATGGGGAGAGAGCAGGGCGGTGGGATTAGTTTGGTGATTGATACAGGGCTATGGGGAGAGAGTGGTTCAGTGGGTTTAGTTAAGGAATTGATACCGGGCTAAGGGAGGAGAGAGGGGTAGTGGGATGAGTTTGGATTGATACAGGGCTATGGGGAGAGAGCGGGGCAGTGCGATCAGTTAGGCGCTTGATACTGGGCTATGGGGAGAGAGCCGGGCAGTGGGATTAGTTTGGGGAATGATACAGAGCTATGGGGAGAGAAAGGGGCAGTGGGATAAGTTTGGGGATTGATTTAGGGCTATGGGGAGAGAGAGGGGCAGTGGGATTAGTTTGGGGATTGATATAGGGCTATGGGGAGAGAGCGGTTAAGTGGGATTAGTTTGGGGATTGATACAGGGCCATGAGGAGAGAGCGGAGCAGTGGTGTTATTTTGGGGATTGGTACAGGGCTATGGGGAGATAGTGGGTCAGTGGGATTAGTTGCGGGAATAATTCAGGGCTATGGGGAGAGTGCGGTGCAGTGGGATTAGTTTGGGGATTGATACAGTTCTATGGGGAGTGAGCGGGGCAGTGGGATTAGTTTGGCGATTGATACAGGGCCATGTGGATAGAGCATGGCGGTGGGATTACCTTGGGGATTGATACAGGGCTAAGGGAGGAGAGAGGGGCAGTGGGAGTAGTTTGGGGATTGATAAAGGGCTATGGGGAGAGAGAGGGGCAGTGGGATTAGTTTGGGGATTGATTTAGTGCTTTGGGGATAGAGCGGGGCAGTGGGATTAGTTGGGGGATTGATTTAGGGCTTTGGGGAGAGAGCGGGGCAGTGGGATTAGTTTGGGGATAGATAAAGGGCTATGGGGAGAGAGTGGGGCAGTGGGATTAGTTTGGGGATAGATACAGGGCTATGGGGAGAGAGCGGGGCAGTGGGATTAGTTATGGGGATTGATACAGATCTATGGGGAGTGAGCGGGGAAGTGGGATTAGTTTGGCGATTGATACAGGGCCATGTGGATAGAGCATGGCGGTGGGATTAGCTTGGGGATTGATACAGGGCTAAGGGAGGAGAGAGGGGTAGTGGGAGTAGTTTGGGATTGATACAGGGCTATGGGGAGAGAGAGGGGCAGTGGGATTAGTTTGGGGATTGATTTAGTGCTTTGGGGAGAGAGCGGGGCAGTGGGATTAGTTTGGGGATTGATTTAGGGCTTTGGGGAGAGAGCAGGACAGTGGGATTAGTTTGGGCATTGATACAGGGCTATGGGGAGTGAGCGGGGCAGTGGGATTAGTTTCGCGATTGATACAGGGCTATGCGTAGAGAACGGTGCAGTGGGATTAGTTTGGGATTGATACAGGGCTATGTGGAGATAGTTGGACAGTGGGATTAGTTTGGGGATTGATACAGGGCTATGGGGAGAGAGTGAGGCAGTGGGATTAGTTTGGGATTGATACAGGGCTATGGGGAGAGAGCGGGGCAGTGGGATTAGTTTGGGATTGATACAGGGCTATGGGGAGAGAGAGGGGCAGCGGGATTAGTTTCGGGATTGATACAGGGCTATGGGTAGAGAGCGGGGCCGTGAGATTAGTTTGGGATTGATACAGCGCAATGGGGAGAGACCAGGACAGTGGTATTAGTTTGGGATTGACACAGGGCTATGAGGAGCGAGAGGGGCTGTGGGATTTGTTTGGGGATTGATACCGGGCTATGTAGAGAGAGTGGGGCAGTGGGATTAGACTGGGATTGATACAGGACTATGTGGAGAGAGTGGGACAATGGGATTAGTTTGGGATTGATACAGGGCTATGGGGAGAGAGCGGTGCAGTGGGATAAGTTTTGGATTGATACAGGGCTATGGGGAGATAGTTGGGCAGTGGGATTAGTTTGGGGATTGATACAGGGCTATGGGGAGAGAGCAGGGCGGTGGGATTAGGTTGGGGATTGATCAAGGGCTATGGGGATAGAGTGCGGCAGTGGGATTAGTTTGGGGATTGATATAGGGCTATGGGGAGTGAGCGGGGCAGTGCGATTAGTTTGGGAATTGATACAGGGATATGGAGAGAGAGAGGGGCAGTGGGATTAGTTTGGGGATTGATACAGGGCTATGGGGAGATGGTTGGGCAGTGGGATTAGTTTGGGGATTGATACAGGGCTATGGGGAGAGAGCAGAGCGGTGGGATTAGGTTGGGGATTGATCAAGGGCTATGCAGAGAGAGTGGGGCAGTGGGATTAGTCTGGGATTGATACAGCCTTATGTGGAGAGAATGAGACACTGGGATTAGTTTGGGATTGATACAGGGCTACGGAGAGAGAGTGGGGCAGTGGGATTAGTCTGGGATTGATACAGGGCTATGTGGAGAGAATGAGACACTGGGATTAGTTTGGGATTGATACAGGGCTATGGGGAGAGTGTGGGGCAGTGGGATTAGTTTGGGGATTGATACAGGGCTATGGGGAGAGAGTGGGGCCGTGGGATTACTTAATGGATTGATACAGGGCTATGGGGAGAGAGCAGGACAGTGGGATTAGTTTGGGATTGTTACAGGGCTATGGGTAGAGAGTGGTGCAGTGGAATTAGTTTGGGATTGATACAGGGCTATGGGGAGATAGTTGGGCAGTGGGATTAGTTTGGGGATTGATACAGGGCTATGGGGAGAGAGTGAGGCAGTGGGATTAGTTTGGGGATTGATACAGGGCTATGGGGAGAGAGCAGGGCGGTGGGATTTGGTTGGGGATTGATCAAGGGCTATGGGGAGAGAGAGGGGCAGCGGGATTAGTTTGGGGATTGATACAGCGCAATGGGGAGATTCCAGGACAGTGGAATTAGTTTTGGATTGATACAGGGCTATGGGGAGAGACCAGGACAGTGGGATTAGTTTTTGATTGATACAGGATTATGGGGAGAGAACAGGACAGTGGGATTAGTTTGGGGATTGATACAGGGATATGAGGAGCGAGAGGGGCTCTGGGATTTGTTTGGGGATTGATACAGGGCCATGGGGAGAGATTGGGGCAGAGGGATTAGTTTGGGGATTGATACAGGTTTATTGGGAGAGAGTGGGGCAGTGGGATTAGTTTGGGGAATGATACAGGGCTATGGGGAGAGAGTTGGGCAGTGGGAATAGTTTTGGGATAAAAACAAATAAACTGCGGAGGCTGGAAATCCAAAACAAAAACAAAAACATAATTACCTGGAAAAACTCAGCAGGTCTGGCAGCATCGGCGGAGAAGAAAAGAGTTGACTTTTCGAGAAGACTAGTTTTGGGGATTGATACAGGGCTATGGGGAGAGAGAGGGGCAGTTGGATTAGTTTGGGGATTGATACAGGGCTATGGGGAGAGAGGGGGCAGTTGGATTACTTTGGGGATTGATACAGGGCTATGGGGAGAGTGCGGGCCAGTGGGATTATTTTGGGGATTGATACAGGGCTATGGGGAGAGAGTGGGGCAGTGGGATTAGTTTGGGGATTGATACAGGGCTATGGGGAGAGAGCGGGGCAGTGGGATTAGTTTTTGATTGATACAGGGCTATGGGGAGAGAGTGGGACAATGGGATTAGTTTGGGATTGTTACAGGGCTATGGGTAGAGAGCGGTGCAGTGGGATTAGTTTGGGATTGATACAGGGCTATGGGGAGAGAGCAGGGCGGTGGGATTAGGTTGGGGATTGATCAAGGGCTATGGGGAGAGAGAGGGGCAGCGGGATTAGTTTGGTGATTGATACAGGGCTATGGGGAGAGAGCGGGGCAGTGGGATTAGTTTGGGGATTGATACAGGGCTATGCGGAGTGAGCGGGGCAGTGGGATTAGTTTGGGGATTGATACAGGGCCATGAGGAGAGAGCGGAGCAGTGGTGTTATTTTGGGGATTGGTACAGGGCTATGGGGAGAGAGTGGGTCAGTGGGATTAGTTGCAGGAATAATTCAGGGCTATGGGGAGAGTGCGGTGCAGTGGGATTAGTTTGGGGATTCATACAGTTCTAAGGGGAGTGAGCGGGGAAGTGGGATTAGTTTGGCGACTGATTCGGGGCCATGTGAATAGAGCATGGCGGTGGGATTAGCTTGGGGATTGATACAGGGCTAAGGGAGGAGAGAGGGGCAGTGGGAGTAGTTTGGGGATTGATTTAGGGCTTTGGGGAGAGAGCGGGGCAGTGGGATTAGTTTTTGATTGATACAGGGCTATGGGGAGAGAGCAGGACAGTGGGATTAGTTTGGGCATTGATACAGGGCTATGGGGAGTGAGCGGGGCAGTGGGATTAGTTTCGGGATTGATACAGGGCTATCGAGAGAGAGCATGGCAGTGGGATTAGTTTTAGGATTGTTACAGGGCTATGCGTAGAGAGTGGAGCAGTGGGATAAGTTTGGGATTGATACAGGGCTATGTGGAGATAGTTGGACAGTGGGATTAGTTTGGGGATTGATACAGGGCTATGGGGAGAGAGTGAGGCAGTGGGATTAGTTTGGGATTGATACAGGGCTATGGGGAGAGAGCGGGGCAGTGGGATTAGTTTGGGAATTGATACAGGGATATGGGTAGAGAGCGGGGCAGTGGGATTAGTTTGGGATTGTTACAGGGCTATGGGGAGAGATTGGGACAATGGGATTAGTTTGGGATTGTTACAGGGCTATGGGCAGAGAGCGGTGCAGTGGGATTAGTTTGGGATTGATACAGGGCTATGGGGAGATAGTTGGGCAGTGGGATTAGTTTGGGGATTGATACAGGGCTATGGGGAGAGAGTGAGGCAGTGGGATTAGTTTGGGGATTGATACAGGGCTATGGGGAGAGAGCAGGGCGGTGGGATTTGGTTGGGGATTGATCAAGGGCTATGGGGAGAGAGAGGGGCAGCGGGATTAGGTTGGGGATTGATACAGCGCAATGGGGAGAGACCAGGACAGTGGGATTAGTTTTGGATTGATACAGGGCTATGGGGAGAGACCAGGACAGTGGGATTAGTTTTTGATTGATACAGGATTATGGGGAGAGAGCAAGACAGTGGGTATAGTTTGGGGATTGATACAGGGATATGAGGAGCGAGAGGGGCTCGGGGATTTGTTTGGGGATTGATACAGGGCCATGGGGAGAGATTGGGGCAGAGGAATTAGTTTGGGGATTGATACATGTTTATTGGGAGAGAGTGGGGCAGTGGGATTAGTTTGGGGAATGATACAGGGCTATGGGGAGAGAGTTGGGCAGTGGGAATAGTTTTGGGATAAAAACAAATAAACTGCGGAGGCTGGAAATCGAAAACAAAAACAAAAACATAATTACCTGGAAAAACTCAGCAGGTCTGGCAGCATCGGCGGAGAAGAAAAGAGTTGACTTTTCGAGAAGACAAGTTTTGGGGATTGATACAGGGCTATGGGGAGAGAGCGGGGCAGTGGGATTAGTTTGGGATTGATACAGGGCTATGGGGAGAGAGAGGGGCAGCGGGATTAGTTTGGGGATTGATGAAGGGCTATGGGGAGAGAAAGGGGCAGTGGGATTAGTTTGGGGATTGATTTAGGGCTATGGGGAGAGAGTGCGGCAGTGGGATTACTTAGGGGATTGATACAGGGCTATGGGGAGAGAGTGGGGCAGTGGGATTAGTTTTTGATTGATACAGGGCTATTGGGAGAGAGCAGGACAGTGGGATTAGTTTGGGGATTGATACAGGGCTTTGGGGAGTGAGCGGGGCAGTGGGATTAGTTTGGGAATTGATACAGGGATATGGAGAGAGAGAGCGGGGCAGTGGGATTAGTTTGGGATTGTTACAGGGCTATGGGGAGAGAGAGGGACAATGGGATTAGTTTTGGATTGATACAGGGCTATGGTGAGATAGTTGGGCAGTGGGATTAGTTTGGGGATTGATACAGGGCTATGGGGAGAGAGCAGGGCGGTGGGATTTGGTTGGGGATTGATCAAGGGCTATGGGGAGAGAGCGGGGCAGTGGGATTAGTTTGGGAATTGATACAGGGATATGGGTAGAGAGTGGGGCAGTGGGATTAGTTTGGGATTGTTACAGGGCTATGGGGAGAGATTGGGACAATGGGATTAGTTTGGGATTGTTACAGGGCTATGGGCAGAGAGCGGTGCAGTGGGATTAGTTTGGGATTGATACAGGGCTATGGGGAGAGAGTGGGGCAGTGGGATTAGTTTTTGATTGATACAGGGCTATTGGGAGAGAGCAGGACAGTGGGATTAGTTTGGGGATTGATACAGGGCTTTGGGGAGTGAGCGGGGCAGTGGGATTAGTTTGGGAATTGATACAGGGATATGGAGAGAGAGAGCGGGGCAGTGGGATTAGTTTGGGATTGTTACAGGGCTATGGGGAGAGAGAGGGACAATGGGATTAGTTTTGGATTGATACAGGGCTATGGGGAGATAGTTGGGCAGTGGGATTAGTTTGGGGATTGATACAGGGCTATGGGGAGAGAGCAGGGCGGTGGGATTTGGTTGGGGATTGATCAAGGGCTATGGGGAGAGAGAGGGGCAGCGGGATTAGTTTGGGGATTGATACAGCGCAATGGGGAGAGACCAGGACAGTGGGATTAGTTTTGGATTGATACAGGGCTATGGGGAGAGAGCAGGACAGTGGGATTAGTTTGGGGATTGATACAGGGATATGAGGAGCGAGAGGGGCGGTGGGATTAGTTTGGGGATTGATACAGGGCTATGCAGAGAGAGTGGGGCAGTGGGATTAGTCTGGGATTGATACAGCCTTATGTGGAGAGAATGAGACACTGGGATTAGTTTGGGATTGATACAGGGCTACGGAGAGAGAGTGGGGCACAGGGATTAGTCTGGGATTGATACAGGGCTATGGGGAGAGAATGAGACACTGGGATTAGTTTGGGATTGATACAGGGCTATGGGGAGAGTGTGGGGCAGTGGGATTAGTTTGGGGATTGATACAGGGCTATGGGGAGAGAGTGGGGCAGTGGGATTACTTAGGGGATTGATACAGTGCTATGGGGAGAGATCAGGACAGTGGGATTAGTTTGGGCATTGATACAGGGCTATGGGGATTGAGCGGGGCAGTGGGATTAGTTAGGGGATTGATACAGGGCCATGTGGAGAGAGTGGGGCAGTGGGATTAGTTAGGGGTTTGATACAGGGCCATATGGAGAGATCGGGGCAGTGGGATTAGTTTGGGGATTGATACAGGGCCATGGGGAGAGATTGGGGCAGAGGGATTAGTTTGAGGATTGATACAGGGCTATGGGGAGAGATCGGGGCAGTGGGATTAGTTTGAGGATTGATACAGGGCTATTGGGAGAGAGTGGGGCAGTGGGATTAGTTTGGGGAATGATACAGGGCTATGGGGAGAGAGTGGGACAATGGGATTAGTTTGGGATTGTTACAGGGCTATTGGTAGAGAGCGGTGCAGTGGGATTAGTTTGGGATTGATACAGGGCTATGGGGAGATAGTTGGGCAGTGGGATTTTGTTTGGGGATTGATACAGGGCTATGGGGAGAGAGTGAGGCAGTGGGATGAGTTTGGGGATTGATACAGGTCTATGGGGAGAGCGCAGGGCGGTGGGATAAGGTTGGGGATTGATCAAGGGCTATGGGGAGAGAAAGGGGCAGCGGGATTAGTTTGGGAATTGATACAGCGCAATGGGGAGAGACCAGGACAGTGGGATTAGTTTTGGATTGATACAGGGCTATGGGGAGAGAGCAGGACAGTGGGATTAGTTTGGGGATTGATACAGGGCTATGGGGAGAGAGTGGGGCAGTGGGATTAGTTTGGGGATTGATACAGGGCTATGGGGAGAGAGCAGGTCAGTTGGATTAATTTTTGATTGATACAGGACTATGGGGAGAGAGCAGGACAGTGGGAGTAGTTTGGGGATTGATACAGGGCTAGGGGAATGAGCGGCGCAGTGGGATTAGTTTAGGGATTGATACAGGGCTATCGAGAGAGAACGGGGCAGTGGGATTAGTTTTGGATTGTTACAGGGCTATGCGTAGAGAGCGGTGCAGTGGGATTAGTTTGGGGATTGATACAGGGCTATGGGGAGAGAGTGAGGCAGTGGGATTAGTTTGGGGATTGGTAAAGGGCTATGGGGAGAGAGCAGGGCGGTGGGATTAGTTTGGTGATTGATACAGGGCTATGGGGAGAGAGTGGGGCAGTGGGTTTAGTTAGGGGATTGATACAGGGCTAAGGGAGGAGAGAGGGGTAGTGGGATGAGTTTGGATTGATACAGGGCCATGGTTAGAGAGTGGGGCAGAGGGATTAGTTTGAGGATTGATACAGGGCTATTGGGAGAGAGCAGGGCAGTGGGATTAGTTTGAGGATTGGTACAGGGCTATTGGGACCGAATGAGGCAGTGTGATTAGTTTGGCGCTTGATACTGGGCTATGGGGAGAGAGCCGGGCAGTGGGATTAGTTTGGGGATTGAAACAGGGCTGTGAGGAGTGACGGAGCAGTGGGATTAGTTTGGGTTTTATCTACGGCAATGGGGAGAGTGTGTGGTGGTGGGATAATTTGGGGATTGATACAGGGCTATGGGGAGAGAGAGGGGCAGTGGGATTAGTTTGGTGATTAATACAGCGCCATGGGGAGAGAGCAGGGCAGTGGGATTAGTTTGCGGATTGATACAGGGTTATGGGCAGAGAGTGCGGCAGTGGGAGTAGTTTGGGGTTTGATAAAGGGTTATGGGGTGAGAGCGAGGCAGTGGGATTAGTTTGGGATTGATACAGGGCTAAGGGAGGAGAGCGGGGCAGTGGGATTAGTTTGGGGATTGATACAGGGCTATGGGGAGAGAGCAGGACAGTGGGATTAGTTTGGGCATTGATACAGGGCTATGGGGAGTGAGCGGGGCAGTGGGATTAGTTTCGGGATTGATACAGGGCTATCGAGAGAGAGCATGGCAGTGGGATTAGTTTGGTATTGTTACAGGGCTATGCGTAGAGAGCGGTGCAGTGGGATAAGTTTGGGATTGATACAGGGCTATGTGGAGATAGTTGGACAGTGGGATTAGTTTGGGGATTGATACAGGGCTATGGGGAGAGAGTGAAGCAGTGGGATTAGTTTGGGATTGATACAGGGCTATGGGGAGAGAGCGGGGCAGTGGGATTAGTTTGGGATTGATACAGGGCTATGGGGAGAGAGAGGGGCAGCGGGATTAGTTTCGGGATTGATACAGGGCTATGGGTAGAGAGCGGGGCCGTGAGATTAGTTTGGGATTGATACAGCGCAATGGGGAGAGACCAGGACAGTGGTATTAGTTTGGGATTGACACAGGGCTATGAGGAGCGAGAGGGGCTGTGGGATTTGTTTGGGGATTGATACAGGGCTATGTAGAGAGAGTGGGGCAGTGGGATTAGACTGGGATTGATACAGGACTATGTGGAAAGAATGAGACACTGGGATTAGATTGGGATTGCTACAGGGCTATGCGGAGTGAGTGGGGCAGTGGGATTAGTTTGGGGATTGAAACAGGGCTGTGAGGTGTGACGGGGCAGTGGGATTAGTTTCGGGTTTTATATACGGTAATGGGGAGAGTGTGGGGTGGTGGGATAGTTTGGGGATTGATACAGGGCTATGGGGAGAGAGAGGGGCAGTGGGATTAGTTTGGTGATTAATACAGCGCTATGGGGAGAGAGCAGGGCAGTGGGATTCGTTTGCGGCTTGATACAGGGTTATGGGCAGAGAGTGCGGCAGTGGGAGTAGTTTGGGGTTTGATAAAGGGTTATGGGGAGAGAGCGAGGCAGTGGGATTAGTTTGGGATTGATACAGGGCTAAGGGAGGAGAGCGGGGCAGTGGGATTAGTTTGGGGATTGATACAGGGTCATGGTTAGAGAGTGGGGCAGAGGGATTAGTTTGAGGATTGATACAGGGCTATTGGGAGAGAGTAGGGCAGTGGGATTAGTTTGGGGAATGATACAGGTCTATGGGGAGAGAGTTGGGCAGTGGGAATAGTTTTGGGGTAAAAACAAATAAACTGCGGAGGCTGGAAGTCCAAAACAAAAACAAAAACATTATTACCTGGAAAAACTCAGCAGGTCTGGCAGCATCGGCGGAGAAGAAAAGAGTTGACTTTTCGAGAAGACTAGTTTTGGGGATTGATACAGGGCTATGGGGAGAGAGAGGGGCAGTTGGATTAGTTTGGGGATTGATAAAGGGCTATGTGGAAAAAGAGGGGCAGTGGGAGTAGTTTGGGGATTGATGAAGGGCTATGGGGAGAGAAAGGGGCAGTGGGATTAGTTTGGGGATTGATTTAGGGCTATGGGGAGAGAGTGCGGCAGTGGGATTACTTAGGGGATTGATACAGGGCTATGGGGAGAGAGTGGGGCAGTGGGATTAGTTTTTGATTGATACAGGGCTATGGGGAGAGAGCAAGACAGTGGGATTAGTTTGGGGATTGATACAGGGCTATGGGGAGTGAGCGGGGCAGTGGGATTAGTTTGGGAATTGATACAGGCATATGGAGAGAGAGAGCGGGGCAGTGGGATTAGTTTGGGATTGTTACAGGGCTATGGGGAGTGAGTGGGACAATGGGATTAGTTTGGGATTGATACAGGGCTATGGGGAGAGAGCAGTGCAGTGGGATAAGTTTTGGATTGATACAGGGCTATGGGGAGATAGTTGGGCAGTGGGATTAGTTTGGGGATTGATACAGCGCAATGGGGAGAGACCAGGACTTTGGGATTAGTTTTGGATTGATACAGGGCTATGGGGAGAGAGCAGGACAGTGGGATTAGTTTGGGGATTGATACAGGGATATGAGGAGCGAGAGGGGCGGTGGAATTAGTTTGGGGATTGATACAGGGCTATGCAGAGAGAGTGGGGCAGTGGGATTAGTCTGGGATTGATACAGCCTTATGTGGAGAGAATGAGACACTGGGATTAGTTTGGGATTGATACAGGGCTACGGAGAGAGAGTGGGGCACAGGGATTAGTCAGGGATTGATACAGGGCTATGGGGAGAGAATGAGACACTAGGATTAGTTTGGGATTGATACAGGGCTATGGGGAGAGTGTGGGGCAGTGGGATTAGTTTGGGGATTGATACAGGGCTATGGGGAGAGAGTGGGGCAGTGGGATTACTTAGGGGATTGATACAGGGCTATGGGGAGAGAGCAGGAGAGTGGGATTAGTTTGGGCATTGATACAGGGCTATGGGGAGTGAGCGGGGCAGTGGGATTAGTTAGGGGATTGATACAGGGCCATGTGGAGAGAGTGGGGCAGTGGGATTAGTTAGGGGTTTGATACAGGGCTATGGGGAGAGAGTGGGACAATGGGATTAGTTTGGGATTGTTACAGGGCTATGGTTAGAGAGCGGTGCAGTGGGATTAGTTTGGGATTGATACAGGGCTATGGGGAGATAGTTGGGCAGTGGGATTTTGTTTGAGGATTGATACAGGGCTATGGGGAGACAGTGAGGCAGTGGGATGAGTTTGGGGATTGATACAGGGCTATGGGGAGAGAGCAGGGCGGTGGGATAAGGTTGGGGATTGATCAAGGGCTATGGGGAGAGAGCAGGACAGTGGGAGTAGTTTGGGGATTGATACAGGGCTATGGGGAGTGAGCGGGGCAGTGGGAGTAGTTTATGGATTGATACAGGGCTATCGAGCGAGAACGGGGCAGTGGGATTAGTTTGGGGATTGATACAGGGCTACGGGGAGATAGTTGGGCAGTGGGATTAGTTTGGGGATTGACACAGGGCTATGGGGAGTGAGCGGGGCAGTGGGATTAGTTAGGGGATTGATACAGGGCCATGTGGAGAGAGTGGGGCAGTGGGATTAGTTAGGGGTTTGATACAGGGCTATGGGGAGAGAGTGGGACAATGGGATTAGTTTGGGATTGTTACAGGGCTATGGTTAGAGAGCGGTGCAGTGGGATTAGTTTGGGATTGATACAGGGCTATGGGGAGATAGTTGGGCAGTGGGATTTTGTTTGGGGATTGGTACAGGGCTATGGGGAGACAGTGAGGCAGTGGGATGAGTTTGGGGATTGATACAGGGCTATGGGGAGAGAGCAGGGCGGTGGGATAAGGTTGGGGATTGATCAAGGGCTATGGGGAGAGAGCAGGACAGTGGGAGTAGTTTGGGGATTGATACAGGGCTATGGGGAGTGAGCGGGGCAGTGGGAGTAGTTTATGGATTGATACAGGGCTATCGAGCGAGAACGGGGCAGTGGGATTAGTTTGGGGATTGATACAGGGCTACGGGAAGATAGTTGGGCAGTGGGATTAGTTTGGGGATTGACACAGGGCTATGGGGAGAGAGTGAGGCAGTGGGATTAGTTTGGTGATTGATACAGGGCTATGGGGAGAGAGTGGTTCAGTGAGTTTAGTTAGGGAATTGATACAGGGCTAAGGGAGGAGAGAGGGGTAGTGGGAAGAGTTTGGATTGATACAGGGCTATGGGGAGAGAGCGGGGCAGTGCAATCAGTTTGGCGCTTGATACTGGGCTATGCGGAGAGAACCGGGCAGTGGGATTAGTTTGGGGAATGATACAGAGCTATGGGGAGAGAAAGGGGCAGTGGGATAAATCTGGGGATTGATTTAGGGCTATGGGGAGAGAGTGGGGCAGTGGGATTAGTTTGGGGATTGATATAGGGATATGGGGAGTGAGCGGGGCAGTGGGATTAGTTTGGGAATTGATACAGGGATATGGAGAGAGAGAGGGGCAGTTGGAATTAGTTTGGGGATTGATACAGGGCTATGGGGAGAGAGCAGTACAGTGGGATGAGTTTGGGGATTGATACAGGGCTATGGGGAGAGAGTGGGGCAGTGGGATTAGTTTGGGGATTGATACAGGGCTATGGGGAGAGAGTGGGGCAGTGGGATTACTTAGGGGATTGATACAGGGCTATGGCGAGAGAGCAGGACAGTGGGAGTAGTTGGGGCATTGATACAAGGCTATGGGGAGTGAGCGGGGCAGTGGGATTAGTTAGGGGATTGATACAGGGCCATGTGGAGAGAGTGGGGCAGTGGGATTAGTTAGGGGATTGATACAGGGCCGTATGGAGAGAGCGGGGCAGTGGGATTAGTTTGGGGATTGATACAGGGCCATGGGGAGAGATTGGGGCAGAGGGATTAGTTTGAGGATTGATACAGGGCTATTGGGAGAGAGTGGGGCAGTGGGATTAGTTTGGGGAATGATACAGGGCTATGGGGAGAGAGCTGAGCAGTGGGAATAGTTTTGGGATAAAAACAAATAAACTGCGGAGGCTGGAAATCCAAAACAAAAACAACAACATAATTACCTGGAAAAACTCAGCAGGTCTGGCAGCATCGGCGGAGAAGAAAAGAGTTGACTTTTCGAGAAGACTAGTTTTGGGGATTGATACAGGGCTATGGGGAGAGAGAGGGGCAGTGGGATTAGTTTGGAGATTGGTAAAGGGCTATGGGGAGAGAGAGGGGCAGTGGGAGCAGTTTGGGATTGATAAAGGGCTATGGGGAGAGAAAGGGGCAGTGGGATTAATTTGGGGATTGATTTAGGGCTATGGGGAGAGAGCAGGTCAGTGGGATTAGTTTTTGATTGATACAGGGCTATGGGGAGAGAGCAGGACAGTGGGAGTAGTTTGGGCATTGATACAGGGCTATGGGGAGTGAGCAGGGCAGTGGGATTAGTTTAGGGATTAATACAGGGCTATCGAGAGAGAACGGGGCAGTGGGATTAGTTTGGGATTGATACAGGGCTATGCGTAGAGAGCGGTGCAGTGGGATTAGTTTGGGATTGATACAGGGCTATGGGGAGATAGTTGGGCAGTGGGATTAGTTTGAGGATTGATACATGGCTATTGGGAGAGAGCGGGGCAGTGGGATTAATTTGAGGATTGGTACAGGGCTATTGGGAGCGAATGAGGCAGTGCGATTAGTTTGGCGCTTGATACTGGGCTATGGGGAGAGAGCCGGGCAGTGGGATTAGTTTGGGGAATGATACAGGGCTATGGGGAGAGAGTTGGGCAGTGGGAATAGTTTTGGGATAAAAACAAATAAACTGCGGAGGCTGGAAATCCAAAACAAAAACAAAAACATAATTACCTGGAAAAACTCAGCAGGTCTGGCAGCATCGGCGGAGAAGAAAAGAGTTGACTTTTTGAGAAGACTAGTTTTGGGGATTGATACAGTGCTATGGGGAGAGAGAGGGGCAGTGGGATTAGTTTGGGGATTGATAAAGGGCTATGGGGAAAAAGAGGGGCAGTGGGAGTAGTTTGGGGATTGATAAAGGGCTATGGGGAGAGAAAGGGGCAGTGGGATTAGTTTGCGGATTGATTTAGGGCTATGGGGAGAGAGCGGGGCAGTGGGATTAGTTTGCGGATTGATACAGGGCTATGGGGAGAGAGCAGGGCGGTGGGATTAGTTTGGTGTTTGATACAGGGCTATGGGGAGAGAGTGGGGCAGTGGGTTTAGTTAGGGGATTGATACAGGGCTAAGGGAGGAGAGAGGGGTAGTGGGATGAGTTTGGATTGATACAGGGCCATGGTTAGAGAGTGGGACAATGGGATTAGTTTGGGATTGTTACAGGGCTATGTGTAGAGAGCGGTGCAGTGGGATTAGTTTGGGATTGATACAGGGCTATGGGGAGATAGTTGGGCAGTGGGATATTGTTTGGGGATTGATACAGGGCTATGGGGAGAGAGTGAGGCAGTGGGATGAGTTTGGGGATTGATACAGGGCTATGGGGAGAGAGCAGGGCGGTGGGATAAGGTTGGGGATTGATCAAGGGCTATGGGGAGAGAGAGGGGCAGCGGGATTAGTTTGGGAATTGATACAGCGCAATGGGGAGAGACCAGGACAGTGGGATTAGTTTTGGATTGATACAGGGCTATGGGGAGAGAGCAGGACAGTGGGATTAGTTTGGGGATTGATACAGGGCTATGGGGAGAGAGTGGGGCAGTGGGATTAGTTTGGGGATTGATACAGGGCTATGGGGAGAGAGCAGGTCAGTTGTATTAATTTTTGATTGATACAGGACTATGGGGAGAGAGCAGGACAGTGGGAGTAGTTTGGGGATTGATACAGGGCTATGGGGAGTGAGCGGGGCAGTGGGATTAGTCTAGGGATTGATACAGGGCTATCGAGAGAGAACGGGGCAGTGGGATTAGTTTTGGATTGTTACAGGGCTATGCGTAGAGAGCGGTGCAGTGGGATTATTTTGGGGATTGATACAGGGCTATGGGGAGATAGTTGGGCAGTGGGATTAGTTTGGGGATTGACACAGGGCTATGGGGAGCGAGTGAGGCAGTGGGATTAGTTTGGGGATTGGTAAAGCCTATGGGGAGAGAGCAGGGCGGTGGGATTAGTTTGGTGATTGATACAGGGCTATGGGGAGAGAGTGGTTCAGTGGGTTTAGTTAGGGGATTGATACCGGGCAAAGGGAGGAGAGAGGGGTAGTGGGATGAGTTTGGATTGATACAGGGCTATGGGGAGAGAGCGGGGCAGTGCGATCAGTTTGGCGCTTGATACTGGGCTATGGGGAGAGAGCCGGGCAGTGGGATTAGTTTGGGGAATGATACAGGGCTATGCGTAGAGAGCGGTGCAGTGGGATTAGTTTGGGATTGATACAGGGCTATGGGGAGATAGTTGGGCAGTGGGATTAGTTTGGGGATTGACACAGGGCTATGGGGAGAGAGTGAGGCAGTGGGATTAGTTTGGGGATTGATACAGGGCTATGGGGAGAGAGCAGGGCGGTGGGATTAGTTTGGTGATTGATACAGGGCTATGGGGAGAGAGTGGGGCAGTGGGTTTAGTTAGGGGATTGATACAGGGCTAAGGGAGGAGAGAGGGGTAGTGGGATGAGTTTGGATTGATACAGGGCCATGGTTAGAGAGTGGGGCAGAGGGATTAGTTTGAGGATTGATACAGGGCTATTGGGAGAGAGCGGGGCAGTGGGATTAGTTTGAGGATTGGTACAGGGCTATTGGGAGCGAATGAGGCAGTGCGATTAGTTTGGCGCTTGATACTGGGCTATGGGGAGAGAGCCGGGCAGTGGGATTAGTTTGGGGAATGATACAGGGCTATGGGGAGAGAGTTGGGCAGTGGGAATAGTTTTGGGATAAAAACAAATAAACTGCGGAGGCTGGAAATCGAAAACAAAAACAAAAACATAATTACCTGGAAAAACTCAGCAGGTCTGGCAGCATCGGCGGAGAAGAAAAGAGTTGACTTTTCGAGAAGACTAGTTTTGGGGATTGATACAGGGCTATGGGGAGAGAGAGGGACAGTGGGATTAGTTTGAGGATTGATAAAGGGCTATGGGGAAAAAGAGGGGCAGTGGGAGTAGTTTGGGGATTGATAAAGGGCTATGGGGAGAGAAAGGGGCAGTGGGATTAGTTTGGGGATTGATTTAGGGCTATGGGGAGAGAGTTGGGCAGTGGGATTAGTTTGGGGATTGATACAGGGCTATGGGGAGAGCGTGAGGCAGTGGGATTAGTTTGGGGATTGATACAGGGCTATGGGGAGAGAGCAGGGCGGTGGGATTAGTTTTGGATTGATACAGGGCTATGGGGAGAGAGCAGGACAGTGGGATTAGTTTGGGGATTGATACAGGGATATGAGGAGCGAGAGGGGCTGTGGGATTTGTTTGGGGATTGATACAGGGCTATGGAGAGAGAGTGGGGCAGTGGGATTAGTCTGGGATTGATACAGGCTTATGTGGAGAGAATGAGACACTGGGATTAGTTTGGGATTGATACAGGGCTATGGAGAGAGAGTGGGGCAGTGGGATTAGTCTGGGATTGATACAGGCCTATGTTGAGAGAATGAGACACTGGGATTAGTTTGGGATTGATACAGGGTTATGGGGAGAGAGTGGGGCAGTGGGATCAGTTTCGGGATTGATACAGGGTTATGCGGAGTGAGTGGGGCAATGGGATTAGTTTGGGGATTGATACAGGGCCATGAGGAGAGAGCGGAGCAGTGGTGTTATTTTGGGGATTGGTACAGGGCTATGGGGAGAGAGTGGGTCAGTGGGATTAGTTTCGGGATTAATTCAGGGCTATGGGGAGATTGCTGTGCAGTGGGATTAGTTTGGGATTGATATAGGGCTATGCGGAGTGAGTGGGGCAGTGGGATTAGTTTGGGGAATGATACAGGGCTATGGGGAGAGAGTTGGGCAGTGGGAATAGTTTTGGGATAAAAATAAATAAACTGCGGAGGCTGGAAATCCAAAACAAAAACAAAAACATAATTACCAGGAAAAACTCAGCAGGTCTGGCAGCATCGGCGGAGAAGATAAGAGTTGACTTTTCGAGAAGACTAGTTTTGGGGATTGATACAGGGCTATGGGGAGATAGTTGGGCAGTGGGATTAGTTTGGGGATTGACACAGGGCTATGGGGAGAGAGTGAGGCAGTGGGATTAGTTTGGGGTTTGGTAAAGGGCTATGGGGAGAGAGCAGGGCGGTGGGATTAGTTTGGTGATTGATACAGGGCTATGGGGAGAGAGTGGTTCAGTGGGTTTAGTTAGGGGATTGATACCGGGCAAAGGGAGGAGTGAGGGGTAGTGGGATGAGTTTGGATTAATACAGGGCTATGGGGAGAGAGCGGGGCAGTGCGATCAGTTTGGCGCTTGATACTGGGCTATGGGGAGAGAGCCGGGCAGTGGGATTAGTTTGGGGAATGATACAGGGCTATGGGGAGAGAAAGGGGCAGTGGGATAAGTTTGGGGATTGATTTAGGGCTATGGGGAGAGAGTGGGGCAGTGGGATTAGTTTGGGGATTGATATAGGGCTATGGGGAGTGAGCGGGGCAGTGGGATTAGTTTGGGAATTGATACAGGGATATGGAGAGAGAGAGGGGCAGTGGGATTAGTTTGGGGATTGATACAGGGCTATGGGGAGAGAGCGGGACAGTGGGATTAGTTTGTGGATTGATACAGGGCTATGGGGAGAGAGCGGGACAGTGGGATTGGTTTGGGGATTGATACAGGGCTATGGGGAGAGAGTGGGGCAGTGGGATTAGTTTGGGGTTTGATACAGGGCTATGGGGAGAGAGTGGGGCAGTGGGATTACTTAGGGGATTGATACAGGGCCGTGGGGAGAGAGCAGGACAGTGGGAGTAGTTTGGGCATTGATACAAGGCTATGGGGAGTGAGCGGGGCAGTGGGATTAGTTAGGGGATTGATACAGGGCCATGTGGAGAGAGTGGGGCAGTGGGATTAGTTAGGGGATTGATACAGGGCCGTATGGAGAGAGCGGGGCAGTGGGATTAGTTTGGGGATTGATACAGGGCCATGGGGAGAGATTGGGGCAGAGGGATTAGTTTGAGGATTGATACAGGGCTATTGGGAGAGAGTGGGGCAGTGGGATTAGTTTGGGGAATGATACAGGGCTATGGGGAGAGAGCTGAGCAGTGGGAATAGTTTTGGGATAAAAACAAATAAACTGCGGAGGCTGGAAATCCAAAACAAAAACAACAACATAATTACCTGGAAAAACTCAGCAGGTCTGGCAGCATCGGCGGAGAAGAAAAGAGTTGACTTTTCGAGAAGACTAGTTTTGGGGATTGATACAGGGCTATGGGGAGAGAGAGGGGCAGTGGGATTAGTTTGGAGATTGGTAAAGGGCTATGGGGAGAGAGAGGGGCAGTGGGAGTAGTTTGGGATTGATAAAGGGCTATGGGGAGAGAAAGGGGCAGTGGGATTAATTTGGGGATTGATTTAGGGCTATGGGGAGAGAGCAGGTCAGTGGGATTAGTTTTTGATTGATACAGGGCTATGGGGAGAGAGCAGGACAGTGGGAGTAGTTTGGGCATTGATACAGGGCTATGGGGAGTGAGCAGGGCAGTGGGATTAGTTTAGGGATTAATACAGGGCTATCGAGAGAGAACGGGGCAGTGGGATTAGTTTGGGATTGATACAGGGCTATGCGTAGAGAGCGGTGCAGTGGGATTAGTTTGGGATTGATACAGGGCTATGGGGAGATAGTTGGGCAGTGGGATTAGTTTGAGGATTGATACATGGCTATTGGGAGAGAGCGGGGCAGTGGGATTAATTTGAGGATTGGTACAGGGCTATTGGGAGCGAATGAGGCAGTGCGATTAGTTTGGCGCTTGATACTGGGCTATGGGGAGAGAGCCGGGCAGTGGGATTAGTTTGGGGAATGATACAGGGCTATGGGGAGAGAGTTGGGCAGTGGGAATAGTTTTGGGATAAAAACAAATAAACTGCGGAGGCTGGAAATCCAAAACAAAAACAAAAACATAATTACCTGGAAAAACTCAGCAGGTCTGGCAGCATCGGCGGAGAAGAAAAGAGTTGACTTTTTGAGAAGACTAGTTTTGGGGATTGATACAGTGCTATGGGGAGAGAGAGGGGCAGTGGGATTAGTTTGGGGATTGATAAAGGGCTATGGGGAAAAAGAGGGGCAGTGGGAGTAGTTTGGGGATTGATAAAGGGCTATGGGGAGAGAGCGGGGCAGTGGGATTAGTTTGCGGATTGATACAGGGCTATGGGGAGAGAGCAGGGCGGTGGGATTAGTTTGGTGATTGATACAGGGCTATGGGGAGAGAGTGGGGCAGTGGGTTTAGTTAGGGGATTGATACAGGGCTAAGGGAGGAGAGAGGGGTAGTGGGATGAGTTTGGATTGATACAGGGCCATGGTTAGAGAGTGGGACAATGGGATTAGTTTGGGATTGTTACAGGGCTATGTGTAGAGAGCGGTGCAGTGGGATTAGTTTGGGATTGATACAGGGCTATGGGGAGATAGTTGGGCAGTGGGATATTGTTTGGGGATTGATACAGGGCTATGGGGAGAGAGTGAGGCAGTGGGATGAGTTTGGGGATTGATACAGGGCTATGGGGAGAGAGCAGGGCGGTGGGATAAGGTTGGGGATTGATCAAGGGCTATGGGGAGAGAGAGGGGCAGCGGGATTAGTTTGGGAATTGATACAGCGCAATGGGGAGAGACCAGGACAGTGGGATTAGTTTTGGATTGATACAGGGCTATGGGGAGAGAGCAGGACAGTGGGATTAGTTTGGGGATTGATACAGGGCTATGGGGAGAGAGTGGGGCAGTGGGATTAGTTTGGGGATTGATACAGGGCTATGGGGAGAGAGCAGGTCAGTTGTATTAATTTTTGATTGATACAGGACTATGGGGAGAGAGCAGGACAGTGGGAGTAGTTTGGGGATTGATACAGGGCTATGGGGAGTGAGCGGGGCAGTGGGATTAGTCTAGGGATTGATACAGGGCTATCGAGAGAGAACGGGGCAGTGGGATTAATTTTGGATTGTTACAGGGCTATGCGTAGAGAGCGGTGCAGTGGGATTATTTTGGGGATTGATACAGGGCTATGGGGAGATAGTTGGGCAGTGGGATTAGTTTGGGGATTGACACAGGGCTATGGGGAGCGAGTGAGGCAGTGGGATTAGTTTGGGGATTGGTAAAGCCTATGGGGAGAGAGCAGGGCGGTGGGATTAGTTTGGTGATTGATACAGGGCTATGGGGAGAGAGTGGTTCAGTGGGTTTAGTTAGGGGATTGATACCGGGCAAAGGGAGGAGAGAGGGGTAGTGGGATGAGTTTGGATTGATACAGGGCTATGGGGAGAGAGCGGGGCAGTGCGATCAGTTTGGCGCTTGATACTGGGCTATGGGGAGAGAGCCGGGCAGTGGGATTAGTTTGGGGAATGATACAGGGCTATGCGTAGAGAGCGGTGCAGTGGGATTAGTTTGGGATTGATACAGGGCTATGGGGAGATAGTTGGGCAGTGGGATTAGTTTGGGGATTGACACAGGGCTATGGGGAGAGAGTGAGGCAGTGGGATTAGTTTGGGGATTGATACAGGGCTATGGGGAGAGAGCAGGGCGGTGGGATTAGTTTGGTGATTGATACAGGGCTATGGGGAGAGAGTGGGGCAGTGGGTTTAGTTAGGGGATTGATACAGGGCTAAGGGAGGAGAGAGGGGTAGTGGGATGAGTTTGGATTGATACAGGGCCATGGTTAGAGAGTGGGGCAGAGGGATTAGTTTGAGGATTGATACAGGGCTATTGGGAGAGAGCGGGGCAGTGGGATTAGTTTGAGGATTGGTACAGGGCTATTGGGAGCGAATGAGGCAGTGCGATTAGTTTGGCGCTTGATACTGGGCTATGGGGAGAGAGCCGGGCAGTGGGATTAGTTTGGGGAATGATACAGGGCTATGGGGAGAGAGTTGGGCAGTGGGAATAGTTTTGGGATAAAAACAAATAAACTGCGGAGGCTGGAAATCGAAAACAAAAACAAAAACATAATTACCTGGAAAAACTCAGCAGGTCTGGCAGCATCGGCGGAGAAGAAAAGAGTTGACTTTTCGAGAAGACTAGTTTTGGGGATTGATACAGGGCTATGGGGAGAGAGAGGGACAGTGGGATTAGTTTGAGGATTGATAAAGGGCTATGGGGAAAAAGAGGGGCAGTGGGAGTAGTTTGGGGATTGATAAAGGGCTATGGGGAGAGAAAGGGGCAGTGGGATTAGTTTGGGGATTGATTTAGGGCTATGGGGAGAGAGTTGGGCAGTGGGATTAGTTTGGGGATTGATACAGGGCTATGGGGAGAGCGTGAGGCAGTGGGATTAGTTTGGGGATTGATACAGGGCTATGGGGAGAGAGCAGGGCGGTGGGATTAGTTTTGGATTGATACAGGGCTATGGGGAGAGAGCAGGACAGTGGGATTAGTTTGGGGATTGATACAGGGATATGAGGAGCGAGAGGGGCTGTGGGATTTGTTTGGGGATTGATACAGGGCTATGGAGAGAGAGTGGGGCAGTGGGATTAGTCTGGGATTGATACAGGCTTATGTGGAGAGAATGAGACACTGGGATTAGTTTGGGATTGATACAGGGCTATGGAGAGAGAGTGGGGCAGTGGGATTAGTCTGGGATTGATACAGGCCTATGTTGAGAGAATGAGACACTGGGATTAGTTTGGGATTGATACAGGGTTATGTGGAGAGAGTGGGGCAGTGGGATCAGTTTCGGGATTGATACAGGGTTATGCGGAGTGAGTGGGGCAATGGGATTAGTTTGGGGATTGATACAGGGCCATGAGGAGAGAGCGGAGCAGTGGTGTTATTTTGGGGATTGGTACAGGGCTATGGGGAGAGAGTGGGTCAGTGGGATTAGTTTCGGGATTAATTCAGGGCTATGGGGAGATTGCTGTGCAGTGGGATTAGTTTGGGATTGATATAGGGCTATGCGGAGTGAGTGGGGCAGTGGGATTAGTTTGGGGAATGATACAGGGCTATGGGGAGAGAGTTGGGCAGTGGGAATAGTTTTGGGATAAAAATAAATAAACTGCGGAGGCTGGAAATCCAAAACAAAAACAAAAACATAATTACCAGGAAAAACTCAGCAGGTCTGGCAGCATCGGCGGAGAAGATAAGAGTTGACTTTTCGAGAAGACTAGTTTTGGGGATTGATACAGGGCTATGGGGAGATAGTTGGGCAGTGGGATTAGTTTGGGGATTGACACAGGGCTATGGGGAGAGAGTGAGGCAGTGGGATTAGTTTGGGGTTTGGTAAAGGGCTATGGGGAGAGAGCAGGGCGGTGGGATTAGTTTGGTGATTGATACAGGGCTATGGGGAGAGAGTGGTTCAGTGGGTTTAGTTAGGGG